>NC_071515.1:43536875-43846250 GCF_027887155.1 Malaclemys terrapin pileata
TTTTTTGCATTAACAATATGTAGCCGCACCATAGAAGGAGTGGAGGAGGAGGGAAGGGAATCCTGACCAATTGTCCTTGGGAAGCTAAGTCTTCCAGTTTGGTTGTTCATGAAGAAAATGTCATTGTAACTGTTTAAAGGCATTTCTTTGTTTTCTGAGTGTTTGCTTACAACTTCTTGTGCCAGGGTTCTTTTCTATAAGATCTGACTCTCCCACTTAATCACATAAGTGTCCTCACCTTACGGTAAATTAAAATACTACTGCCCCCATCAATCTGAGACTGAGTCAAAACTAAATCTGTCATTTATGTATTTTTAATTCAAGAAAAAAATTGAATCCCTAAATAATATTATGGGTACGATCTGTCTGGTTTGAAATAGGGATCTGAATAGCACTGGTCTAGTCTCCACTAGTGCTGCTGGCTTCTGTTATTGACTGGTCACTATAACTACATTCACAAATGCTCTGTCCTTTCAAGGCAATAGGGAATTGCCTAACAGGGTGAAGGCATGTTCATTTGGGCTGTGAATCAAATCCTGGATTTGTGCTTTACTGTATATGAGTATGTGTCAACTTGCTTTGGTTATTTTCACAATGGAAAACCCTCATTCTACCTGTGTGTGTGTGTGTGTGTGCACAAATCCTGAAAGACAGGAGGTCGGTGGTTAAAAGCACGTTGACTGCTTTTTGCTGTTTTCTGGTATTTAGAGGCAACTACTGATTTAGGAAAAGGAGAGAGCCAGCCTGATACAGTACCTGTGCAAAGTGACCTAACAGATTGTTAATTTGTTCACTGACATAACAAGCCATTTCTCTTTATCACTAGGCCACTGTGTGGAGTTAGAGCATTAAAACCACATGAATGGTTGGTAGGTGCTGTAGCCTAATGTATCTGACATCAGTATGCTCAAAGGCAGTTGCAATCCTACAGATTGGATTCTTGGGCAAGCTTGCCTCTAAAGACCCAGAAATGTTTAACCCTTCATATCTACCATCCCAGGGGATAAGTGTTCAGAAATAAGGGCCAGGATTGTCTTTAGCTGCTGAGAATTCCAGCACAACACTTTCTGGCTCAGTTCTGTTGCTCCGTCCAGATCTTTCTCCTTCCCCTACTCCTGAAGGCAGTTCAGTTCTTTTTGCTTTACTCCATCTCAGCCCCTCTGACCACCCTCCCTAGTGACTGGCAGCTCACAGTTGCTGTCCCAGATATCACCCAAACCACCCCTCACCTATCTAGTCTCCTTATGTGGAGGATATGAAAGCTGAACATCTTACTTGCCCAGAGAGCACTTCTACTTGTCCTTCTGGACAACAGGATTTTCCCCAGCCTGACCTCTGAAGTGGTCAGCTGGTGGTAGACAGTTGAGGAGGGTTGGGACCTGGGGAGTATGGGAGCCACTTTTGTGATTGTGGGGTAGACATATTGGCTTAATGTTTCAGCTATATTGTTGACATCTAAACACCCCCATTTACCTTGGGCCACATTTATTCCTATGGTTTTTGCAACCATTAGGTCTAGAAGAAAATGAAATGAAAGGTTAGAGATTGGAGCTCTAATTCCAGGGAAGGGATGGACCATGCGGCCATGGGATCACAAATACGCATGGTCCTGATCATGAGTAAACAAAGCATTGAGTTCAGGAGCTGTAGCTGTGGGTCACTGTTGCTCTCACCTGAATAAATAAGCTCTGACTTTCAATTGCAAGACTGTATTCTTTACTCAATTACCCCTGTGTAACCCCACTGAATATGGCTATGAATATTGATACCATGCAAATGGGGTGTGTGTGGGGCGGGCTGGGGAGGAACACTGGAGGCTTGGGTCCATCAAAGGCCCGGTCCTGCTCTCAGTGAAGTTAATTGGTGGCTAAACTTTCATTACAAAGGAAGCAGAACCCAAGTGAGCTGGTTTGAATACCAAATGGTTCATACTCTTAGTCATTCTTATCATATATACATTAACTAGACTTTTGCTTAATGAATCCATCTAGCAAAGTTAGCTTACTAAGACATCCTTTTTGTTGGTTTTGAGCTCTTCACAATGGAAAATAATTGTGAACAGGGAAAAAGAGCTCACAAATTGCAAAATCATGTTCTTTTACTCAAACAATTGCTTTCCTGTCTAAATGCTATTTGAAATGCTATATGGAAAACTTACGCAAGTGGTGTTTAAAGCTTTTATGAACTAGTCTCTTAATGGCTGTAAAAGCGATATGCTTTAAATTTCTTTAGTATGATTAATATCAGCCGTTTTCCATTTACTTTCATTTTTAAGTACTTTAAACTCTTGTCATAAAATGGGGAAATGGCTTGTGTATTTAAGTGTAGTAATTCTTCTAACCTTTATGCATATACTAATTTTTTAAAGTAGTCTACATCACAATTATTGATCTTTTTTTTTAACATGAAACTTCTACTATATGTACTATTACTGGGCTTTGTTTCCATTTTTCATCATGAGAAATGTTTTACTTTCCCAGTTAAATTCTCAGTGCGTATTTTTAACTCTTTACAACATAAAAGCTCCTTTTTATTTGTGGAAGGGGTAGACAATGTATAACTTTCAATTGCCAAGAATCACATAGGAGAATGCATTACTGAATTATTTGATTTTTGTATTAAATTATCATGTACTGGCAGAAATAGGATTTCCTAACATGACTTCTCACTTCTGTCTGAATATCGCCCTAGCAGCAAAGTTAAATAACTTAATGATATATTCTTTCAAACTGATACTTTGTTTGTAATTTCAATTATGATTCTGTGTTCCACATCAGCTGAAAGTCCTGCCGCAGACAGAAACCAAAGAGTTCCTCTGATATTATTACGGAAGCATTAACATATAAAACAAAGCATTATCAAGGCTGAATGAATTTAAAATGTCACATTAATAGAAAAGAGACTGACACGGGGATTATGGAAAGTGTGGTATTAATTTTTTTGCCCCTTTTGGAAAGAATTAATATATACTTTAAAGCATTTTAAAATAATAAAGCTTGTTCATTTTTTGACATTCGTGTGAATTTTATTCACCACATTGCATAAAACTATGAGCTATTACTAAAAAAATCTGTTACTGGTAACTGTCAAATATCCTGTAATTCTTTTATAAAAGTGTCGGTCCTTGTTGGAGGAAATATAACACCATTCAAACTGCCCCAAAGAACTATTTTTATGCTTCACTATGTTGACCTCCAGGATCACAAATCATTTGTCATGCAGAGAAGCTATTAAACCAAACCAAGGAATGAAAACAAGTCTCCCTTCTTTGTGGTATAAAAGAAGATTTGCTATTGAATAAGCAAAGTGTTACAAATCTGACATGCTGTTGTACAAACTTTAAAGACTTGAAAACAGTTTAAGGCATTATATAGTACTTACCTTATAAAAAGCAGCACGGAGTGGAATTTATGTAAGGTCCCCAAACTGTAATCAATAACTGATTAAAATGATGATCCTTTATGGTATTATTCTGAAGTGCATAATCTGAAATTAGAGGGCATTTATTGACAGTTACAATATTCATTCTGTTAAAAGAAAGATTTCTCATACACATTAACCACAAAATCAATGTTTGTTGCTTCCTACAGAATACAAGGACAAAGATTTATTCTCAAAAGCATTTTCAGTTGGGTAACTTATACTGTGCTACATTAAGAGCTTAAACTCCATGTCATGAAACAAGATTCCAGCTCACTGAGTGAAAGAAACAGATGGGAGTAAGAGGAGGACAGATGGGTAACAAAAAGGAAAAAAAGAAAGAAAGAAAAGTAGACTACAATAACCATTTTCAATACCTGTGTGTTAACTGGCATGAACCCATTTTCTTTCAGTTTTATTGAAAATGTTAGCAATGTTGGCAAATATCTGAAACCGCAGTAAGTTAGTGCACATTAGGGAACTTTTAGTACTCAGCTGAAGGTCCCCAAGGACACTTAGCGCTCCAGCATACTGTGCACTGCAGATTTATACCCCAGCTTGCTGCTCAATAAGTGTTTGTGCAGACATGTTCTTAGACGGGTCCCCAGGACTATCTAAATTACAGTGGGGGCCTCTCTAGCTCCTGAAGCAGCCCAAGATCAGGAGGGTGTAAAGATGGCTTAGAGGCACAGTGCAGAATCTCACCATACATGTCTACAGATCATATACACTGCATGGCACAAGCAGCTGTAGTTTGTTGTCCATGCTGCTCCACTAACCTGCTTAACCCTGAGTTGTTTGAAGTAGACCAATCCCTATAGTTCAAAGGGCAGCTTCAGACTCAAACCCTACTCAGTCTTTGGCCCCTCTGGTAAGTGCTAGTCTGTTGTTTTTTATATGAACTCCAGTCCCTTAGAAATTGGACTGGGACCATCAACTCAATTTCACTACTAGACTGTTTTAGTACATCTAGAAATTACTTGGACTGACACTGATTACAGTTTCTAAAGAGCAAAAAATTATTTAAATGCCATAATATTCAAAACATTTGTGCAAGGAGGTAAAAACGGCTCCGCATACAATATTTTACACATAATCAATTTGCTTACATGATGTCTCATGACCTCGTATGAATAGCAAGTATATTTTTGGCCTATGAGAAGTATCATAAGTTGAACACCCATCATAGGAGAAAAACTGCCTGAAAAAGGTTTTGTATATGACTTTTAGAATGGATTCTGTGATCTTTCTATGTCATACAGGGTTTATCTTTACTTGATTTTCCTTTTTAAAATTTTCCTATAAGCATTTTGAAACAAAAATTGACTTATTTTTCTTAATCTTTCAAAATAATAATGAACAATTGTTAACAACCCCCTCCCCCCCACACTAATTTAAATAGTAAGGTTTTGGCTAAACTCATAAAAACATGGAACACAAGTAGAAGCTACCAAAGGACCCTTTATATCAACCCTATTTATATCCAGAGTAGCCACTTCAGTGCAAATGATGTGTAACCTCTATACACTGTTTTGAGAGCATCTGTCTTAAAGGATCTTATGTGCTGCACTAAACAGGCACAATAGGGGCTAATATAAAGTGGCATATCATGTGCAGAAAAACTACCTTGAAGAAAATATTTTTAATTAGTACTTTATCCAGTAACCTAGGATCAACAGTGAGGGCATTCAGCGAGGAGAGGGCAGGATTACCTGATTTAAATGAAAAATCTTTACTCTGTGGGCCAGGTTTGCCACTGGCATAATCACCACAACAGAACTGTGCTCAAAATTGGCCCTATGATGCCTCTTGCTTTCATTTGAAGAAGTCAGTTCTGACTTATGTTTGCCCAGAAATTATACTGTATTAGAACACAACCCTGAGAAGTCATGGTAACTTTCATGATGTTAAACACAATTTAACACTGAGTAGACAGGGACTAAGTGTTTAACATCATGTCAGCTGGTTGTGGTTTAACATCATTAGGGGGCTTGATGCTAACTTTGTGTACACTGAGCATTTAACATTGTATTAGTTACCAGGATTCCTCAACGTTGCGTTAGAACATAATGTAATTTATCACTGCAGACAAGCCCTTTAAGAACGTCCCCTTCCTTTCAAGTCACTCTTTGTTGGTTTGGTGGTGTCCTCAGTGCTCCATCCTGCTCTCAGGTGTCTTCAAAAGGAACTGTTTTGAGAGGAGGAAAATACTAAAGTGATATTATTCTATAAGAATAGGATGAACACTGCAGTATGGAGGTGGGGCAAATTACTTGTTTTAGTTTTATGACTGAACTAGAGAATAGATCATTGTCTCATGTTGTCTTCAAGAAGAAAACTTTAGTGAGCTAAGACTTGCTTTCTATATTGCATTGCTGAATTACGCTGAGAAACAGCGTTGAGTTTATAGTGCTAGGTAATGTGGACTGTACTTTTATGGATGTTTACCATATTAATCCACATTTTTAGCTAAAGGGGCTGCCATACCTCAGGCACAATGACTACTAAGCTCTTCTGCTGCAGCTTTTCTTAGCATCTTTTGTCTCCCCTATACTATATTTAGCCCACCTAAACCTTAGCCATTCCCCTTTCCGTATCTGGAATAAGAAGATATGAAATACCATATATCTCATAAGATAGGAGACACGCTATTCAACTTTCTTAAAACCCTCTATCCAATGCAGACAGTTAATAATCTTAACCAGTGTCCAAATAGTAATGAAGTCTTTCCAATTTTTGTGGCTTAAAGATAAAGGAAAGGAATTATAACCTAATCCTTTTGAAAACACAGAATTGCTTTGGGAATGAAATTGGGGCAGGAATTTACTACTGCAATTCTGGAAGGAAAAAAATCTCCAACCCTGGCACTGGCAGACAGTCTTAAATTTCTATCAGAAGTAATGGCCACTAATCAGATTTGTCTTAATAGATAAACCCCTCAACCCAGGAGTTCTACAGGGAAACCTGGCAGAATATAGTGTCAGGAACCTCTCCAAGCAGAAGTACCTTTTCTAACTATAAGAATGAATCTCTAATAGCAGTGCAAAATCCAATTGTTTCAGTCTCTAAAGGCTAGACTGATACACTTACATGTGCTGGAGGGAGTTACTGAAAGGGCAATGGAGCAATAGGAGCCATGGGAGGAATTTGGGTTGATCTTGCCAAAATTCCTCCGAGGGGCTGCCAAGTATTACACCCTAGTATGACAGCTTACTTCTCCCTTGGAGCGGTGCAATATGCTTCCTTCCCTGTGTCCAGCCAGTACTGCCAGGGCCCGGCACTCACCCTGCCCACTTTCAGGAAGATAGCACTTACTGTGGCACAGTAAAAGAGAGAGGCCTGTACTCCCCAGCCATATTATGGCTGGCTCCAAAGCAGAGATGTGGCTTCTTATGCAAAGTTACATTGTGGCAGTAAATATAACTTTACATGTAGTCCTGAAGAAGGTACTGTAGGCCTGTGTCTAATCTGAGGCACATATACTGTTCTTTAAGAATGTCTTGCCTTCTCTCTCTTTCATCGGACATTTTTTTTTACTGTGACTTCTGTAACTAGAAAAGTTCTAAACTATTTTGAGCTCTTCAAATTTTAGAGGTGTTTTATGTCAAAAGGAAAAAGATTCAGATAGACTTCTTATCTATTCTAATAATGGCTCTAGAGTAACTGACAAACATCACTGCTTTTCTTGTACAATCCCACATGACTCTGCTATTAAACTGACCCTTCATATTTAAAGATGCCTCATTATGAAACTTTGGTTTTTACACTGGCATTATTATGCCAAAAATACTATGAAATAATCTTCTCTTTTTCAGAATTGCCTACCAATACACTTGTGTGTGCATGCACATGCGTGTGTGTGTAGTGACTGATGTATTTTACATACAGTTATCTATAGTAACTCTAGGTGATGCACAACTTTTAGATATTTGACCTATAGCCATAATTAAGTCGTCCAGCCCCAACTGAGACTCACAAATCAATCCACTTAATCCCTCTTCTCCCATGAGTGTGTTTAGCAAAATGGATTATTTTTTTTAAAAAGTGACTTGATGGTCATAAAACTTGGGCTTTGATGGACACAGAGAGAGAGAACATTGTAGCAATGAGAACTCTTCAGTGAAAATGCCCTGTTGCCAGCCCTCTCCTATTATAAACTGAAAGTTGTTAGCTCAAGTACCATGGCTACTCTTGACTGCAGCATCTTAACTCAAGAAAAAGGGAAATCTCTAAGGTTGTCAAAATTCAGCCACATGAAACTTACTGCATTTTGTAAGAAGCTGGAAACCAGTGCAGTTTAGAGAATGTAGGCGTTACCTGCTTCCTTCAGGAGCATCACTAAGAACGTGGCCCCTACATTCTTCACTAGATGAAGTTCTCAAGTGGACTCCAGATCTGTCACCACAGGGAGTACATTACTGTAATCTAAGGGGAGGTCTACACTACCCGCCTGAATCGGCGGGTAGAAATCGATCTCTCGGGGATCGAATTATTGCATCTTGTCGGGACGCGACAATCGATCCCCGAATCGACGCTTGTACTCCATCAGCGGAGGTAGGAGTAAGCGCCGTCGACGGGGGAGCCGTGGAGGTTGATTTTTCCGCCGTCCTCACGATGGTGTAAGTCGGCTCCGATGCGTCGAATTCAGCTATGCTATTCGCGTAGCTGAATTTGCGTATCTTAAATCAACACCCCTCTCCCCCCGTAGTGAGGACGTAGCCTAAAAGAAGCAAGGATAAAGGATAAACCCACTACAAAGGGGAAAAAAATCACAATCTCCTGGCCAATGGGTATACCTGGCCTCTGCTGGTTTCTGAGTATCCACAAGCAGCTGTGGATCCAATAAAACTCCCTTGTTGCAAATTTGATTAGCAAATGGACAAACTACTTTAGCCAAGGAAGCTGACACTGTGTGAAGAACAAGCAAGGAATCAAAAAATACAGATATCGTTTGCATGTTTTATGTCCTTGGGTATAAAAACTGCCTCCCTCCTAACAACCTTCTACATAATTTGTGCCTTACAAGACAGCTGCATGGATGGGCCCTGGGGAGCCCCCATTTAGGGGATCTTCCATATTACACACATGCTAAAAGTGGTCTCTGTGTTGGCCTATAGGGATCCAGTACCAAGAATATGGAGTTCTGACTTCAGGGGATCAATCTATACGTTTGGTAGTGATGGGTTCTTCAGTCTCCATGCTATAGGAGGCAGATGTTTTGATTGGCTGGGCTGACTGTCCAGATAACTCCTCCCACTGAACAGCCTCTCCAGAGAGTTGCTTTCAAAGCTGATAACTTGTATCTGACTAAAACACTCTTTTTCATGCAATAACAATAGCAGCAAATCTGCCCAAAAAGTAGAATCGTCCAAACTGGGTTAAACCTAAGGGACATTAATTAAATGTAAGAACAGTTATCCATCAGCTCTCCCTAAAAAGGGAAAAGACACTGCTTCACTAAAGAGCCATCACCTTCTGGAAGAAAGAGATAAAAGTACATTTATGGACCCATCTCCCTATCCAGAATGAACATTTCTGGATAAGTGAGAAATTTTCTCATTCTCACTTTGGTGGATGCATCCATAAATTCAGTAGTGATGGGATTTTTGTAGCAGCGCATGCTCCTCCCCCATCATTATCAATTGTTGGGTGGGCTAAAGATGAGCTATGGCTTGCAAAACCACCTGCAGAAGTCTGTCTTATAGAATGTAGTGAACATATGCAGAGATGTCCCGCAAAACTGTGTATATGGTGCATTGGGCCCATTGGCCCATGAAGCTGCCATTGCCTTTGTGGAACGGGCTTTAATCTTGAATGGGGGAGATTAAATAGGGAATGTATATATCAGAGCATGTGGCATAGCTGGGAGAAGGTACTGATTCTTTTGGCTCAAGGCACAGAAGTTGTTCTTCTTGGCACTGGAACGGAATGCATAAAGATCCCAAATTGATTTCCCAAAAGTCTGGGCTATGGGCCATTATTTTCAGCAAAGTTGATTATAGAGTTTATTTTTGTCAGTTGTTTTCCTAAATGTTCTCTGGGTAATAAAATATTTTCCTTTTTTCCTTTTTTATTTTAAAGTAAAAGCAACCCCTTCCATTCCTTACATTAAATGAGAAACACTAGG
Source organism: Malaclemys terrapin pileata (assembly GCF_027887155.1). Lineage (NCBI taxonomy): Eukaryota > Metazoa > Chordata > Testudines > Emydidae > Malaclemys > Malaclemys terrapin. The sequence goes on from NC_071515.1 coordinate 43,546,423, forward strand.
CTTATGCTGATAGGTCTCTATTTCTTTGGGATTATGACAACCCTTTTAAAGGGGTTAATTCAGTACCAATTTCCACCTTATGGATATACAATATATAAAAGCCCAGCAAATTTTGATACAGTAATTGGATATACTCTGGGGAAAACCCAACTCAGTTTTCACATCTGTATTTGTGGTGCTACTAGCTAAGAGAGACTCGTCATAGGTGCATTGGGGGTGTGCTTGTTCGCGGGCAGGCAGAGAGGCAACTAACTAAAAGGCTGTCACATTAAAGGTAACATTGGAATAGGAGATACTGTACTTGGGTAAGGGGGTATACTCCCTCTTCTGCACTCCTTTCTATCACAAGGCCACTGGATTGCTCCTTAAATAACACGTTTACTTTTCCTTTCGTTAACATCTTTGCGTGTGAAAATGTTTCCAACTAGATAGTTCTGAATTTGTTTCTGATTAACTTCACTGTTGGAATTAGTGGTTACACTGGGATTCTGCCTTGAAAATTCATGGGCAAGCTCTAGATAATGAGACATGAAACACTGTTTGACTGGGGGCTCTTGATGCCATCATTCCTGGTCTCTTGAAACATGCCCCCCTACTGTTCCAAGTTACTTTTAAATGCTATTTAAAAATCTTAAATAAATTGAAATAAAAAAGGCCCTGGGTAGCTGCTTCTCCTGCTGGCGCTGATTCTTCATATTGAAATTATATCCTTTTCCCTAGGAAGGAAGGAAGTGTATAGGCCTGAGGCAGGATTTAACATTTTAAAGCTATGTCTAAAAGCAGTTTAGATCAGTTGGCAAAGGCTGGGGGAAAGGAGGGGCAAAAAGCAGTGGGAGGATGGGATGAAGAGAAGAGCAAACAAACCAGAGCATGAAAAATAGTAGCAAGGGGAGTAGCTGAAAAGAGAGAACGCTGGGGGCAGGCGAAGAGAGCTGAGAGGGAATCAATGGCCAACATCAATTGGAAAGAAGCACAAGTGGGGGGTGGGGAAGGGAAAAGGAAGGAATAAGAGGTAGAGAAGGGAAAGAGCAGGAAAGAGTAGTAAGGAAAGCAAGGAGGGGGAGAAGTTGTGAGGATAATTAGAAGACAAAAGGTGCCAGATCAAGGAGGTGGAAGGGAAAGTAAGATCTTTTTAGAGTTTCATTTTTAGAGTCTCATTTTTCTTCTAAGAATAAACCTCCCTCAGCAGCATGTGTCATAAAACAGTATAGCATTCACAGCGAAGTATGATAGGCTTTTACAGATAAGCATGGATCTCATCTCCTATGGGGAGCATAGGATGGCTGTAGGCAAAAAAAAAAGCACGAGAGACTTCTTTACTGTCAATATTTTAAAAAGTCATTATTTGCCCCGATTAATTTTACTTTTCTTTCTTGACCACCAAGCAAGTCATTTTCTTCCGTTTTTTTTGCTGACAGGAATTGCATGAAAATGGGGTCCTACTCTGGATCAGGCAATGTTTACTAAAGTGTATACACAAAGTATTTTTATAGGTGTCTTTTAGCACCTAGAGTTTTGAACTCCTGCCTCTGAATTTCTCTCCTTTGAAAAGAGTGCAGTATCTAATAAAACCTTCAGAACACTGTAGAAGGAGAAAGCTGTGAAGTTTGAGGACATGATTTTGAATACTTTCGTTCATTTGTATACAAGTTTTTTTTAACAGGTCTGAGCATTAATGACTACTGACTTCCCTAATGATAATCAGGTAGCATGCGGAATATATGAGGCAGAATTTGGCACTTTATGATCTAAATAGAGCCAGGTACAAAATATCCAATTCTGAATGTAGAATATCCATTCTACATTAGTTTCTTCTATCCCAGTGACCAGGGCCAGCTCCAGCATTTCTGCTGCTCCAAGCAAAAAAAAAAAAAAAGCCACAATCGTGATCGATGGCAGCAATTGGGGAAAAGGAAAAAAAAAAGCTGCGATCGGCGGCGGCAGTTCAGCGGCAGGTCCTTCGCTCCTAGAGGGAATGAGGGACCTGCCGCCCCCGAATTGCTGCAGGTGCCGCCCCTCTCCCTTGGCCGCCCCAAGCACCTGCTTGTTAAGCTGGTGCCTGGAGCCGGCCCTGCCAGTGACATCCTGAACGCCAAGGGTATAATAAGTGTCCATGTTTGTCCTCTTAGACATCTGATTCTGAAGCCCTACATTTAAAATATCAGGCTTAATCTTCCCCTGTGGAGGCGCAGAGCACTGTGCATGTGAGCACAAAGTACAAAAAGTGATGATCAGGACAGGTTGTGTAAGGGAACCCCATCTTACATTACTGAGTGTTCTGCAGAATGGCTGCCAAGTTACTCCTGCCTAGTAACAGGAGTATAGCAAAAGAGGGGAATGCAAAACTAAGTGCCTCATCAGAATGAGGAGGATTGTGTTTTAAGGCAAGTCCACTCTCCACAATTTTTTTTTTTTTTTTTTTTAATTCCCACATAAGGGCCCAGGCATTCAGGAAGCTCAAGACTTACCACTACAGACAGCTATGCTTAACATGTAACTTTTTTTTTTTTTTTTTTTTTTGTGCTCATGGGTATCCTGCACAGGCATTTGTTCTAGAGCCTTATACACTGGCTCTACAATGAGAAAAGGTCTGCAGGATCAGTTGTGCCAAATACTGCAACAAACCAGGACACTTCAATAGGATTTGTAAAAAAAATATTCCCAGGCAAACTGAAGGAGTCTGGAAGAACGATCATATTTATGCTATTTAAAGTTAGGGACTGGCAAGCTGAGTAAGAACCAAAAGCCACCCCACTTTGTCTGAAACTTACATTCATTTTTAGAACCAAACCTGCTTTGCAGTTCTGAAATATTCACAGGAGTGCTTTCTGCAGGAAAACTTGTTCTCATGGTACTTCTGCTGGGACTGGAAGTGAAATTTGTGTCACTCAGGAGAGATATTATTCCTAGAGGATTTCAAATTGCAGCCCCATTTTGTAAATGCAAGATGTTTGTGTCGTTCAGATGAGCTTTTGTGCACCTGAACTTACAGATTTTTATCAAATTCCATACCCTGAACCTTTTGAGGAATGACCCTCACTGTTACAAGCCACTTCAAACCAGAGAGAACCATCAAACACATTTTTCTTTTAAAATATTGTCAGAGAGAGGATAATAGACTTGACAGTGGGCTCACCTCCCCGTCCTGCAGTCCCCATGCAGACCCCTACTCTGTTGTCAGTAGGGCACCTGACTACCAAAACAGTGCTGCCACTTGAGCTCAAAAGGTAGCCCCTTTAACTGGCAACAGGGGTAGGCTGTTTTGCTCCTCCTAGCTACTGTTAGTGGGGGACTTGACATGCGTTTGGCAAGCATGTTACATTTACTCAGATAAAATTCCCACTGATTTTATTGGAAGTTTAGCCCCAGTAAGGAGAGAAGGCCTGATCTTGCAGGCTATACTCACATGAATAGACCTATTGAAGTCAAAGGGACTAGGCTTATGACTAAGAATTATTCACATGGGGTTTGTAAGATTGGGCCCAGACTAAGGGTTTCAGGACTGGGACTACTGTGATGAAATATTCAGTGGGCTCTACACATTGCTCTAGCTTTATCACTGTTTGAATTCGAATTACGCTGTTCCACGTCTCAGTAACTTTTTAATCTTTTTTTTTATATACTGCAGTGTGACCAAGGCTGTGTATATTTTAAATAAAGGCTTATCATAATATTTTACAGTCTCATTAAAACTTTTTTGCATGTCTAGTCTCCAATTTCTTCTTTTTTAATGTATTCCCATTTTCTTTCTATTGCCTGTACATACTGAATTTAGAGACAAGTTCACCTCATAAAGCGTCTGGTTCAGTTAGTCATTTTGCACTTGTTTTTTTATTATTTCATGAGTTTTGTATTATGTATGTAATTTTGTTCACTGCTTGCTCTATGTTCAACCAAAACAAGAATTCACTGCTGTAGCTTATTTTTTTAATGAAAAGACAGGTAGAGCACTACTAATTCTTTAAGATACTACTTTCAGTTCATCTCCATCACATAAAATAGCCCTTATTTGAAGTGCTCTTGATATGCTGTTTTTAAACTAGTTCTTACTTCACTCATGTCCAGTCCAAGACCTAGTCTGCTGCCATATGAAACTGTACCAAAGACTTTTTGAAAGTCCAAACTAATTAAAAGATACAAACAACAATACTCGCCCTGCTATTGAATTTTAATTAATAAATCATTACAATTCTATTGAGAACAAGAACAAGCCGCACTGTGTATGATTAAAAAGAGGGTACTTAAATCTTCATTAAAGGAAATCCAGAGAGCTAATTAATGAGTTTTTGAAGAGTCAAAGTTCATTGTTTATCTCTGTGTGACCGATAAGGCAAGTTCCTGCAATATCTTTGGGAACAGAGGTGCTGCAACAGGGAGGGCCAGGGAACCATGGCCCCATCACATAGCTGTGAGGGTGAGCTATGGCGGGGAGAGGAGTGAGTGGGGGGAGGGAGCTAGAGGAGGTGAGGGGTAGGGTGGGCCATGGTTCAGGCACTGGTGAGCCCCTCCCCACACTTTGAGGCAGCTTCCGCTGCTCCTGTTTGGGAGACTATATTGTATTAAGTGTATGAATGGTTTATGTATCATTGTGGGCCAGAGATGGTATGAATTTCACAGAGGGAGGGTTACCACAGCTCTTCCAGGAAGTGAAAAGAGTAGGGAATTGTGACATTATCCAGGGTACAATCTGGACTGATGAATAGCTGTATCCCCTCAATTTTCCACCCTGGGGTGCCTTTTACATTGCTTTGCTATGAGAGCTACCACTCCTGGTGTGCTCATACCCAGCCTCCAGCATGTAAATTACTCCCAGTTATACACTATCAGTGCTATAGCCAGACACTCTTGAATTACACTGCAGAGTAACACCAGCAAATTCCCAGTCTCAGACTTTCCCCCAGAAATGTATTTCTTGTACTGTCCTGCACCCTCCTGGATGATACAAGCTCATAGAAAGTCTGTCATTTAATTAACAGAAAATGATCCACACAGATCCTGTTATCCCAAATGGATTTTCCCTAACACTTCAGTTCAAGCACACTGGCTTAGATAAAACAATAAAACAAATTTATTAACTACAAAAAGATTTTAAGTGATTACAGGTAATGAGGCATAAAAGTCAGAATTGTTTACAAGAAAATAAGTCAAACACAACTATTGCCTAACTTAACATGCTAAGTGAATTCAAAGCAATGCAGTATCTCACAGCATATTCCAGCTGAATTCCTCTCAGTCCGGATCCCTCCCCAGTCCAATGATACTTCCTTTTTTCTTCAGGTGGTGTTGATGTCGTGAGTAGAGATGAAGGGAGAGATGATTTTGGGTGTTCGCTCTTCCTTCTTATGTGTTTTTTCTCTTCTTTGAGAACCATCTCCAGCTGAGGTTCAGAAGACAGAACATGTGTGTGGATGGGAACCCCCAGCTGTTCTTTTGTCAAGATGTAGATTTTTTTCCCACATCCTTTTTCCTGCCAAAGAATGGCGACTTAACCAGGTGATGGTCCATTTGATTGTGTTGCCACCTGGCTGGGGCGTCGGCTTTTGTCTCTGGAGAACTGGTTTGTGACTGCTCTCCAGATTTCTAATGTATTTTAGTAACGTACAGTAAAATCTTATTATTTTACATATAATGTTGCCAAATGTACTTTTTCAGGACAATAATGATCAGTAAGTTGAGTTTTCAATGATACCTCACAAAGCATACTTTGTACAAGATATATAATAGTCCTATAAAAGGGTGAACATAGGGGTAGTCTCATGGGGATGGTTAAGGCAAATCACTTGGGTTAGAACACTTCCAGAGAGGTACCACCTGCTAGGGAGAATCAAATATTCGATTTAAACCGTGTTCTTCAGAGACCAACAGCTGGCGAAAAGACTTTTAGTTAATGACCCAAGCTTACACTGACCCATTTGTAAATGTTTACAGCCTGTCACAACCCAGTAAATAGTCTGGGTGGTGGGGGACATGGAGACCTTGGGGTGGTTTTGGTCGGCTCCAGCCCCAGTGGTGGCTCCTGCAGCTCCTCTGCTATGGGGCTGGCTAGGTTTGACTTTCTGCTCGATCATTGCAATCTCTGGGGTTGCAGTGCCACTCAGGGTTTGACCCTGCCCCTCTGACTGGACCAAATTTATGTGATTGGAGTTGTGACCTGATTCTTGGGGTTTCAGTGCCACTCCCTCAAATTTGGCTTACCCGGACTCCCAACGTCATGAGGGCTGGACTAGACCTGAGTGGTGCTGGGACCGCAGAGGTTGCAGTACCTGGAGCAGGGAGGTGAGGCCAGCCAGCCCCATGGGACAAGAGCCACAGGAGCTACCATGCAACCCTTTGAAACATTCTGGTGACCCAATTTGGGTCCCAACCTACAGATTGAAAAACAAAACCCTGTTCTAGAGCATGTTTCCCCCATCTAAGGGCTCAACTGCCCTTACAATATATTTAAAAAACAAAAATTAACCAGTCCCTGCTTCCAAGCTTCTAAAACCTCTCATTTTTTGCCACTGCCACTGCTGTAGCTGGCCTGCAGAGAATGTTAGTCAATCTGGATGACTTTCCCTCTGGAAATAACTTATGACACAGGCCTTCTTTTATGATGCCCCTATACTTGGCTCAACTTACCTTCCCCTGTTTACCTAGTGATTTCCTGCTCCAAATTCAGGTCCTTCCTCAAATCCATCAGTAATCACAGATCAAGTGTTCCAAGGGAGGGTTCTTAAACAAAAGATACACTATTTAAAAAAAAGTTAACTACTTGGATTTTTTTTTTTTAAATCAATTTATGGGTGTATAAAATAATCCTGTCCTAAGAACTCTTTTTTGTTTTTGTTTTGTTTGTTTTTGTCACCTAATACTCCCCCTCCCCTTTCGAATTTCATGTAGTTACTTATTGTGTTAGCTGCATAAATTGAATTTTTTCATTGGTAAAACCCCTTCACACCTGTGCCACTTTATAAATAAAACCTAATCATCTGGCACCTTTCATCAGTGTTAAATCCATTTCAAAATGTTGGGGGGAGGGAATGTTTCACTTTAAAATATATTTACCATAAAACCCCCACCTCCTTGCTTTCATCATCTGATTGTACTCAAACACACCCCAGACTTCCCTCACTCCTCTTTCCCTACTCTAGCAATTGGTTGTGCTTTGCAGTTGCTTGATGTGGCATAATATGCTGCCATTCTTTGAAGTATCTCTGCCTCTCTGCTGCTGGGGAGACTCAAACACTATGGGCAGATACTCAAGCTGCTCTGGTACATAAAATAAATTGTCCACAGCCACGTATATTTGCTCTGGCACATAAAATAAATTGTCTGCAGCACAGCATATTTCAAGTAGCACATCTACTTGTAGATGGTGCTGTGGATCTGAGATTAGAATCTCTCTAAAATGAAAAGTGATGTGCAAAATGGACAGAAACAGTGAGCTGCCTCTTATGAGACCATTGGTAACTCTTAGATTTCAGTGTTATAGATGATCAGCCATTGGGTATCTTTGGCATCAGTGTATGAAAAGTAACTATGCATAAGTGCTGTAACTGGAGGTGTGTGTATATATACATTTAGAGCTCAATTAGCAAAGCATATAAGAATGTCCATTCCTATTTGGAAAAGCATTTAAGTATGTGACTCATTGACAATATATGCTTAAAGTGCTTTGAAGTTAAGCATGGCTTAAGTGTCTTCCTGAATATGTGTGTGTGTGTGTGTGTGTGTGTGTGTGTGTGTTCTATAACAGGCATATACAATGGAGGCAGAGAGATGTGTGTTTATGCACAGGTGGATAGATAGAACAATAGCAGCTGCCAGCTATCTAGTACTATGTAATACATTTAAGCTGCATCCCAAAACAAAGATCAGATGGCTTGCCAAGCAAAGAAAATGTGTCATATGGAAAGCGATCTCTTGGTAAGGATTTTAAATAATGGAGCTATATTTCTGAGTAACACTTGTAACATTATTGGGAAAACAATCTAAGAACCACACTCCATCTATGTATTTGCACAGTAACATTTTAGCAGCTCTGTTTGCTGTTGTATATGCACAGGTTTGAGTCTCCCATCATACTGGTAATGGGTTACATTTTAAAAGCACTTTCTACTTTCAGGCCCATACATTTACAATAAAGAGGGGGATTAAATTGACCATCTGTCGAACAGGTAGGGAGGTTGTACAGGCCTTGGTCAGTTCCTGCCTCAATTTAGGCTTCTTAAGATATCTCACCCACCTTGTCACTCTATTGGACCAACTTCTGTTGGTGAGAGAGACAAGCTTTCAAATTTACACAGAGCTCTTCTTCAGGTCTGGGAAATGTACTCCATGTCACAGCTCAATACAAAGTGGAACAGATTGTTTAGCATAAATAGTTAACACATACTTCAAGGGATCATTCAAGGTGAAATGGTGCATTAATATCTCTCCGGTCATAGCGGGGGAAAGTCGTGGGGTGGGGGTCGGAAGGCAGCTGGTGGGGTTATTAGTGGCTTATAGATACATTGTTACATCATAACAAGCCATAAATCCAATGTCTCTATTCAGTCCCATGATTTTTAGTGTTTTACAAAGTTAAGCTCCCAGGCTTGTCTTTTGAAAGTGTTGTGCAGGTTTCCTTTGAAAATGAGGACTGATAAGTCAGAAACAGAGTGATCACTTTGTGAAAAATGTTCACCCACAGGTGATAAGGTGTTTTTGTCTCTTATCTTTTTCCTATGTGAGTTTGTTCAAGTATATAGTGATTGTCTCGTTTCACCCACATACAGAAGTAAAAGTAAGCCGATATGGTCTGGTACTACATAGCTGACCATACTGGCCGGGCCACTGGTGTGGGTGGGTGTTCTGGCAGAGTCTGGGGCGACTTTGAATTGGTGTGTCCTGGTCAGTGGGAAGCTTGCTTCTGATGAGGAGCTTGGAGAGATTGGGGGGTTGTTTGAAGGCCAGAAGAGAGGGTTCAGGATGGATGCGTACTCACTTTTGGCTCGTCATCTTACTTGAATTGTCCTCAGCGTCCAATGTTAAGTGACCAGTTTGGTTATTGGGTCCATCTATCATAAATTCAATTATTGTCTTTATATTCCTTTCAACCGGGAGCAAGAAAAGCTAATGTGAAAATATCTGATTCCTCCTACACAATAACAGCGATAAACCAGCAACCATGAGTCCATTCTCCCACTGCCAGCGGGTCTTTGGGCCCCATGTGCCACTCCCTATCAGTCCTACCAACTCTCATGATTTCATTGTGTCCTGCAATATTTGGTGTATTTGTTAAACGCCCATGTATTTGAGTTCTGTGATTGGTGATAGTCTCAGCTTCTCATTAAAAAAAGAAGTATGTTTCAGCCCTAATCGCTGTGGAGTGAAGCTTGAAATTGTGATCAGTGTGACCTGAAGGCAAATAGAAAGAACCCCAAATGTATTATTTTAAAGTCTTATGGCTTCTAAGCAAGGCCCAAGGCAAGTTTCCAGTTCCGTTTTTGCATGCTGTAGGGTTTCGTGATTGGAGATGTAACTGAGAACTTTGTGTCACTCTTATAATAGAGCCCAGTTTAAAGAGGAAATAGCCCTATCCTCAGCAGGAGATCACTTGGGCCTCATCTAAGCATGTGGCTGGCTGCATGCTTACCTCCAGAGCACCTGGAGATCATGAGGGAACTTCTCCATTAAAACAGTGTTTTCAGGCAGCCCTGTCACTCCCCAGTGGAACTGCAAGTTCGTGGGCATGCACTAGTGGCAATTCTGACTACGTCAGCTACAGAAAGCCCATTGCCTCACAGGAGCTGTAGGAAAACTGTAGGAAGATTTGGGAGGCCTCATGTAGCCTACTGCATCCAACAAGAATGCAGGGTCCAGTAGGAATAATTCCTATAAAGCAACAGGATCTTCAGAGCTTAAGGAAATGCTTGGCAGTCTCAGTCTTGGCCATGTCAAGCATTCAAAAATCATTAGGCCAGGGCCCCTGAAATCATGAAACTGGCTTAAAAATCAGGGTTTTTTTGTTGTTTTAAGTGGGTTCTTTTTCATTTGTCTTCTGGCTGGCTTCTGAAGTTGTAAAGTGCACTTGAGTCACATGAAAGCTGAGATTCTTGTGCTTCAAGCACCTGGAACTTTAAGAAAACACAAAATATCATGAGACTCGTAGGTGCCAACTCCGTGGATGCTCTTGGGCTGGAGCACCCACAGAAAAAAAATAATGGGTGCTTGGCATGCACCTGCCACCAGCTGATCAGCTCCTCCCCCCCCCCCCAGTGCCTCTCACCCGCCGCCAATTAGCTGTTTGGCAGGGGCGGGAGGCACGGGGGGGAAGGGGAGGAGCAGGGGTGGGAAGAGGTGGGGTGAGGGTGGGGCATTGGAGCACGCCCGTGGAAAGCTGAAAATCATCACATAAAATCACAAGAATTCCCAACACTTCTCCCCCCTTTCCCAAGGAGCTAGAGGATTCATGCATCCAAGTTAAGGGGTCACGGACGAGAAGGTGCAATGAAGCAACCTTTTGAGTAGCAGAAATAAGAGCGAGACTAATTCTGAATCGATCCAAACTTTATCAAGGTGCAGGCATGCAGCTCAGCTTCTTGACTGGTTATAGTTCTTTTTTTTTTTTTTTAGTACAAATTTGGCCAGTCCTAGAAATATAAAGGAAAAAAATAAACATTTTGTAAAGAAAGTGTGCGGGGGACAGAAACACTGGCAAGGGGAGAAATCAATGTCGTCTTGGGTAGCAACATACAGAGAGCCTTAGGGGAATGGATCACTGTTTGTGTATATTTCATCTGAAAATAGTCCAAGGTTCTAGCTATTAACTGCACTACAAACATTTTAGCTGAAATACTTCACATAAATTTTGTCTTAAAGCTTTATTACTGTTGATGTATCCTATAGCTGTGATCACTTCCAACTGGTGATTCAATGAAGCTTTGCAAGATTTGTAATTGAACTATTGTGTTCACTGGCTTTTGGGTTGTAAAGGAACAAAACAGTCAGTGAAGGGCTAAATAAAAACAAAAATGTCTGGATCAATAGCCCTGAATAGGGAAATACTGTAGGTAAAAGGGCAGCCCAGGCTCATCTTCTATTCACCCCCTATGTATGTAAATGTAATTCCATTTGCTAGGGGATTAATTTAAATATGAAATACATTTGCAGTGAAAAATAAAGGATATCTCTGCGCATAAGTGAAGTCAAGGTTTTCACATTATTCAGCAATACTGTGATTCCTTGCTGAGATCATGGCACTAGTGTTGCATGTGTAGAAGGCTACTACTAGAAGCTAGCTTTTGGTTGCAATCACACTCATGATGAGCTTTTTGATCTACCCCTCCACTTTATCTTCTCAGCTGACACTAATAAAAACATGTTTTTAACACTGTCTGATAGCCACAGTGGTAACCTTGATCCAATTAAAATTTTGTAGTCTGGCCAGAAAGTAGATTTCCTATAAGGTATATTGTATATTTTTCAGTATATTGCATAATACACTTTTTAGTAGATTTACCTTCTTATATTTGTTTTTGAAACACCTGGGATTTAGCAGCTTGTATTTTGAAAGTGGCAGGTGTGTTAAAAGGACACTGCCAATTACTTTATTACTATGCATTGTGATTGTTTAGAATACAGTCTTAGAAGTTTGAAAATATAATATCCTTCCGTACAGTTGTGTTCCTTTCCGTTTGGCAAACTGCAGTTTTCACTCCCTCTGCTGTCTTTATGGGCCCAGTCCAGCAGTTTTTTACTCAGATTCTTCCACTGATTATAAAGGACTGCAGGATTGGACCTTTGGTTTGTTTTTCCTTGGCCTTGATTTTGCAGTGAGGTCCATGGAGCTCTGTACTGGGGCAAGAGTCCACCCATGTGGAAATTACTGCAGAACTGTCCATCCAGGTCACTGAGCATCATCAGTACATCTCTGGGAAGGTTGCTTAGTTAACTATTACTACGAAAGGAAGCTCATATGCTATTTGTGGTCTTATAAAAATGATTTTAATTTCTTAGCAACAGTTTTTCTTTCTCTTATGGATATTTAGGCATTTAGCACCAGAATATAAATTTAAATTAGGGCCAATTTAGGGGACCTAAATTTCTCAGTATTCTCTCTTTTAACTAATTCCACCACCTCCTTATGGACATGTTAAAGGCAGCTCCATTGTGTTCTTCATGAAGAAATGGATAGGCACCTATAGAATTTGGAAAAATTAATATGTATTCACTTTCTTGAACTGGGCATTTGAAGCCCAAAAATCAGTTATCTACGGCATTATTTTAATTTAGATCATTTGATTTCTACATTTCATGTCTAGTTTTGATAGCAGTGGAATCTGGCTGGCTTCAATCTTGCAAGAAGCATCAGCAATTATATCATGAAGTACATATCTATACATCCACTGATGTATAGGTCTGAACAGAGCAAGAAAAGAAAGAAATGGTCCTCGGCTAATCCAAAGCCCTGATCCTGCAGATTGTTCTGTGATATTAAAGTCACTGGGACTCTGTACAGATTTCCTCATACAGAGTGGCTTGCAAGATCAGGGACTAATTAGAAAGATAACACAAAATACTTTAGGACAACCCAGAGGAAGTCAGTTTTGGAACCTTTTTTTGTAAACTTGAATACTTCGATAGTGGTTTGGTGACCATACTTGGCCCCCAACCCCCTTATGTGGCTTAGCATTGTGGGCGTCTTGTTTTGCACAATAACATGCATGTTGCTGGTGGTTGTTGTTGGGTTTGTCACTACTTACTGTTCTGGAATTGTTTGGATGCCAAATCCAAGTAATCACCTCTCAGGATAATAGATAGGGATCTGGGATTGTAATGTAGTTTCAGTACCCGTATTTAAATACTAATTAAATGGCACTGATTCGGGGATCACAATCCGAATGATTCTAAAAAGGCTGGAGTTGCATGTGCATAGCCTATCTAGATCAGATTTTTGTCACATCTCTAATTCTTATCTTGCATAGGAATGTCACAGAAATATTTTGAGCAATTCGTTCCTTTCAAAGGGATTTTTCATTTTGAACTGTATAGAGCATAAAACAAGTGTATATTTTATTCTTACAAAGGATCTTACTTTCCTGTATTAAATAATCTGAGAGCATTTCTATATTGTTGTTGTCATTGGACCAGGAATCTCATTAATTTAAAATGTTATAAGGCAGCATGCCACAGACTTAAGGTTGCCTGACACTTTCTATTATAAGACCCTATTTTTAATTGCTATAACTTACCAAACTTTAACCATCTAGGATGAAATTTTCCACGCACAGTATCTGCCTCAGTATGAACTTTTTTAATAGTTCAGCCACTTCTGAAAATGTGGTTAGAAGACAATGTTATTTTGCCAGTTTTTTTTAATCTTGTCAAATGATTAACAGACCCAGATTCTTACTGTGTATGATTCAGACTCCAACCTGGATCTCCTATTTCCCAAGGGGTGTATATGGAGGGGAGGGGAAGAGAATTGTCACTTTCAAATAATAATAATAATAGTTGAAAAGTTCCCAAGCAGCTTTCATATTATTCCCATTTTACAGAGGGGGAACTGAGCCACAGAGAGTTTAAGATATTGCCTAATCTGAGATGACCATGGCCTGATTTTTTTTCAGAGAATTTCGCATTTTATTTGTTCAGAGCACAGTTCCCATTGACATTCAGCTATACCTATAGCTGTGAGAGTTCAGGACTTCCACAAGTCAGACCCCAGAAAATGAGGGAAACAAAAGGTTAGTAGCTACATGTTAAAAGTCTGGTTTAAGTGATTTCCCCAATATGGCACAGTGGCAGAAATAGAATCCAGGTTTTCAGAGTGGCATTAATTTTCCTTAACCATAAGACTAACCTTCCTCTTCCTGCCTCATTCACTAATACAGTTGAGTGACTTTTTTGACTGAATAGCAAATTTGCCCAAAAATGTGGTTTCAGGGAGACCAAAAAACTACTTATGAATTCAGGTCAAATTTTGGCAAATAGTTTTGGCCAATTACAAAATGAGGGATTATTTTAAAGAAATTGAAATGGTTCATTTTGACATTTTCTAAATGAGCTGGTTTGACTTTTTGTTTTGAAATGTTTCATTTATAAATGTAACTGTATTTTAATAGATCCCCAAAAGGGTGAAAACTATCTAAAATTTATCAAAACAAAATGAAAAACTGAAATTTTTGTTTTGACTCAAAGAAAATGTTTCATTTGACCAAAACTGAATTTTATTTAATTTTATTTTAGTGAGAAAAACAAAAGTCAGTTTTGGTTAGAAACTAAACAACTTCTTCTTGATTTGGCCACCAAACCAAAATATCATTTATTCGTTTAGTTCTTTTCTCTAACACCTTTCAAATTCTACAACAAATGAAACAAGTGTCCTGCAGATGGCCGTCTCCCTTACTGCACAGCCCCGATTCATTCCCAGAGTATCATCCATCCTGTGCATGGCAGTGTAGTGCTAAGTTTTTTATATGTAATATAATAATGCTTAATATCTCAAAGAGAAGTAGGAGTTAGTGAGATTCATATGTTCAGTTATGCTAGTTCAATTCCGTCGTCCCTTTTGAAAATGAAAAGGCCTTATGTAATTCATATTTAGAGCTCTCTCACAAGTTTTGGCCTGGAGCTCAGCACAAAGCATTGTAAACACTGGTAAAATGATTATTTTTACCATTCATCAGTAAATTCATCACTCTTGTTGCTTTCAAATCACACGGTTTCCAGCCGGATCCCAAACATAACAGGTCTAGTTGTAGCTGATACCATTTTTAAATGACCAAGAAAATAGCATCGATCCTGCAAATCCACAGTGAGGCATGCTGACTGATGTAAAGAGATGCTTGCTGATTGCCGCTTCAACAGTATCTCTAACTCTATCCAGTGGTCTTTTAGTTTCATGAACACTCCTCTAGAGAGAACGGGGTCGTTTAATGGCTAAAGCACAGAACTGAGAGCTAAACTCCTGAGCTTTAATCTTGCCTCTGAGATTGACACCTTCTGGGGCTTTATACTAGTCACTAAGGGGCAAATTTTAAAACCAGTACTTTTCTTTGACAACTTTATCTTTTTTATATAAAACCTAAGGACATTCACAAGCAAAAATCTTTGTGGATATGCATGTTATTTAAAGGAAATATCTAAAAAAATCTTCATAACAAATAAAAAGCAAAATTTGAAGTGTGTGCACTACGTAAGTACAGTAGATATATCTGTGGTAAGTATCACCGTATGAAAACTAGTTGATAACCTAAATCGTTTCTATCTCGCTTATTGGTTAGAAACACTGTCATTTCAGATGTGCAGTGAAAAGTTACCGTCTGAGCTGTCCCAGCATACAAGGTTTATGTCTAAAGCTATACAACTGAGCAGTCTAGGTATATATAGGTTGTACATATAGGTGAGAGAGACAACAGGCATTTTGCATTTGTTTGCCAACCAGGATACTGTTTTCCAGCCCAAGATGATATTCTATTGTTTTTTAGCAGTTTGCCAAAGCAAAAAGTATATGAAAAGTAATGCAATTAGTCAGACACTTAATTTGAAAAATCAGTCCAAAACAAGGGCTTGATTTTAAAATGCTGTAGGAATGCATCGTTTGCCTTCCTTAGGCACACATTTGCCATGACTGTGCATACAAATGGCTATTTAAACGTGAAAGTGACCAGTTTAGCATCAAGCTGATCATTGTCTGGTCAAATATCTGATTTGCATATTCAACCACAGGAATTTTGTATACAAAGGAAGTGGGAAATTCCAATGTATTTGCATACTTAAAACTACTGAAGGTAAATTGGAAAAAAGTTGATGATAGATAGGGACAGAATTAAAGGTTAACTGTAATCCGCTTGTAAATTGGGAAAATCTGATCTGGAAATCCTTACTATAATAATTGTGGACCATTTTTAGAAAGAAGTTTTATTTATTTTTTTATTCTTTTAATTGACAAAATATTGTTGAACAATGAAAGGAGGCATATGTATAGCTGAAATGACTCTCATACCTGAGCCATATCAAAATAATTGACAGAATTTTATCAAAGCTATGAAACAAATTTACAGCACAAGTTAATCTTGGATAAAATATATCTGCTTTATAGTAAACTCAGAAACATTAAGAAATAAAAGCTGTTTTTGAGCAATCTTTTTAAAAGTCATGTGCAGTTCGGGACAAAAATCAAGATGTGTTTATGGCTGACTTTCCATCTTTGCAGCAGCTCATATTAGTTACTCAAATTATTTTCCAATCAGGTCTCTAGCCCTCAACTGAGAGCTTTGTGAACATTAGCTGCCATAATCAAAGACATTATATTGGCTCTGCCTTTCAATTCAGCTACAAGCAATTTCTGTAACCACCCACGACTTTTTGAAGCTCATTTTTAAAGATAAAGGCTGGCAACTGGAGCTATGGGGATTTAAATTTTTGTTTCACACATTCGTTTCATTTCATGTAATTTTGCAATCCCTACATTTTTCTAAAATTTTAATGAAATAGGTATTTTTGCATCAATGATGTCAGGGATGCTTGAACCATTTTTATAGTGGGGATGCTGATGAGGAAACCATAGAAATCATGTATTTAGTGTTTGTTATTGCTACTTCAAGACAGCACCCCTAGTTCCAACACCACTGAACGATACACATTTTGGTATGTTTTGAGTGTAAAAATGTTTCTCCCTCAAGAAAAGAAGTAAGAGGCAATTTTTAACTGTAATGGGTCTATTTTCACTGCAAAAAACCCTTTAATTTTCAGAAGGCTTGCATTCTGTTACAGATATTTTACACAGATCACAGAGCATACTGTACAACATTTTACATGAAATGTATACCATAACCTGGCCCAGCCCCCCTCTCAGATGGACACCAGTCTGCTGTGAGTGAATGCAACCACTGGATTCCACATGATTCTAAGCCACCTGACTCTTCACAGAGCCTGATCACTGTTCCTAGCTCTGGGGATTGCAAGGCTCACTCCCAAGCTCAGATTCCTTGTCTGAGTAATTCCTTGGGATGTGGGACTACACTGTCCTGCCACCCCCAGACCTTCCAAACCCCTCTAGTTGCTTACATGCTTTTCCTCAGATGTCTACCTAGACTTTGGTCACTCTGTGGTCAGTTTAACCCCTGCATGAACAGGAAGATAGGGAGTCTCAGTAAATAAATTTGTTAACCATAGGTGATTTATTATAATAAGCACTAGAGAGTTACAGAACTTTGCAAAACAACAAAAAGTCCTGAGAGACTGCCTCCCCTACTTAAATGATTAGAAAACGTGCCTTACACACAATCTATTTAGCTTAACAAAAGTGAAGGTTAAGGGGTGACTTGATTATATGGCAATAAGTACATACACAAACAAATATTTAGTAACGGGCTCTTCAATCTAGCAGATGAAGGTTCACCGGGGGAAGGAGACCAAAGCCCTGAGGTAAGTGGGGAAATGGGATCCTGGGAGGAAGCACAAGCAGGAGAGCGCAACAGGGGAGGACTCCTGTCTCATGCTGAGAAAGAGGGACGATCGTTGAGTTATCTTAAGTGCCTATACACAAATGCAAGAAGCCTGGGAAACAAGCAGGGAGAACTGGAAGTCCTGGCACAGTCAGGGAACTATGATGTGATTGGAATAACAGAGACTTGGTGGGATAACTCACATGACTGGAGTACTGTCATGGATGGATATAAACTGTTCAGGAAGGACAGGCAGGGCAGAAAAGGTGGGGGAGTTGCGTTGTATGTAAGAGAGGAGTATGACTGCTCAGAGCTCCGGTATGATACTGCAGAAAAACCTGAGAGTCTCTGGATAAAGTTGAGAAGTGTGAGCAACAAGGGTGATGTCGTGGTTGGAGTCTGCTATAGACCACCAGACCAGGGGGATGAGGTGGACGAGGCTTTCTTCTGGCAACTAGCAGAAGTTGCTAGATCACAGGCCCTGGTTCTCATGGGAGACTTTAATCACCCTGATATCTGCTGGGAGAGCAATACAGCGGTGCACAGGCAATCCAGGAAATTTTTGGAAAGTGTAGGGGACAATTTCCTGGTGCAAGTGCTGGAGGAACCAACTAGGGGCAAAGCTTTTCTTGACCTGCTGCTCACAAACAGGGAAGAACTAGTAGGGGAAGCAAAAGTGGATGGGAACCTGGGAGGCAGTGACCATGAGATGGTCGAGTTCAGGATCCTGACACAAGGAAGAAAGGAGAGCAGCAGAATACGGACCCTGGACTTCAGAAAAGCAGACTTTGACTCCCTCAGGGAACAGATGGGCAGGATCCCCTGGGAGAATAACATGAAGGGCAAAGGGGTCCAGGAGAGCTGGCTGTATTTTAAAGAATCCTTATTGAGGTTGCAGGAACAAACCATCCCGATGTGTAGAAAGATTAGTAAATATGGCAGGCGACCAGCTTGGCTAAACAGTGAAATCCTTGCTGATCTTAAATGCAAAAAAGAGGCTTATAAGGAGTGGAAGATTGGACAAATGACCAGGGAGGAGTATAAAAATATTGCTCAGGCGTGCAGGAGTGAAATCAGGAAGGCCAAATCACACTTGGAGTTGCAGTTAGCAAGAGATGTTAAGAGTAACAAGAAGGGTTTCTTCAGGTATGTTAGCAACAAGAAGAAAATCAAGGAAAGTGTGGGCCCCTTACTGAATGAGGGAGGCAACCTAGTGACCGAGGATGTGGAAAAAGCTAATGTACTCAATGATTTTTTTGCCTCTGTCTTCACGCACAAGGTCAGCTCCCAGATTGCTGCACTGGGCAGTACAGCATGGGGAGAAGGTGACCAACCCTCTGTGGAGAAAGAAGTGGTTCGGGACTATTTAGAAAAACTGGACGTGCACAAGTCCATGGGGCCGGATGCGCTGCATCCGAGGGTGCTAAAGGAGTTGGCGGGTGAGATTGCAGAGCCATTAGCCATTATTTTTGAAAACTCATGGCGATCGGGGGAGGTCCCAGATGACTGGAAAAAGGCTAATGTAGTGCCCATCTTTAAAAAAGGGAAGGAGGAGGATCCGGGGAACTACAGGCCAGTCAGCCTCACCTCAGTCCCTGGAAAAATCATGGAGCAGGTCCTCAAGGAATCAATTATGAAACATTTAGAGGACAGGAAAGTGATCAGGAACAGTCAGCATGGATTCACGAAGGGGAAGTCGTGCCTGACTAACCTAATTGCCTTCTATGATGAGATAACTGGCTCTGTGGATGAGGGGAAAGCAGTGGATGTCTTATTTCTTGACTTTAGCAAAGCTTTTGATACTGTTTCCCACAGTATTCTTGCCACCAAGTTAAAGAAGTATGGGCTGGATGAATGGACTGTAAGGTGGATAGAAAGCTGGCTAGATCGTCGGGCTCAACGGGTAGTGATCAATGGCTCCATGTCTAGTTGGCAGCTGGTTTCAAGTGGAGTGCCCCAAGGGTCGGTCCTGGGGCCGGTTTTGTTTAATATCTTTATTAATGATCTGGAGGATGGTGTGGACTGCACTCTCAGCAAGTTTGCAGATGACACTAAACTAGGAGGCGTGGTAGATACACTAGAGGGTAGGGATCGGATACAGAGGGACCTAGACAAATTAGAGGATTGGGCAGAAAAAAACCTGATGAGGTTCAACAAGGACAAGTGCAGAGTCCTGCACTTAGGACGGAAGAATCCCATGCACTGCTACAGACTAGGGACCGAATGGCTAGGTAGCAGTTCTGCTGAAAAGGACCTAGGGGTCACAGTGGACGAGAAGCTGGATATGAGTCAACAGTGTGCTCTTGTTGCCAAGAAGGCTAACGGCATTTTGGGCTGTATAAGTAGGGGCATTGCCAGCAGATCGAGGAACGTGATCGTTCCCCTTTATTCGACATTGGTGAGGCCTCATCTGGAATACTGTGTCCAGTTTTGGTCCCCACACTACAAGAAGGATGTGGAAAAATTGGAAAGAGTCCAGCGGAGGGCAACAAAAATGATTAGGGGTCTGGAGCACATGACTTATGAGGAGAGGCTGAGAGAACTGGGATTGTTTAGTCTCCAGAAGAGAAGAATGAGGGGGGATTTGATAGCAGCCTTCAACTACCTGAAGGGGGGTTCCAAAGAGGATGGAGCTCGGCTGTTCTCAGTGGTGGCAGATGACAGAACAAGGAGCAATGGTCTCAAGTTGCAGTGGGGGAGGTCCAGGTTGGATATCAGGAAAAACTATTTCACTAGGAGGGTGGTGAAACACTGGAATGCGTTACCTAGGGAGGTGGTGGAGTCTCCTTCCTTGGAGGTTTTTAAGGCCCGGCTTGACAAAGCCCTGGCTGGGATGATTTAGCTGGGAATTGGTCCTGCTTTGAGCAGGGGGTTGGACTAGATGACCTCTTGAGGTCCCTTCCAACTCTGATATTCTATGATTCTATGATTCTATGAAGGTATAACATGATCCCATTGCTGGAACCTGAAGCCAGAATCCAAGTCTCTCCAAAGTTAGGGGCAGCTTGAATCTGGTGTTCTGGTAAGGCCTACCTCTAATATTTATTAAAAACTGAAATTGAATGGCTAATAATTGAAAGTGTTCTTAATGTCTACAGCTCTGATTTTTTGGGTCCCCCTAAAAAGTGTTCAGCACAGGATCAAAATGAGAGGAAAGGAGGCTTTCCACCACTTTTGCATTCCCATGTTCCAGACACTACCCAGAAGCAAGTTCAGTCCCAGACTGAAGAGCAGTTTATATGCTGCTTTAAATGTTGGCTAGCTGCCCATGGCCATAATTGGCCATTCTGGCAACAAGGGGTCACTGGAGTACTGCCACCTCATATAAATGTTCCACTGCATGGGGTGTCGGAGTCTGAAAGGAGTTGTGTTGAACTATTTTGAGTCTTCACCACCTGGACACTTCTGCTTTCCTTGGGAATAATCAGTTGGATTTAAGACCGCTTAAGCTTTAAGATCCTTTTGAGGTGCTGGAATGGCCCAAAAAGATCCTGTAGGAGAGCCAGTAATCTGCCCCATAGCCTTTCTAGAACTTTAGAGATACGTGAGGATTGAAAATCCAAACATGTTGCCCCATTTTTAAAAAAGGAAAAAAGTGAATCCTGGAAATGTAATGACCGATAACTGGAGCTTCAATCCCAAATGGTAATAATATAACGATATATTACTAGGAAAAATCTACCATTAGATTATCATGGAGCAGTGAACAACAGTGGTGATTTGTAGAAAAGTTATGCAAGAAATTTTGAATCCCTTTTTTGATATTGAAATACAAAATTAATGGAGAAAGGCAATGCAGTAAATGTAATATCTGAATTTTAGCAAAGCAGTTGACACAGTGCCTTGCAAGATCTTATTGAAAAAAATCAAGTTGGCTTGGGTATGAGCATTGAAACTTGGATTGAAAACTGACTAGAAAACCTTAAACATAGCCCAATGATACACATCTAAGTAATGACAAAGGACTGATGCTTTATAACTTGCACATGCATACCCAAAACTCGAGGCGAGTAGGAGTTGTGCAAGGAACACAAGATGGACCTCAAAAGTATCAGTAGAAACCTGCAGTGAGGTGTCCAGGGAATAGTGCTACACTCTGTTTCTTAATGGGCTAAATTTTCTTCTGGCACAGCTCCACTGAATTCTGTGTGCTAATCCCACCAAAGAATTTGGCCCAGTATCTTTAATAATGATCTCAAAGGCGGATTGTCACAGGTGGCCCTGCCTGGAGCACTCCTCTGCTGCAAGCCACGGTATGACAAGTACAGCTAACTCAGTTTCCCAGAAATAGTCAGTCTTTCAAAGGGCAAATAGCCCTTGTGGAGGTAATTTGTTAGTCCCATGTGCACAAATCATAACTAAACTAGTCCCAACACCATCGTCCAGAATTTCCCCAGCATAGTCCAAACAGTATGTGCAAATTACAGTTTTGGATTCCCTCACCATGCCCCAGCTCTCCAGTGCAGCCCCATCCTGTCTTTGTATCAGGACAGTACCCCATTCCTTCCAACTGGAGTACAACCCGGCTCGTCCCAGCAGGAACTCCCATAGCCCCTGTGCTGGAAGCATCCTTGCCAGGGGTGCATCCCTCACTCTCCCTGGCCCTCCCACCCTTCCTCTGGGTCCAGCTATCCAACCTGGAGATGTCAGTGAGTAAGCCCCTCCAATACATCCCTGCCTCTAAGCCCCCGGCTTTAGCTGTCTGGCTTAGATCCAGCAGGCAACTCTGCTGCTGCTCATCCTGCCTTCAACCCTCTCCACCTCTGGCTCTCTGACTTGGGGATGCCAACCAGCAGTCCTTTTTACTGCTCTCCTGCCTTCAGCTTTCTCCTAGATCTCAAATATACCATCTCCTAGCCAATTCCCTCCTCTTCCTAGGTAGGGCCTCAGCAGCTTTCCGCTCTCTGCAGCTTTCCCCAGAGACCTTCTCTGGTCTCCTGACTCTTACCGGACTCTTCCCCAGAGCTTCCAGCCAAATGAGAGCACCTGCTTTGGCACAGAGGAGCTAGATCTTCTTCATTTACTGGAGCCACCCACCTTGATGAGGTAAAGAGCGAATTAATGCCAGCCAAATGTCAATTGAATTCTGGGCCGGATACACATTCTGTTTAGGTTCTTAAAGTGCACTGACAACTGGTATCTGAAGGTGATCTTTTAGAGGCATCATTTGACAGGGAAGGAATGAGATATTCCATTTCTAGATGGCTTTAGTGATATCACACCCACAATTCTGCATTCAGCTCTGGGAATAATTTCTCCAAGAGTTACCTTGTGCTACTCCCAATCTGACCTTGTGCCTTAAGTGTGAGATTTTCAAAAGTTCACCAGTGGCCTAATTTTGCTCCCATTGAATTTACTGGGAGTGATGGGGTTTTGAAAATCTCACCCTGAAGACACAGTCTGGCCCACAGTGTAGGGAAAAGACTGCATTAGGAGAAAGATGGACAAATGACCACATCTCTAATTTCTGTCATTTTAATGAAGATACAGGAGTATTGCAGTCAGTGCAGCAAAGATTCAGGTTACTGAATTTATACTCTATAAAGATATCTGATAACTAAACTAGCATACAGTAGTTCAGTTTTTCATAGTTAGTTTCTCACATATAATTACAGGTTTCAGAGTAGCAGCCGTGTTAGTCTGTGTCCGCAAAAAGAACAGGAGTAGTTGTGGCACCTTAGAGACTAACAAATTTATTAGAGCATAAGCTTTCGTGGACTACAGCCCACTTCTTCGGATGCATCCGAAGAAGTGGACTGTAGTCCACGAAAGCTTATGCTCTAATAAATTCGCATATAATTAGTTACCCATCTCAAACCTAAAAGGAAACTAACTAATGGCTACGTCTAAATACATCATTTACTTCAAAATCATTTAGAAACCTTTCTTAATTCAGTTTCAGTTCTAAATATAACTAAGTAGTTACAGATAAGGTGAGTGAGGTAATATCTTTTAGTGGATTAATTTGAAGAGAGAGAAGCTTTCGAACTAAACTATCTGTTCGATCTTGTATTTAGCTGTGACATTAAGTACCTTTCCCAGACCCAAGGAAGAGCTCTGTTTAGTTTGAAAGCTTTTCTCTCTCACCAACAGAAGTTGGTCCAATAAAAGATAGTTCCTCACCCACCTTGTCTCTCTAATATCCTGGGACCGACAACAATGGCCACAACAACAATGCATAGTTACGGCTAGTGCAAGTTTATCCATCAGAAATACTTCAAAACACATACTACTACTACTACTACTACTATTCAATATCAAAGTGATAATGCCAGATGCCTGAAATGAAACAAATATTTCAACCTATCGCATTAATTTTTCCACAACCATTTCATACTTACAATCTTAATATTGTCCTTTACCAATCTCTACCAATGTCATTCAACTTGCAATTTTCAGCTGAACCTTACATTGCCACTTTTTTTCTTCTAGCATCTCCACCATTGCATCCATATGTCTGTCTCCCTTACAAACCAGGAACATAAGCCATGATTACCATATCCCATTTATGTTAATGGGCTTGCATAATACTTTGCAATCTCAGCATCACAAGCTTGCTGCATGTTCTCAGTTAATTTTTTTCATTACTCATTAAAGGGTCTCCCTTAACCAAATTAGATAATATATAACAAAGATGGTCATATGATGGGGGTACTGTTTGCTAGAGGGCTATGAGACTAGTCATGAATGCTTTCCTGCTTCAGGGCTCAAGTTCATGTCATAGGTAAACTTCCCACACCCAATTCTAAATTAGTTAGTAAGCTTGTAGTTTTAGAGTGTAAACTTTTGGGGGTTGGGATCATGCTTCCTCCTGATTTGTAGAGCCTTTAGCACATTTTGGGTAATAGGTAGTTAATTTATATTAACTAATAGTATTAAAGGGATAAATTAGGGTGGAGCACTAGTACAAATCTGATTAATTACTGGCCATGAATAGTATTGTGTTTAAAAACAGAATTGCCAAATACTGAAACATTAAGGAAGCTCCCTCCCCCCCACCCGCCCCTGGAATGTGAGGGTCCTATAGCTTATGTCATGGGGTTCAAAAAGGTCAGGCAAGAATCCAAACCTTTGGATTTTTTTTTATTCTGCAGGTAGAACCGCCATTAATGTAAAGTTATATTGTGATTTAAATTTGGGATTTACACTGTAGGTAAAAAAAAAAAAAAAAAACTCTGGATATTTGGATGTTTTTGTTTTATCCTAATATATTTTATCTCCCTGCTTCCTGATATACTGGGAACGGATCATGGGGAAATAACTAAAGATCTGAAAGGTAGAGAGAGGAAAATCCTGACAATTAACTATCTTTATTTCCAAGATCAGACTCCCAATCATTTTGTTCATTGTTTTTATTACAAAATAGTGTGTGACTCATGTTCTAGTTTTTATTTTTTGGAAAGCAAAGCAATAATAAGATACATTAAAAATAGCCTTTTCATTTATGTGAAGCAGGTAGATTAAGAGATTTGCCAAGATTAGAGAGAGAAAACAAAGTGGATTGAGCTCAAAAACAAAACATAAAGGAACTGAAGGAACGTATTAAAATTATTCCCTTTCTTCATTGGCAGACTATGCCTTGAAGGCCAAATCCTGTAATCCTTGCTGACACCATACACCATTACAGGATTGGGCCATCTGGAAATAAACAACCAGTACTGCAGTTTTAAGTAAAATTATTATGATGTAATTTTAAAGTAAAGAGACTAATAAGACACTCGTTCTTAGGCTCAACTGTGATGTAATGTAAAAGATTGGCAATATATTTTTATTCTTACTATAAATATTTAAGAGATTGGGGAATTTGTTTGTGCCAATTATCATCTGAAGAGACATCCAGGCTGTGAGATAAGTGAGTGAACTGTTTTTCTAAAAATCTGCATACTGTACATATAATTCATCTTCACAACAATCATTCCAGAGCCATGAATCAGGATTTATAACATAGTTTGTTTATTATAAACAACAATACCATAGGGAGGCATAAACCTTACCCATGATTAGAATGCGTAGTACCTTGCAGATAAATCTCCTGTACACAGCAAGGTCTACTTAAGACACAATATTTCATTAGTGATAGGTGGTTGGGGGTAGGGAGAGAGCTTCAGAAGTTACTGATTATTACACCTTCCTTTCTATGTGTATCAGAAATCATGGCAGTATTCCAATTTGTTTATTCAAGTGACCTATTTTCCCCTTGCCATCTTATTGCCCTGATCCAACTCCAGTCCACCCAGCAAAGGGAGTAATTTTGTGGTATAAAGTGTCCCTTAACAGTTTTAAAATATAGATTGAGGACAAGGAGTGGAGGAATTTAGGATTTATTAGTGTGAATTTCTGCCCCTTGTTCTGTTCATGGTAAATTGTGACAGAAGTGATAAATTAGCACTCACACACCATACTGCATCCTCAAAGCAGCTATTGGAGTTACAGAGGTCCCTAGTTCATCACACAAGACCCAATTCCTGAATGTCATGCAGTTCTTTGGTTTCATGAAAAGCTGCCATTCTGCATTATATTAATCTTGTCTGGAGACTTGATGTATATGTGAAAGTGAATATTAATCTACCTTAATATTAAATTCTATGAATAGCTAGTTTTTAAAAACCTCACACACATTTGGATCTATTCATATCTAGACCCGAATATGAAAGACAGCCCTAATTTATCTCCCTCAGTAACTTCTTCAATATAACTGTCTTGAGAGTCTAGTCAAATGAAGAGTTTTTGTCCTGCTGAGCAGCTGTTAATAAGGAGTTCTAAATTAATGAGATAGATTTGTCAGAAAGGTCTTCTACTTCCAAATAGGATATTTTATTTTATTTTGTGATTTTTATCCAGAAAATATTTACGTAGAAATAGTCCTTCATCAGAAGTGTTCATTTGGAATTATTTACTAGACTGCAAAAAAAGAAATAAATAAATAAGCATTTAGAGAACATTGTGCTCATAGACTTTAAGGCCAGAAGGGACCATAATGTTCATCTAGTCGGACCGCCTGCACATCACAGGCCACAAAACCTGTGACCCATAACTTCTGGCTGAGTTACTGAAATCCTCAAATCATGATTTAAAGTCTTCAAGTTACAGAGAATCCACATGTACTCTAGTTTAAAACAGCAAGTGACCCATGCCCCATGCTGCAGAGGAAGGCAAAAAACCGCAGGGTCTCTGGCAACTAGACCTGGGGAAAAATTCCTTCCTGACCCCAAATATGGCACACTCCTACTTTTTGTGCCAAAGTCATGAATGAAAATGTTAAATAAGATTAGTACCAAGACTGATCCCTCAGGAACTCCACTATTAACCCTCCCTCCAGCCGGACAATTCACTTTCAATATGATCCACTATAGTCTCCCCTTTAACCAGTTCCTTATCCACCTTTCAATTCTCATAGTAATCCCCATCTCCTCCAATTTAACTAATAATTTCCCATGTGGAACTATATCAAATGCCTCACTGAAATCTAGGTAGATTAGATCTACTCCATTTATTTGGCTAAAAAATCAGTTATCTTCTCAAAGATATCAGGTTGGTCTGCCTGGGCTACCTTTTCAAAGCTATGTTGTATTTTATCCCAGTTATGACCTTAACTACGCTCTCTTTCAAAATTTGTTCCAAGACCTTGCATAGAATTAAGCTCACACTAATAGGTCTATAGTTTCCCAGACCCCCCTTGCCTAAAAATAGGCCCTATGTTAGCAATTCTCCAGTAATAGGTGGATGACCAGCGTGGATCCAGAACTTTCACATGAAGAAAGCTACATTTCTGGAGCTTTATGAGCAGCTTGCCCCATCTCTCCAGCATAAAGACACATGCATGCTACTTCAGAAGCAGGTTGCTATAACTGTCCGGAAGTTGGGTGACCCCAGATTGTTACAGGTCCGTTGCCAAACAGTTTGGTGTTGGAAAGTTAACTGTGGATAAAGTGGCAGTGAAGGTTTCTGAAGCAATCAGGGGTGTGGTGTATTCCAAGGGTTGCATGATTGTGTGACTCCGTGCCCCCAATCTGTGGCCCTGCTCCAGAAGTGCTAGTCTAGGTAGGTGGCATCAGTGGCTATACCAAGTGTCATGAGTAGCATTAGCTAGTTCAAGTCTGCCTGTCTGTGTCCTCCTCTTGCTCCATCATTAGCTCTGTCAGGTGCCTTTGGTGGGTCAGAAAATGCTTCAAACTGCCCATCAGCTTCTCATGTATGCTCTACCCATGTCCTAAACAGGAGTGAAAGCCCAAGCCAGAGAGTCCTTGAAATGGTGACTCCCCTATATTTATGGCTCCAATTTGCTGGGAGCATGCAGGCCAAAATGACATCTTGGCAGGATGTGTTGATGGGCTGTTCAAACGTCCTGTAACATGCAATATAATCAAGTTTTCCCACACTGCACCATGAAGAAAGGTCTAGAGTGGCCATATTTTGAGAGGGTGTGGTGGGATACAGGTGGTTCGGTCAGGTCTACATACTGCAATGTGGACGTTGGAACCTGGGATTTAGGTGTGGGTTAAAAATTGTTAACCCAAGGTTGGAAATCAGTGTAGATGCTCAATCCCTTGATACTCAAACCCAGGGTCTGCTGACTTGAGTCCCACTAACCCTCGTCTTATGTTGTAGTGCAGACATACCATCTCATAGACATTTTTCAACTCTAGCACAGAGTTAACAGAGTTTACAAAAGGTTCTGAAGGACCCTTTATAGGGTCATATCAAACTGAGAAGCATATTACTGGCATCAGTGAAAGATTCACAAATGGATCTCAGAGAAAAGTTTCCCTTACAACCTGTATTTACTCATTTGAATCAATGGGACAAATTCAACCCTGGATGAACTCACTTGACTTACTGGAGTTTGTCCAGGGTTAAACTTTGCCTTGTAGACTGGGTATGAATGGGTATAAAACCTTCACAAAACCTTAATAGTATTTTGAAAATTATAAAACTAAATATTTCTGAAACATTCAGCATTTATTGGGGGTTCTAAATTGTAAATTAGTTCCAGCCTGTAGTAATGCTGGTGTAGTCTCTGGCTCCCTTACTGATGATATCTTGAAGTATTTAATATTTTCAGCAAGACAGTCATCGCTGTCAAGGAATTCTGAAACAGTGTTAGTAGTTAAAATGTCATTTTGAAATTTATTTCATCGTTAATTTGGGGGTATTATTGACCTATCAACTTTACGATTTTTGGGCTGAGCAAAATAGTTGGGAACATTCCTCTCTCTTTTTAAAATTATTTGGATTTTGATTATAGGTATTTTGCTGTTTTTGTAGCCTCACTGTTTTGGTTATTTAAAAGCACTAGTAACCTGATAACACATAGGATATAATAGGCTTTTAAGAGGCATTGCCTAATAAGGCATAATCAGGGCTTCCGTATACTAGTCTAGGTAAATCTGTGAACGGTAAAACATTTCATTAGCTCAGATGAGCTTTAAGGTTCCAGGACATTCTGGATCTAACTTGAAACATAATGAAGCAATCTAAGAAAGATTCTATTCACCAGACATCTATGGTCTTTTCACAGATACTAAGGTTAGTTTTCATAGGCAACTTTGATTACCATCAACAAGAACTGCAGACGCACATTGAAGAGAGAACAGAACCCTGAGTGTGTATTTATTTGAAATATTTCTACCACTCACTCATTAGTATGAAGTGGACAAGGTCCCAGGTGGTACACTGAACAAGTCTGAGCCAGTAGGCCAGCATCAGTATGCAAGTAGTATGTGACTGGTTTGAAAAAGATATGGAAATGTTGGCAGGTCCTAATTGAAAAACTGCCTTGGTCTTAACTGTCTGATCTTCACAGTAGTTTTTCCTACAGTCTGGATGGGAATAAGTTTGATCACTTCAGCAGAATTTTGCTTGACCTTATCCAGGAACTTACGAAAGTTCTTTCCTGCTCAAACAGTAGAATAATGACATGCCTCTTAAAATACAGATCAGGTTCTTGCTAACGTATTCATCAGTATTCACACTGTCATAAAGAGCACTGTGACACAGAGAGTGATGCAGAGCAAGGTAGCATCTAGAGACAGTTTCTTCTTTATAAATTCCAGCTTTTGTATCCTTGTCATAACTCTGGAGCTAACACAACAGGAGAACTATCATGTCTAAGAGGGAGAAACAAGTTTCCTTGAATGTGACTGTGCAAGTTTGGAAATTTCAGAGCACAGAAGAATGAATGTTTTGTCAGCTTGGCTCAACTAGCAGCCCACAATTTATTAATCTTAGCATGTGACTGGCCCTATGACACAGAATACATTAGACTCCCATGTGGGAATTCTGTATTTGGAAGTGTCCTTGGGATTTGTGCACCCCAAGTTTTACCAAAGTGAAGAACTCAGTCTCCAAGCTGGAAGCAGAAACAACCCTTCTAACCATGCCACCCTATCGTATATACAGTAGATTCCTAATGAGATGACACTAAGGGCAATTTGAGAGGGGATTCCCAGTGAAGAAAAAGCACCAACCATAATGGTAGCTAAACGCCAGGAGAACTGTGTGAAGAGTCATGATCCCAGAATAAATATTAAAATGCCTGGGGGCAAGATGTGGGGGAAAGGAAATAGCCAAGAACACTTCCAAAGCTGTGTGTGTTTGTAAATGGCTTGTAAGGTTTATTTTGGAATAATTGCAGGAATGAAATTACTTCCTGCAAATGCTCATCTGGCAAAAATCTAAAGTCTAATTTTGCTATTGAGAAGCCCTTCAATATTTGCAGCAAAACCTGGAAGTATTAATGGGCAATAGAACAAGCCTTTGACAGAGACAATGAAATAAGGAACAGCTCCCTTGGCATGACCCTCCACAGTTCTTTTCAGATAAAAAGATGTTCTAGCAGTTGTACCGCTCTACTGTTCTGAACCACTTTTCTGCTCCAACTCCAATTTCATTCTAAAGCATCCTGACCATTTCCAAATTACACCTGGAAGTAAATAAAAGCAGCACAGAAGCAAGGCTAAAAAATCCCAGAAAACAAAATGTTGAAGTAATTCTTTCACTGAGACTTGAGACCTTCCAAGAAGAAGAAACTGCTCAGGAGTTTTAAAGTGGTGATTTAAGGGTCTATCTACAGCACAATTCAACACCCACGTCTGGCCCATGCCAGCTGACTCAGGCTCATGGGGCTTGGGCGAAGAGGCTGTTCAACTGCAGTATGGATGTTTGGGCTTGGAATGGAGCCCAAGTCTTGTAAACCCAAGTCAGTTGGTATGGGCCAGCCATGGATTTTTAATTGCAGTGCAGACATACCCTCAGGGCTTTTCTACATGGTGGGGTAATGAGCATTTTGGGGGGCTGATTTCTAAAGTGTGCTAACGTGTTGTGCATTAATTGGTCCAGGTAGACCCTGTTGGTGTGCATTACAAGTTCCCTAGTGCACTTTAATGTAGTACTGTTTCAAATAGCACTACATTAAAGCACACTAGAGATCTCTTAATGCATGCCAGCAGGGTCCATATGGACCAATTAATGCACAACATATTGGTGTGCCTTAGAAATCACACTCCCATAGTGCACATTACTGCTCTGAGTAGACATGCCCTTAGGCTGAAGTATAAATCAGTTTGATAGTCACTATTGGACAGGTTGCTTTTATGAAATCAAGTTTGGGGTTTGTTTTGTTGTTGTTTGGTAGGGCCCAATCCTGCAATTCTTTCCCCCTTACTTTGAGTTCAGTAGAAATACTCACGTCAGTAATCATTTTAGGATTGGTTGCATGGTCAGTCAGGGTAAAACTCATCTGGGCCAGGTGTCTCTCTTAAATTCTGTTTCTCATTGCTATTTACGTGCTGTGTAGCCTTGGGCAAACCTTGTTACTTCTGAGCACAGGGGTAAATTTCACTGGTGCCAGCTCTCACAATTTTATTGCAAGTCTTGCAATATTTGATGTTCTTCTTAAAGCCCAGCTCTTGGAGTTTAGTGATTATGTGAGAATCTCTGATTAGCAAATTTCAGGCCCTAATGGCTCTGGAGAAAAGCCTGAAAACATGCCAAATATACCTTTCAGGCTCAAAACCCAAAAGGCAAACAACAAAATATCTATTTCTCGAGGGCCTGACTTGTGATTTTTTTTTTTTTGAACATTTGAGGATGGTAATATTGGAATTTTACCTTTTAAAAAGCTACAGTGCTGCAGAGCAGAGTGTGCGGGCGCAGGTGAGGGTGTGGTGCTGTGGAGTTTTTGCTTTATTTTGTTGGAGTTTTTGACTACTTCTGCAGAGTTGGAGTCTCCCTGCAAAGTTGTAACACTTTTAGGTGACCATAACTGTGTTATAGGATAATACAGTGTTTGAAATAAGTTTGACTATGAGAAATATGCATATGGAATCTATAATTTTGGTGCGGCCATGGTGTTAGGTTTCATTACTAGGAGAAGTGTGGTAATTTCATGTTAGCTCGACCAGAAGAGTAGAGGTATCAGGTATTCTTGTGGAGCTGTGTTTTCTGGGTAGAGCAATTGCTTCAGTGATATTTTGTGTGTGTGAATATTCTAGCAAACAAGTTTACTGGGAAGGATGTTCATGGGAAGAGTAAATTTTAAATTGATACTGGAGAATATTTGCAGAACAAGACTCACTTGAAGAATTCTGTTCAGACAAACAGTGAATAGAAATCTAATACATGACTTAGGTGACCAGTTGTGCAGAATGAATTTTGAATATTAAACACTCACATTGGAGTGAGCCCTGGATCAAGAATTGTTTGTTGAAATTATTCAATAAATTATTTTCAGTAAATAATACATATGAGAAAATATCTGCTCACAGACAACTCACTGGTAGCAAAAAAGACAAAACTTGTCAAATCAATTATTCATGACAAGTAAATTATTCATCACTCAAAAGTTTGCTTTTGAGTGATTGTGGGCTAATTTTGAAATGACTGCAAGCAGGTGTACGGTTTCTTACATATATGCTCTTTTATGCAGGGATTGCACATAATTCTTGACACATAACTAGGCAAAACTGATAATGGACTGAAGTTTCACTTTGTGTTTTGAAGTCGAAACTCAAAGTGCTTCTTAGCAGCTGTGAACCAGAATTGCTAAGTTGCATACAACTGGAAATAAAAGGCCTTAATTATTTGAGCCTGCAAACAGAGATGCACATCCTTAACTTTAAGTATGTGTGATGAGGCATATGAAACTCTCGCCAGCTGAAAAGAGGTTAGGTAGAGCTTGTGAACTCTGTTTGCACCATCTCATTATACTCAGAGGGCATATCAGGCTCAACCAGGAGTTCAAAGGAAGGAGTTCAGTGCAGTTAGGGGGAGAGACCCAGGAGAGAGGTGGTCTTTGAGGCCCTCTTGTGGGAAGGCGAACCACTGTAAAAGCTACAGGAGCAGAGTTAGCTCCTGTGATGGGCATCTAGGTGGCAGACTCTGTGGGCCAGCATTCTGGAGAAGAGCAGAGAACTAGGGAGAACCGAATCCAAGACAGACAAGCAGGATGGGTGGAAATTGTTCAGTTTGTATTTTAGTCTTGTTTGAGTGTTGTTGAGGGACTCCAGAGGGAAACAACATAAGCCACTTCCCTGGGAGAAGACTGAGACTGAAGAGGAGTCCAGGAGGGGTGGAAGATGTTGTTGATTACCATTATTTTGCAGGACATTATTTGTTTGGGACATTCATACCCCAGAACGGCCAAGTCACCACCATACAAACCACTGAAGTCCTAAGGCAGAGAGCGAGGCAGTCTCTGAAACACCATGTCATACCACAAGCGGGCTCTCCAGACGATACACTGACAACAGCATATGAATAATTTCAATTAACTTCAGTGGGACTATTTGTGTGCTTGAAATTAAGCACCCATGATCGAATACCAGGCTGTTGTGCAGACTGATTTCTCTGATATCAAGTCCATGTGCTGATTCTTTGGTTTTCCCCTTGGTTGTCAAATTACTATGTTGCCACTAAGTCATCAGCAAACAGCATGTTCCAAGGCAGCTTCGTTCTATATTTTCACTTATAACATCCATGACAACCGCAATCAAAAAGATTCAGCACTGATCCTGATGCAGGGCAACACGTACTGAAAATTCTCTTCTCCAGTCCAATTTAGTTTTGAGTATGGTAGTCATTCCATCATATATATCTTGGGTAAGACCGATTTCTTTCTGGCACACCTCTGTCTCAAACTCCACCAAACTAGTTCTCTTGGTGCTTGATTGTATGTCTTATCCAGATCCACAAGTACCGTGCTGATTTGTTGTCTCTTTTCTCTGAACTTCTTCATGTGGATTTGTAGCATAGATATGGCATCCTATGTGCTCCTTCCCAGCATGAATCCATACTGGCCTTTCCAAATTTCAAGCATTCTATGCAGACACATTTCAATAATCTTCCATACTTTCATAGCATGTGACGTCAGCTTAATTGGGCAATGCTTAGCACACAGTATAATGTCTCCTTTATGTTTAAAAACAGGCACCACAAAACTTTTATGCCATTCACCCAGCATTTTCTTTTTCTCAAGAATATCATTGAATAAACTTGTAAGATACTTGATGCCTTCCCTTCCCAATGATTTCATTGCATCTGGCCAGATGCTTTCTCCTTTTTCATTTTCCTAAGTACCTCTGCAACTCCTTTGTCCTGTATACAATCCATCATGACCAGTTTTGGCTTACATTTTCTTAAACTGTGGGGTCTCTATTAATCACTGTTTCAGAATAATCATTCCAAGCTTTGTTGACTGATTCACCATTAGTTTACAATATACCATATTCATTTTTAATGTAAGCAAACTCATTCATATCCCTTGGCATGTTCTTTCGTACCTTAGCAAGTCTCCCTCATGTCCTCCTAGTCTATATAGCTTGTCCCATACTCTTCTTCTTCTTCTTCTTCATTATTATTATTATTATTATTAATGTTAAAGGAAAACCACATTTTTCAGGGTGAGTGAATAAAGCTATCAGTTTTTGGCCTACACACTGCATACTTCTAAGCTCTGTGAGACAAGGGCCATAGCCACCTGTGTGTAGTGCTAGACAAACAGCATTACGTAAGTGTGTTTTATAAAGCATCTATCATAATGGGGCCTCGAATGTTGTTGCAACACAAATAATAAAAATCATCATATTTCCAAGATACACTTTTTACCAGCTGAAATTATTTTCAAATTGTCCTATTGGAAATAAAATAACCAGGCACTTATAGACTTGCAAAAAAACTCAACCCTGCCCTTTGTAACTCTGAGTATCTAGTTTCTGTGCAGCAGTACATCAATTTATCATCATCTCCTATTACTTTTACAGATTTTAGGGTTTTTGTTGCACTTTTTAACATAATAGACTATTATGGTTTTGAGATTAGATATTCCTTCATACACTTCACAAGAAAATAGACAGCTTTTTCAAATGAATATATCATGTTCAAAGGCCAGTTTGTACATTTATGGAGAACTGAAAGTGAGAATTATTAGTCATTCAGCTGTACCACCTATTTAGAGAGCAATGACTGATGACTTTCCAACTGTCCATGAAATATTTTATTCTCAATTTCCAAGTGTGTCTCTTTCATTCCAATCCCAAAAATGCCTTTGAAGCGTTTCTGTGCTTAGGGTTGTATTCTCATTTTGTTTCTCTCTACTTAAATGCATAGATATCTTCAGTTTTCAGATGGATTTTCTTTGTACCATGCTCTGGTTAGTAGGCCTGTATTCATGTGTGTAATCTGAAGTGCTCATGAAAGTGAGGAACTAACAGCAATAGTTTGAAGTCAGTATACTGAAGACATGGACTGCACAAGTTATTTTATACATCTTTCCAAATGTACTTTTAGTTCTGATCTGCTGTTTTAGGCCAGGATCTCTTTTCTCTTCAGTATCAGACACTGCCAGTTGGGTGGTGCTATTGTCTGTGACACACTATATAATACTACTAAACTATTTTTCATTTGTAATAAAAAGCAGGATCAAAATCCAGCTGATCAGAGGGGAAAAGCTAGTACATAATGCTGCCAGGTAGCCTTTGATTATAAAGTTTTTGAATTACAGGATCTTCTACCAGTACCTACAGTACATGGAATTTATGTACTATACATGTTACTGAGCATTGCACTTTTTTTAAATTAATGATCAGGAAGAAAACAGCTTTGTTCTGTTTTACTGTGGGCTAAATCCTGGAGCCCACTGCAAAGTTAATGGTCAGGAGAAGGCATCCTCTCCTTAGGCCACACCCCCTCATCAAGAGAGAATGATCCAGTAGGTTCACATGATGGCGTACAGGGATCCCACATGGTTGGCAATGCACAGGAGGTTCATACTTTTGTGTCATCATGATCTCCAAATCCTGATCCCTCTTTCCAGAGTAGAATCACACCAATTCTGCTGAATGAACATCTCTCTGTGGTTGTGAAGGATGGGACAGATTTGGTCCTACTGAATCTGTTAATAAATATTTGCCTGACCTTTACTGATCCTAAAGCTCCAGCTTAGAAAGAGCACAGCAGATGTAAACACTAGAGAACACTTGCTGGGTGAATTATCAGAAAAACATGAGATGCGTTTAAAAATTCTGCCTCTGCTCTTGCCAGTTTGGCTGCTCTTGGTGTTGCTACTGTCAAGAGAGGTACCAATGAGTTGACAGCCTCTGTTGTTACTATGAGGAAGCACAATTCTGAACCTGAAGTAATGGAACCTCCAGTATAGGTCACCAAGCACTGCAACCCATTTGTATGCAAAAGATAATGAAAAAGAACTATCAATGTTGCCAATTCTTGCAATATTTGGTGATTTTCATGAAGACCCAATTCCTGGATTACATGAAAATCTCCACTTTCATTTACCAAAAAAAGTTCATTTTTAGCCATCATGATTACAAAAAAAACCTTGTAAATATATATTCCAAGTGCACCCTAAAGGCTCAGAAACCTGAGGACAAATAAAAAGAACCCAAAATGTATTATTATTTTTTGAAATTTCCTAACATTTAGACAAGATTTTTTGGGACTTGACTCATGATTTATAAATATTTGGTGTCCGCAATACAATGCTCACCTTGGAGCAGCCTGGGAGGGAAGTCTGTCACTCTGGCTCCTTGCGACAGCAAATGGTCATTTATGTGCCAATGTAGCTATGCTGCTGGGAGTGTTGTGGGTGCAGAATAGAGTTGGCCATGAAACCAAATTTCAGTTCTGCAAAAATTTGAGTTTTTGGGAAATTATTTTGTCCTGAATCAGGATGAAAAGCCATAACCTTGAAACTTTTCATGGTACAGAAATCCTTCAATATTCTGAAACACTGAAATGTGATATTTCCAAAATGAAATATTCCCCCCACCCACCCACCCCGAATTCCTGGCTACCTGCCTGGTGGGCTATAGTGGAGCCTGGGATCCTGGAAGCTGCTGACTAAAACTGACATTCTTATCAGTTTCTCTGATGCCCATCACTGAAAAGTAGCAGTGAAACTGACTAGACTCTTGCTGTCAAGTTTACAAGCACTAGCTCCCAAGCTCTGAGGCTCCCTGCTTGCCTGGGGATACCAGACTGCTGGCTCCCCTTGAGCCTGCCTGGTGGGATGTGAAGTGGAGTCAGGAACCTCGGATTGCTGTCTCCCAGCTGAA
The DNA here is from genome assembly GCF_027887155.1 of Malaclemys terrapin pileata. Classification (NCBI taxonomy): domain Eukaryota; kingdom Metazoa; phylum Chordata; order Testudines; family Emydidae; genus Malaclemys; species Malaclemys terrapin. Next base: position 43,583,408 of record NC_071515.1, read on the forward strand.
TGGGCTGCTGAGAGCAGTAAGCTGGCGGGAAACCAGGCAGGTTTCCAACAGGGTAAAAACTGGTATGGAGTCTCTGGGAATCATACTACTATTCTGAAGGAAACCTTGTCTGGGTTCCATTGTGAGTTCGCTGAAATCAAACAGTTTCTGTGAAACATTATGATTTAGATGAATTGGAAAATTTCAGCAAAAATATTTTGTTTGAATTTTTCCATCCAGTTGTTGTGCAAAGCCAAGGCTCTAGCCACTACTTGTCCTTTCCTACCCAATTGTGGGGGCTACGTAGCGGTTCCATGAGCACTGGAAGCCCTGGTATGGTGCACAGGTTTAAAGTGCTCCCTTGCTTCCTTGCACACTTGGGATGGGTCACCATTTGGCCCATAACTTTTATCAGCAGGTATGAGAAATAAGCCTAAGTATTTTCAGGGTATAGCTTCTACATGACAGCCATCAAATCTTATGTGAATGAGATATAGAGCAATTCAAATCCAGTTGGAGAGATTTTTTCAAAGTCTCATAAAAAAAAAACAGTATCATTACATGACTGGATTATATAGGGCATGTAAAGATGCAACTATAGCAGTTTTAAAAGGTCTTTTAATAAGAAATATCAGAGTGAATTCTTGCTTTTGATATAATCTGTTTAAAAGGATGCATGCAGTCTGTACTGTCTGGGGAGAATCCAGCTCTTCATGTATGGGTAATATCTATCCGGACTCCAGTACACAACTTTAGGAATTATCAAAGAGCCTGTCCCAAAGAATCCATCTGTTTTTACTCTGAATCCAATGCAGTCTGACAGGAGTTTGGGAGTTTAGTCTTGGGGTGTGTGTGTGTGTGTGTGTGTGTGTGTGAGTGAATATATATATACACAGTGCAGATGTGATCTTAAAAAGGTTGTAGTGGTGACCCTCACTATGATGCCTTTAATTTAAGGCATTTCCACTGGTAATAAAACAATCTTCTTCTTCTTGATATCTACTTTATTTCCTTTGTAACTTAAATTTGTTAGCATGTAGCTTTCTCCTCATCTCTAGAAACTTCCAGTGACATTTCAGTGAAGATTCCTCTTCTAGCTTTTTTTTTTCTTTGTCTTATGTGTCTGTAACTTTCTTGTGGAACTTCTGGAATGTTCTGAACTTTTGATTAATATGGCAGATTTCTTATGGTTATTTAAAAACTCCTAAAAGTTTACTACAAGATTCACCTGCAACTGCTTCTGTGTGGTGTTAAAAGAACAATCAATGCTATGATATAAATCACTCTTGGTACCTAAACATCATGCTGATAGGTATTTTGGGAATACCAGATGAATGTGAAAAGCATTGGCTCTGGTTGAAGATTTGACCAAGGAGTTTGTCTTCGTAGTTGACTTCTGTTTGTATATTTAGGAGGTTTGTTGCACTACTATTCCAACTTTACTTCTAGGCATGTTCGCTGTAAGTGCTAGGACAAAGCCAATATGTGGTTGATACCATGTATGACCCCTTCCTTGCCTAGAATGGCCCTAAAGTGCAGAGCGCTTCCAGAGAGGTTGATTTCAGAGTGTTAAGATTTCACCATCTCTTTTAATATCTCCTAAAGTATTAAACATCTTAAGGTATCTGATTTTGTATCTTAAAGGATCTGGTATTTCATAGTTAAGATTTACAGGTTTCAAGTTTTCATTCTCTTTAAATAATTGGGATTAAAGAATCACTTTAGAAGAAAAGTATATGAAACCCAACATGTTCTAACTAAACCATAATCTCTTGTAGAGGGTAAAAGTCTCAAAAATTCACCTCCGAAAATTAGAAGACTATAGTTGACTGTACAGTTTATCTTTCTACTTGCAGTAGTACAGTCACTAATGCAGATATCTGTCCACAACATCCCAAAGTGCTTGAGGGAGAAAGCAGGAAAACATTTTATCATACCAATAGCTAAGTTCTGTCCTCAGATAGAATTGAAGACACAAATCTAAGTGTAGAATTTGGCCCGAAGAGATTCATTTTAATGAATGTTTGAGTTTAGATTTTGTTTTCTTTACCCTGGTAACAGGAAAAAAAGTAATACAATATGATAGATTAATTCTAGTTAGGTTACAGATCCTAACTGAAGGATCACCAAACTTGCTAATGGGTGTTTATACAGTGATGACTATATGTTCAACAGCCAGATGGCACTTCAAAATAACTATACCATAACTATATTGGAAAAAAATATGACACTGCTATTCATGATGAAATGGTAAATAATTCATACTGCTATGGATATCCATCTTTCTTTCTCTATACTGATAAACATGCTTGTAATATTATTTATAGGGGGAGCTGGTAAGGACCCCTACAATTGGCAAAGAGAAAGCCCATGAGATAGAAAAGAGCCACTTCTTTGTCCCATGAAATTGTGAGTAGGTATTAAACCATTAAAAATCGCATTTCCCTTCTCTTGCTTGTGTTCCAAAGGAAATATTTGGGAACCTGCCAAAATAATAAATGGTAAATGGACACAAACACTGACAAGCCATACACACACGGCTACTGCAGAAACACACCTAGTAAGGGGAACATCTGGGAGATGCCAGAGCACCTGTAGCAGCAGTGGTGGTGAAGAGCTTAGCTGAGCACAGAGTCTTTCCTTTTATCTCCCTCCCTGCCTCCTTTCCCCCACATTGTCCAGACTTAGCACAAGGCCCTGGCTTAGTGGGAGAGATTCTTTCTTGGAGTGCGGCTACTTTACATTGCAACACCAATGCCAATATAGCCAGCAATGCCAGCATAAGGAAGTCTTTTAGTGACACAGATCTAGGTAGTAATTTTTACTGGTGCCAGGAGTGTAGCCAGGGAAAAAAGGTGGTTGCCAGAACTTACCTGCACTTGGAAATTCCCAGATGCCACAATTGTCCCTTTGAGGCTTTTGGAAGTCAATAAAAGTCTGAGTATTTTAACTTCTGCCACAGGATTGAGCTGATGCACCCCACTAAGGAATGCAAAAGCATAAAAGTGGCTTAAAACCTTTATATCCACAACCCCCAAGTTTCACTGTGTGCTTCTTGGCCATAGCTGAGGACTGGGACTGAGTGACTGCATGTGTAAAAGAGAGAAAGGGAGGAGAATATTCACACACTAGTTAATAATTATAAAATGGTCAGGACTGAGGGATTGGCTGACAAAGTTTCAGCCCCTGCAATTTATGGAATAATAATCACACACAGTAGAATTTATTAGCCCCATTACATCCTCTGATCCACATGCTCAGGAAAGAGGGAGAAAAGCTGCAGGAAAATATCTTTTAAGATTTTAGCCCCCTGCTATTTTTAATCTATAATAAAAACAGAGAACCCTTCCCAGGACCCTTAAGATCCTGAAAACTATTATTTCTGCTTAAATCACTTCCTTTGGGATGCAGATTCTGCCTGAACCATGGTGTCTACTGAGTGGGGCTTTTGATGTAACCGTGCCTTGGACTGCAGCTGCTCTCAATTCAACAGAGGAACTAGCAGTTTAAAAAAAAATCTTTTCTACTCACAGCCAGGTTTAAAGTAAAAATAATCTGAAAGTAAAATAGCAGTAATTTTTAAGGAAGTCATAAGTGGGTGGTTTATCCATTGAATAGAGGGACCTCAGTGGACTTCGAATCAACCCCTTGCAGGGCAAGCAGCCTACTTATGGCTACCCCCTGTGTGGCTGCGTTGCGGACAGAGAGAGTCTCCTCATGGTCTTGCACCAGAGTAGCCGTAATTTGGCCCACAATATATGTTGTTTTCTTCTTAAAATAGCAAATTACCATGTTATTTTAAACCAATGATGATAATCGCTAATAGATAACAGCTTTTCTCAGGTGCTGGAGGTGCTTGAGCTTGTATTTTGCTCTGCGCGAGGTTTATGGTTATTGGCAAAGAACTGCACTGGATCCATACTTCAAAATACCAACAGGATCTGTGGTGATTACAAACTGGTCTGGGTTGGGAAAGTGGATAGGTTTCATAGGGCTCTTGGAATTTACATTTTCCATGACTTCCCTTTTGTGCCGGAGTCAATGAAGTGTCACCATTGATTTCCCCCCATCCCTCTCCCCTCCCAATCCCTCAAAGGAAGGAAAGAGGAAGGACGTGTTTAAAATGTTGCTGTTGGCCAGTCTCTTCCTGCAAAATGGATATGCAGATAAACTAGTGCCTATCCCCCTTTTTCAGAGCAGTGAATATGCTGCCACTGGTCACTGTCCTCTGTTCTGTGTAGCCTTATCTAGGCATTTCAGGTCCAATTCCACTCCTATTAAAGTCAGTTGTCTTCAGTGGGAGTTGGATTTGGCTCTTGTAGTAAGTTCGTCACTGTGGTATCCCTGTATGCATGATGGGGAAAATATTGCCATTTGTCCAGTTTTTTACTGCAGAATAAAAGGAATGTGGGTGTTAGTCAGGCCCCTTTGCAGAAAGGATGAGGAGGGAAGAGATACTCTGGCAGGTGTGACTTCTCTTACAAGATGAGGGAAGGAGATGCTGCTCCTCTTATTTTGGAGCCTTTGTTGGGAGCTGATAAAGATTGGGCATTCTTCTTTGGGGAAGTAAATAGGATATACCATTACTGTGAGTGTGTGGTTCAGTACACACTCACATACATAAAAATAAAGACAGTTTTCGATGTATTTATGCTGCTGGAGAAGAGTTGTTCTTTCTTTCTTCTGCAGATAACAAAATGCCTGTCCAAGACAAACTGTTACTTGTCATATTGATGGATTTGATCAAGTTAGAATTTAAAAAAAAAACATAAACAGGCATTAAATAAATAGATAGCAAAGTTAAAGTATCATACAGAAGAAGGTCAGAATAATTGTGGCGCAGTTAGTCCTACTTGAAAGGTTAACTCATCCATTTTTACTTCAGTGGCATTTTATGGCCTTTTGGAGAAGCGAGCAGGTCTATACTGTTGCAATAGAAAAATACACTTGACTTGGATTTTAAATGGTTTGGAAGAAAAAGATGAAGTAGTTTATATTTTCCTGTTTTCACTTAAATTAAAGGCAATGCCTTTCTAATTTTTCTGGAGTTAAGTGAACTTCCCTGACAAGTTATTTGTAGAAAATGGTGGGGGGGGGGGGGGAGGATCTGTACTTTCCATGGTTCACACTTAAGATTTATTCTCCAATTAGGCTCACACCTCTGTTCTTTATTAAACATGATTTGGCCCAGGGGACGCTAAATCCTTTAAAGTGATGGGAAATCATTAATCAGTAACTCAGCTGGGACTGACCAATCCTTAAGACAACTATTGAGATTGATTTAATTTTAAAAATAAAGCTAAATGGGTCACTTTCAGCAGAATCATTATAAGTAATCATAGATGCTTATAAGTTATGTTTTGACTGTGGAAAAACATCAATGAAGTTGTAAGCAAATAATATGATTTAAACAGTGGTCCAAAGCTGTGCATTTATAACTGTAGACAGAGAACAAATGGCAAAAACCAACATACCACACAAAAAACAGAGAGATCTTAGGAATTGTTTTTAGGCTTTGGTGAGCCTTTTAAGCACATGAGCTCTTGTTAAATAAGATAATTCAGTTAGGCTTTTTATACTCTTAGAAATCCTGGTTTGGACTGTAGCCAAGAATAATTCTTCAAATCACAACAGTAAAGATTCATTATTGCAGTTATGCTGGCAGATATTTCCCCGATGGAAGATACTGCTTCTTCTGTGAAAGGGAGCAGGTATTGTACCCAGCTGCAGAAAGGCCAATTAGGCTTGAAGGAGGATAAGATGAGGAGAGATTGACAGCTATCTGAGGTCAACAAATTTCTGCAATTTCACTGTTGACTTAAATAATACTTGAGGACATTCCTAACTCTTTTCTTTTCTGAGTCTTCCTCATTATTTGTGCTATTCAAGCTGTGATCTTGGCTTATGTTCTGCTGATATTTCAAAGCTTTGAAATAGATTAACACTGATTGCACATTAAATCCAGTATACATGTGGTAATATCAATAGCAAATACATTCCATTGACTGGTCAAGTCCTTTTTAATTAATGTTTGGTATAGCATCTGGAGCGAAAACTTAAACATTTGAAATGAAGTGCCTGGGCTGATGAGGCATGACAAGGCTAGATGGACTGACAAGGCTAGGCATGACAAGGCTAGATGAACTGAGAAATAATGACATCCAGAGAAAAGTGAAGATGAAATGTGTGACTACAACCATCAAAAGGCACAGACTACAATGGTTTGGCCATGTTGCTGCCTAAAATTGTTCTCTATGGAAGAGTGCACGGTGAGAAAGGTTACAGACGTCCAAGAAACAATGTTATAACATGGTACATAAAACCATCCAGGAAACCGCGAACAGGCCGAAATGGCAGCTGAAATCAGGCATAGGTGAAATCTGCTCATAACCTCACCCCTTCCTAACCTTGCCATTGCAAAAATGAGGAGATGATGATGATAGCATTAAGAATATACATTCTCTCTTTTTCTCACATTATATATTATCCTACATTATTCCAGCATGCCTTGGTTGTCACCAGAACACCAAGACTGAATCACCTCCTGTGATATTATTGCATGTTTATTTTTGAAGGCTTCACTGGCTCTCTTTGAAATATTGTTTATTTTCGTGCTGTGGGTCAAATCTTCAGGCTGGATTATAAGGCAATAAACCTGTTGTGCACAGGGCTGTGTCTGATTCTGAGTTGGTCAACCCTATGTAGAGGGTTTCAGAGAGGCGTCACATACTAGCTGTGTGATTGGGAGTTTTGGAGAGTAGGATGTGTGGTGGGAAGCTCAGTCAAATGAGCCCCGATCTCACCAGGGATCCCCAATCTCTTATTGCCATCTAGGGTTGTAGAGGGTTAATTCAGCCCCACAACTACAGCAACTCCATGCAGCCTCAGCAAGGGGGGGGGGAGAAGGGGGCACAGGGAAGAGGGACCAGGACCAAGTCTCTTAGTAATTTTTTTTTTTTTAAGAAAAGAGCAAGTCTGTTTCAAGAAATAGGAGTAGAGGGAAGGGATCTTCAGACCACTGGGTTTACTGAGTCCTTGGCTGACAGTGAGGTTTTAAGCTACCAGCTGTAGGGGTATTCTTTCCATTCTGTCTGTTCCTATATAGTCTCATCTAAGGAGGGGCAAGTCTGTTTAAATTAGCCAGGAACCAATCCAATCTCAGTGCATCCCCGACATCATTTCCCTGGGCCAAATGGTTATATAAGCAACTGGCCTTGGCAAAGTGACAGATTCCACCTTTGGTTGGAGGTGTTGGGTGGTCACAGGAAATATGCTGGTATAAAATATTTAAATAGTCACCGAGCCAGAGAGAAAGTAAGGATCACAGTTGCCAACTTTCACACAGTAAATTAGCACCCCGACTTTCACAATAAGCCCAAAATCAAGCTAATCCCATTTCAAAACGAGGCCAAAACAGGCCAATCTGTAACAACCCCAACACTCTATGTGACTAGATCCCCTCAGCATGTAGTCTGCTTCCCTCTGCTTGCACCTTGCCCCCGATTGCCAGGAGCTGATAAAAAAAAAAAAAAAAAAAAAAAAAAGAAGCAACTAGCTACAAGCCAAACAAGCAACAAGCCAAAAACTAGCCAACAAGGAACTCACAAGTCAATTAAGCCCATAACAAGTCCAATTTCGACATTTTTTCAGTGGGTTTGGCATGTCTGGTAAGGATATGTCTGCACTTTGAGCTGGAGGTGTGCTTCCCTGATTGAGGAGATTTTCCCATTGAGCTAGCAGGCTAAAAATTGAATATAGCCTCCTCCCTTATTTAAGGAGAATCCTCAGCTCCCTACTTAAGCCAGTATTAAACCAGCTTTGAGCTGTTGGAGCAGCATGAAGGAGGTCAGAATCGCATTTCTATTAAATGTTATAGGTCTTCAGAGCAGCGTCCTTAGAATCGCTATTACATTTCTGTAGTATTCTACTGGGTTTGTTCCAATTAAATTCATAAGGATTCTTCCATCAGAGTGAGTAGCTGGGCTGTATATTGGGGATCTACCTGGGAGCAAGGGATAAGAAATCCTCTTGCAGACTGTGGAGCTGTGAACAGTTACTGTGCAACTGCTCTCCAGCCACTATTTCAGTTTCAGGGCTGCAGTTCTTGTATTTCCCCCTTCTCCATATTAGGGTTCAATGGCCAATGGATTCATATAGTGATGGATTAATTGGCCCTTCCTTCCTTTGCCACCATCAAAGAGCCATTGTGCATAAGAAATCCTTGCAGAGATGGGCCTATGTTCAGCAATGCACCGAAACCCCTATTTAATTCTGAAGCAAACAGGATTAGAGTTGGCCAAAAATTTTCAAGTAAAACTCTTTTCAATGAAAAATGCAATTAGGTGACACTATCATACTTTGTAAATACTAATCTATTTTGCTGAATTGTTCATTTAAAAAAATCTGAAAACAATTTAAAACACAGTTTCAACATTTCAAAAACAAAATCTTGACTTTCTGATGTGAAACGACTTTGGTTCAAAATTTTTGTACTTTTTGTAATGTAAAAATATATAAAAATGCTTGAAATTGAAACAAAACATTTATTTGGGGTAAACAACATTTTTTGTTCTACCCAAAAATATTTTTCTTGACTTTGCAAAATTGCCAGTGATTGAGAAATCCATTATTCATTCAGCTCTAAGGAGGATTTCTTACATTGCTGAGAACTCTGCGGACTCAGGCTAGGTCTACACTACGGGGGGGGGGCGACCTAAGATACGCAACTTCAGCTACGTGAATAGCGTAGCTGAAGTGGCATATTTTAAGTCGACTTACCTGGCTGTGAGGACGGCGGCGGGTCGACTGCTTCCGCGCCGCCGTCGACTCCACTTCCGCCTCTTGCCGTGGTGGAAGAGCCATTGGGGATCGATTTTATCGCGTCTTCACTAGACGCAATAAGTCGATCCCCAATAGATCGATTGCTACCCGCCGATTTGGCGGGTAGTGAAGACGTGTCCTCAGTCTCTTTGTTGTAAAGGGAGGAACATCCCAACTGAATTCTCCTCATTCCCTGCACTGAAGAACCACACAGATTCTGTTGCTAGTGGGATTCTATGTGCCAGCAGAAAAGGGAAAGGATTTGGGGTTAATTGCATTTAATTGAATCTGAATTTGCATTTTTAAATACCCCGCCCCCCAAAAATGTTTGATTTTGCTTACAAGTTTCTTTAAACAATCAAAAGCCAAAGACAATAACTGAGGGGAAAGCCCTACATTAATACACCTTTGCAATAAAGCCTGAGATTTTAACACAGGAAAGTTAAGAAAATTCGAAGTTCTGTCTCAAGTATATTGAGTCACCTCTCTGAAGGTTTTCGGTTTTGAAACAATAACTCAGCCATATTATATACGTATATTTAGGCATGAATACTAATGCGCAGTTGATACAGAAGAGCTAAAATATTAGTGCTGTATTTTTAATTATAAAAGAAACCTTATGTTGTGCTAAAAACAGAATAAATGACACCAAAATATATTACAAAACTCAAAGTATATACAATTATTATGAGATGCAGGAGAGTTCTTTTTAAAAATGTTCCTTAATTTGGGAGGAAAGTATGGAGCTTAGGGTGCCCAGGAAAGTCCGGTTGAAACGGGGACCTGTTGGTGTTCAGTCAGCTCTACTGACCTGACATCCAAAGTCCAGTTACTATGGGCAGGGGAGGCACTGAATCCTCACCCACACCAGCCCCTACTCGCCAGGGCTCCCTCCTACCTGCATCAGGTGCCTGTAGCTCCCAACCCCAGGTCTGCAGGCAAGTCCCTTCCGACCCATGCAGAGAGGGGGGCAGAGGGGAAAAGCAATGAGTGAGGGGGAGGGGGGAAGAGGAGTAAATGCGGGGGTGGGGCCTCAAGGGGAAGAGGCAGGGCGGGGAGATTCCAGCACTCCTGCTGGAGTGTCCAGTTTTTAAATATTACAAAGTTGGCAACCCTAATGGAGATATAACATTTGTTCACACATATCAAGTTATGATCTAGTTGATATAGTTTCTGCCCGTGAATAGCAAATATATGATTTATATTATAAAGAACTGTTCTTACTGAGGTTAGTGACTTCAATGGCAATGGGATCAGGCCCTACATGTATGTCCATCATAAATATTTACTATTTACGGCCTCAGAACACAGAGCATATGTCTTTTAAATCATTGCTGCACTCTCCTGGCCTCAGCTCTGTTAATCAATATTCTGAAGCATTCTGTTTGCCACTAGTAGTGTTGCTTCATGCTACGCTCTAAGGACCAAATTTTCAAAGGATAATAAGAGTGTGACTCCAAAATTTTCAGGTGCCCACCTGTTCCACATATGTAACTCCACCTATGTATGTGAAAATGGCTGTCAGCGTGCACAAGTGTGTTTTCTCAGGTGCATCAGTTGCACCTTTGAATACACAATTGTCACAAAATATTGCAATGTCGGTAGAAATGATAAACCTACACATTATGGACTGTTCTACTGCAATATATCCTGTAGGGGAGTATTATTTTTTCTCTTAACAGTAGAACTTATTAAAGGGACACCATCAATTTAAAAACCTCACTTTATGTTGTTATAAATGGCACCTGTCTGAATGACCATTTAGCTGTCTTTTTACATTCCACACATCACCATGGTATCTGAGTGCCCCATTGTATCATTATAACTCATTCAGTTATAGTCATCTGAGGTGATAAAGATACAACAGACAGCTTAACAATCATTGTTTTTTCATTTTGTTTTCTGTGCATTTGACAGCACTTTGTGTACCATCACTTTCACTGTTTCCCCATATTGTCAGTCAGTTCCTCTTCTTTCTTCATGTGGGTCTTGCACAGCAATATAAAGGAGGTTTATTTTTAATAAATAGGAAGCTGTCATGAAATTGTAGTAATAAGTGCTACGCTTAACTCACTTTTAAAATGCACTAGATTTCAGATGATCTTTTTCCCTTCAGCAAAAAAATTGTGTTAACTCAATACATGGAAAGAGAGCAGTTTTTAAATAAATACATATTTATACATAACTGCTGTGGTATATTACCAGCTGAAAGTGTCTAACAATGTCAGTCCTTTTTCAACACTTCTTCTTGATAAGAGGTAATTCCATCTGCATACATTAATATATAATAAAAGGCACTCGTATAACTCTCTGAACATGTGTTGTATGTCATCCTGTTAAAAAGATAATAATGGGTCTTGCTGAAAGGTGTTGCATTAGATATTGGGAAGAAGTTATTCCAGGGTTAGGGATTGAGTCTAAACTCTCATTGACTTCATAGAGAGCAGAATCAGATCTGTAATTCTGCTACTGTAAATGTATTATTGTAAGGAGGAAGTTGAGTTTTTTAAAATTCTTTATTGGTGAATTAACATTTTAGGAATAACAGTAATGGCAGTTTATTCAAAGGGGTAAGCTATTTTCCTGTAAGGACTTTCAATTAAATTAAACTTTAAGTTCTCTGGGGCAGGGACTGTGTCTTTCTGTATGTTTGTACAGCACCTACCACAAAGACATCTCCCCACACATTGGGACCGTTAGCCAGTATTGCATTATAAGGTACAATCAATGGTACATCAGCATGTTGATTTATGATGAAGGAAATTGAATTCTTTTGTGTATCCACAGGCTATCAGCACCCCTTAAAAAGTTACACTGTTAATGATTATATATAAAGACATTTTTATCAGCTGTCTCCCAGTAATGTTGGGAGCTAAGGCAATTCATCAGTACTACAGTTATGCTCTTATTCAAATTAAACAATCTATTAGACATTCATTTCCATGCATAGCAGGAAAAATGATTGATTTTATTTCCCAGTTTTGGAAATAATTTGAGTCCTAGTATTTGAAGCATTCATGATCACATTTGGAGCAGTAATTTTTAAAAAGCAAAGCAAAAATGTAAAAATGTTCGATCGCAATATCGAATTTACAAGTTGGATTATTAATATAAGGCATCTAAAAGCCAAAATAGAAATTAGGGGCTTGATCCTACACCATTAAAGTCAATGGGAACTTTCCCAGTTATTTCAATTAGGGGCAGGATCAAACCCTAACTGCTCATTTTAGAGATGGTAGATTGGAAAAACAAAATGTTTTCCTCCCCTTGGTCAACGTCAATAGCAACAGCACTGAGAGCTGCACGGCTCTGACACTGCTATTAACATATTTTCACAAAGAAATATTTCTGCTAGCTTGCAGGGGCCCAAATATATTACCCTGATCCACCTCATTTTGTTTTGTGCATTAAAACTTTACAAGCATCTTTTGTGTGTGGGGATTCACTGCAGAGAATCAAACCTCTTAAATAAAATGCACCGGCAATATTTGTTCATAATATTAAAAAAAAAAAAAAAAAGATAAAGATAATCCAGATGTCCTATTTTTCCACCTAGTAGCAGAGAGGCTTCAGTATTATTCATATGATTTATTCACTTTCTCTCACTTCTGGACCACATATCCTATTTTTAGAGTTTTCCAGTATAGAATAGGAAGAAAATAAAACCTTGTCTTCATTTGTAGCTGTTACATTTCTGAGAATAGTTTTTCTAAAGCTATACAGGGCCACATCCTGTGAACAGAACAATCTGTTTTACCTTGTCTACACTGGAATGGAGTTGCTGGCATAGCTATACCAGCAGACCCTACTTGTGGAGATGCAGTTCATATTGGCAAAAGAATTCTTTAGCCAGTATAGCTTATACCACTCAAGTGAGATAGCCAATACCACCAAAATGATTTTTTTGGTAGTATAACTGCTTCTATGCTAAGCCTTTTGCCAATATAATTGTGTCAGTTAGAAATGTGTGTCTCGCATACACCCCACTCCACACTCCCTTCTTATCAACCTAGCTGTGTTGACAAAACTTTTTAATGTAGACCAGGCCTATGTGAAATAGTCAGTAACTTGAGAGAGACAATTCTCAGCTCCAACAGATCTAGATGTGTCTGAAGCTTGTACAAAACTGCTATTCTATGCTATGCCAGGAGTCTTGGCCTAATACACTGGTGCTGTTTGTGCACCTATTGGGCATGCTCCTTAACATACTACTACTATAGAGGGCATATGGAACAATTACACTTTGACAGCCATAGACTGCACCCAATCCCTACCAGTCAACTTGGAGCACAGGCAAATGGGTGGGAGAGTCTGGATGGTGTGATGCAAGCCATCACCACTGAAAACAATTCATATACATGTTCTAATGACAGAGGAAAGTTTTACAGTGATGGACAACTTAAGTAGTGAAGTGACAGGTGTGGTGACACGGTGTTCCTAGTCACAGATCTGCATGTAGGCAGTGTTCCTAGTCACAGATCTGCTTGTGACACCAACTATAATAGTTTTGAGGAAGCGACAACCCTGCCACCAGCTGACCTGAGAGAGGCACGGCCTTTGTTGCAAGAGACCTGGGCAGGTATAGGGTTGACGTTGCTGCACTCAGTGAAATTGGACTCACTGATGAAGAGCAACTCGCAGAGATAGGTGTAGAGTACACGTTCTTCTGATAAAGTCGTCCATTCTCAGAGCAATGACAACTGGGTGTTAGCTTTGCTATTAGCAATTCCATTGCTTCCAAGCTTAAAAGTCTACCTAAAGGCATAAGTGATTCTTATAGTTCTACGGTTGCCATTCAAAAATAAGTGGTATGTTACCTCATCAGTGCTTATGCTCCTACCATGACAAATGCTGATGATGAGAAAGAAAAGTTCTGTAGTGACTTAGTCAAATTCATCATGTCTGCATCAGTATCAGATAATCTCATTAGCACGGGGGGGACTTTAATGCAAGGGTTGGAAGTAATCTGGTAATCGGTTGGCCTGCCATCTGACAACATAAGACTGTGAAAGAGAATAGCAATGGAACTCTAATTGTCACTTGACACACTAAGTAGCAATCTTTTTCTGCCTATCAGACAAAAAGAAAACATTACAGATGCACCCAAGATCCATACAATGGCATCTTATCAACTACATCATCGTCTGGCAGCGAGATCTACAGGCTGTACAAATCACCACAGCCATGCATGGGACAGACTGCTGGACAGAACATCACATGATCTGCTCCAAACTGTTAGTAATTTGACCAGTGCATTGCAAGTCATCATCTAATCAGATGACTTAATGTAAAGTAATTAAAAGATGAAGCTACATGAGTGCAGCTCTGTGATAATATTACAGCACCTTTGTCTGATCCTGCTGGCTTGACTACTAGTGCTAATGTAAACATTTGGTGGGCAAATTTTCATGACATGGTAAATCAAGTTGCTCATGCCACCTTGGATACAGCAAAATGACATCATAAAGATTGGTTTGATGAGATGCTCTTAAAATTCAAAAACTACTCACTACAAAACATGAGGTGCATCGTAAAATCCTTGTATCCCATATCCCTGTAGGCGGGGTTATTAAATACGGGAAGCTGTCATGACATCCAATCTTAGAGACATGCGGGATCAATGGCGAAATGCCTAGGCAGATGAAATCCAGGGCTATGCCACCTGTCATGAGACCAAAGACTTCTATGCTGCTTTGAAAGATGTATATGGTCTTACACATACCACTACAGTGCCTTTAAAGTGTGCAAATGCCTAACACTGATAATTCACAAAGGAGCAATCCTTTAGAGCTGGCGACAGCATTTCAGTGATCTTTTGAATACAATGTCCAATATCACAGATGAGATAGTAATAAGAGTAAGGCTTAGCCAACGTGTAATGACAACATGGCCACAGCTCTGTTCCTTGACGAAGTCACCTCTGCACTCAGTGCCATGAAGAATTGATGGGCTCCCAGATCTCATGGCATTCCTGAAGAAATATTCAAGTATGGAGGTGAAATTCTGCTGATGTGACTACATGAACTCAATATATGGAGTACTGTAGACTTCAAAGACACCACTGTTGTCACCAAATACAAGAGGAAAAGTGAAAAGTCTGATTGTGGTAACTATCACAGAGTCTCATTATTCTCCATCGCCAAAAAGATTCTGACTAGAGTACTTTTTGATCGTCTGCTATGGACCATCATTAATCGTGTGCTACCACAGTTGCAATGTGGTTTTAGGCCAATATGAGGAACGGCAGATGTGATATTTGTGGCCTGTCGGGTGCCGGAAAAATGCAAAGAACAGCAACAGGACCTTTACACTGTCTTTTTTGGCATGGCTAAAGAATTTGACACCATCAGTAGACCTGGGCATTGGCAGTTATGTAAGTTTGATTGTCCAGAAAAATTCACCAACATTCTGAGGCTATTTCATGTTGGAATGCTTGGACAAGTCTGGGTAGATGGTGCTCTGTCTTACTCATTTCCTATTACTAATGGTATTAAGCAGTGCAGCTTAATTGGTCCACTCTTGTTTAATCTCTTCTACACAGCAATACTCAATGATGCTACAAGAGACCTGAATGCTGGTATCAGGATATGTTTCCGATCCTCTGAAAAATTATTTAATCTGAACAGGCTGCAATCTTCCATGAAGGTCTTTGAGGCAATTGTTCATGAGCTGCTGTACACTGATGACTATACTCGAGAGGCTGTACTCTAAAAGAGATACAATTGATTGCAGATAGATTTGCAGCGTCTGCAGAAAGGTATGGGCTGACTATCAATCTGAAAAAGACAGAGGTCATGTATCAACCTGCACCAGGGGAAAACCCTACACAAATCCAAAAGTCACCATCAGCAACACACAGCTAAATGTTGATACAGACTTCTGCTATCTTGGTCGTATGTTGTCCAATGATATTATTATAGACAAGGAGCTGACAAGTCATATCAACAAAGCTCGTTCATCATTTGGCAGACTATCAAGCAAAGTCTGGCAGCAACATGGTATTAAGCTTAAAACCAAATTAAAAGTCTATAAAGCAGTTGTGCTGTCCAACTTGTTGTCTGAGTGTGAGATCTGGACCTGCTACAGGCAGCACATTAAGCTTCTAGATAATTTCATTTATGACATCTGCACGCCATACTCAGCATCAAATGGCATGATAAAGTTACCAATAATGAGGTTCTGGAACATAGTCACTCCACAGAGATTGAAGCCATGCTGACTGTTTCACAGTGATACTGAGCTGGTCATGTGTTGAGGATGGAGGACATCAGAATGCCAAAGCAATTGCTGAATGGCAAACTGAAAGTGGACAGTTATGTATGAGGCAGCCAGAAGAAACGATTCAGGAACACATTGAAGCATAACTTGAAACAGTGCAACATTGACAGTTGGGAGCAACAGATAGATCATGCTGGCAAGCAGTAGTGAATGATGGGGTTACCCAGTTTGAGATTAACCACTATATGGATCTTGAGGCACAGAGCCTGAGTTTATTCAGCAATACAGATTGTAATCCTTTCCTTGGCATCGAGCTATCTATTCACTTAATGTAGAAAGGACTGCCACTCACGCATCAGTCTTTTTAGCCACAACCATACTCCCAAGACCTAAAACGGTTGTCAGTGTCATCTTCAGTCATGACAGACCACCACAACAACATACCCCAGTTGTCTTTCTGTATTCTGCCACAGGAGTTCTGTACGTTGGCATGCAAGGAGAGTGCAGTTACTCTACAAGGGTTGTCTGCTACTTGGCACCCTTGCATTGTGGAAAAATCTGGGGCATTCTGTATCCATGTAGAAGGCAACAGGTTATGGATATTAATCTAGAAATAAGCAAGGTGTGAAATACCTCATCACTCAGATAAGCAGTAATAGTGTAGTATCTTAGTCTGATACCCATTCTATACAACTTATACTTTCCAGGTATTTGACCCCTAAAAAAATTACTTAAAAATGAGTCCCTGGAGTTGAACCATATAAATCTCAATGGCATTTTGCCCCACTGCATTCTGAGGAAGGGGAATCTGACCCTCTCCCCGAGCACTCAGAGAACAAAAAAACTAGTTACTGAGTTGAGTATGACAATGAGGTAGCTTGCAGATCTTACTTTAAAGAAAATCTTCCCAAGGCAGAGTCATTTCACTTCCACTGGATACAGACATAAATCCTTGATAGATCTATGTCTGCAACCAGTGGAAATGCAACCACTCTACCAAGTTGTAATATTGTCATTGTGCATGCTATCTCTACTAAGCTTTAAGTTGAAGCTATTGTGAAGCCTGATAGGTAGGGTGTGATTCCCAATGCCTCCTTTTATTCTAGATGCCACATTTTAGTTAAATAATTTATTCATAGGCACATGTAAGTTGCTCATTACTGTAGTATCATTTTTTTATGGGAAAATGTTTCCATAACTTGGCTACATACGATGGCTGTGATTTTCTAAAGGAGCTAAAGGAAGTTTAGTTAAGAACCAAACTCCACTGAGATTTAGGCTTCTTTGAAAATCCCAACCTAATGAATCACTCATCCAGCCCACCCAAAGGAAATGGGAGTGTGGGATGCTCTGCAGTTGGTGCAGATGAATGACCTTTTGTCCTCCTACATACAGGAGCAAATAGTCCCCTGTTCCCCAAACTTTTCTTCTCCCTACAAATATATGCATGCCCTATAAGAAAAAAATGTCCTGTAATAATATTTTGGAATAGAAATACTTCAACTTTTTTTAGCTTTGGGAAGGATTTACAAGTTTCTGAGCTTTTCAGTTTTGCTTAGGGCGACCAGACAGCTAGTATGAAAAATCGGGATGGGGGTGGGAGGTAATAGGAGCCAATATAAGAAAAAGACCCAAAAATCTGGACTGTCCCTATAAAATCAGGACATCTGGTCACCCTAGTTTTGCTTTGTTTTTATCTGAACCACATACATAATGCTTTACGTCTCAAAGTCAGGGAAAAACTGGGAATTAGCTGTTCTTGGTGCTTAGAACTCACAGACATCAACAAAAGATATAAAAGGTATGTATTTCTAGGGTAATTATGTGAGTCCAAACAGTATGATGGACTAGTTTATCCAGTCTTCTTCAGCTGGAGCCCAATTCTATAGTCCACAGGACTGCGGTGATGTCCACAGGACTTGTAGCAGAGGTAAGTGTTGGATGTCTAGGCTCCAAGTTTGAAATATTTGGCCTACAGATGGCACCTAAATAACTGATCTAAATAAGGCTCAGCATCCGTTTTGAAAACCAGGCCACTTACTCAGGTGCTGAATTTTAGGCATCTGCATTTGAAAGGTTTGATCTTAAACTGAGAGTTGGTTGGTGTACTGCTACAGACCTTTTGAAGGCACCTACCACCACACTATCATTTTTAACTTGTGACTTTCAGAGGTTGAAGTGAAATCCCAATGAACTCACTTGCAGTTAGAATGCAGACTTAGTCTCTGAAGTGAACTTTAGCCCTGCCCCCCATTTTACAAATCTTGGGCCAGATCCAGAGGCCTTTTCTCAGTGTTTACTTAGATGAAACTCCCACTGACTTACTCCAATGACTTAGTTCAGAGATGCCAGGAAAAGTTTTGCTGAATGTAGAGGTTCAGTTAACAGAGAGTTGTTTTCTTTATTATTTCTTTTGCAGTATCACCTATGGGCTGCAACCAAGGATCAGGTCCCCATTATGCTAGGTTCTGTCTAAACCCATAACAAAAAGTTGGTCCTCACCCCATAAAGGTTGCAATCTAACAGCTTCATTATTTGGCCCTCTATCTGCCTTACTGGCTCTTACTTATTTTTTAATTTGCATTCAGTACAATTTAGACATTCATCTCTATCGGCATTGTTAATTCATTTTTCTTTTGTCTAAGGCACCAGGTAATCATAATTTAACAATTTATATATTTCACTACACCTTATTTAATTTATATTGGACCTAGCATGTTATAATGTCTTCTCTTTAAAAATAATCTCTTCTAAGGGAACACTGTTGCATAAATTGTCAGCAGTAGATGTAGCCATGGGTGAAATGGCCTTTCTTATTAAATGTCACAAGATTTAATGTCACAGTATAATTGGGATGGAAGTATAATTGAGCTAAGCTCAACATGTCTTTTTCTGTTAACACATTATTAATCTGCAGGAGTGTTAAAATATGTTTTATAAAGGCCCTATTCACATGGAAATTGTTGGCTCCTACTAAAAATTACACTTTCATTGCATAGCACAGACACGAAAAATGTTAGCTTTGGTTCACAGAGAATATGATTTGCAAGTAGAATGTGAAACAGAAAGGGGACACACTAAGGAATTACCATGTATTCATAAAGCATATGACTTTGAGGATATACAATGCCCGATGTATAGTATTATAACATCATTCCAACACCAAAGAGTAGTTTAGTTTCAGAAAGAGTTTCAGCTCAAAACTTCCATTTTTCAACATTCCATTCTGACTCTTTCCTCATTTGTAAAAATGAGAGAACAAAATGTTAGTTAAGTTTACAACACCAAATGGCACAATGTGCGATTTCCTCCCTCAGTAATGGAGTATTGTATGCAGATAAAAATAGCTATCTTCGTAGGGCTTTATAGTGTCACCCAATTTGAAATAGTTGGTAAATAATAAGTGTAAGATACAGTTAAACACTGATGATGATACTTTTAATGGTGAAAATGTTTTTCTTTCTGAAAGTAAATGCTTGTCTATGTGGTTGGGTAACATGCTTCTCAGTGGTGTGATTTTTAATGTGCACTAACTTGTTGTGCATTAATTAGTCCATGTAGATCCTGCTGGCGTGCTTTAACGTAGTGCTGTTTGTTAAAGAGCACAAGGAAACCTTTAGTGCAGTGGATCTCAAACTTTTGTACTGGCGACCCCTTTCACATGGTAAGCCTCTGAGTACGACCCCCCCAATAAATTACACACTTTTTAATATATTTAACACCATTATAAATGCTGGAGGCAAGCAGGGTTTGGGGTGGAGGCTGACGGCTTGCGACCCCTCCGTAATGACCTTGTGATCCCCTGACGGGTCCCAACCCCCAGTTTGAGAACCCCTACTTTTGTGCATACCAGCGAGGTCTATACAGACCAATTAATGCACAACATGTTATTTCCCTCTACTGGAATGTGAGTTCTAAAGAGCATCAGCCCATCATGTAGACAAGCCCTAACATTTTCAACACATTGATTATTTTCCAACTGGCCAAATTTGGAAAACAGTCAGAAAGTGAGGAAATTTAGGGGGGAAGAAACTTTCCACACTTTATTATTTCCCATTTGGAAAATGTTGGGAAACAGTAAATAAAGTGTAAGGGAGTGGTATTTTTTTTTAATTGCTTTCTCATGCTTTCTGGCTATCTTCCAACTTTTGACAGTTGGAAAACTGTGTGTTTAAATGTTTTTAAAGTTGAGATCTTCCTTTCAGAAACTGTGAATATCAGAGAGAAGGTAAACTTTTGAACACAAATTCCCCATTTTCTGAAATGAAAAATTCTGTTTTTTATCCAAAAGTTATGATGTTGAAAAATTTCAGAAATTTGAAAAATGTCATCAAAATCAAAATTTTCCATGAAAAATTTCATTTTCAATTGAACTCCATTTTCTGAAAAAACAAAACAAACAAAAAACCTTTTAATCAGAATTTTTTTACCAGCTCTATTAGTTTAGGGCCTTTTGTTTTGAAATTTGTTTTGCTTTGGGAGGGCACCTGGCGTCTTTACACTTGAATAGTGCTGACACTTTATTAATAATGCTGTACCACTAAAAGTCAACAGAGCAGCATGGCGCCTCTTCTGACAGGAAAATAGGATAAACAAAGGACATCTGTACAGAAAAGAATAGGAGCCGCATTAAGAGGAAGTGTAGGTGACTCTTTTATAATGAGTTGCAAATCTATCGCTTTCAAGATGATTTGCACTTGGATTGTAATTGCTTTAATTATTTCCTTCAGTAATTTCCCTCTCAGAAATGTCTCTTGTGTTTCTTTAATTGACAAAACTCTGCTAAATCAGAGATCTGAAATTCTTCCAAATGGGAGAGACTACATGTAGGTTTATAAAGCCTATTTTAAAAAATAATGTGTTGCTTGTGTTTAAAACAAACAAAAAATGTTTAGGAACTATCAATTCTGTAGGCACTATCTTGACCTTTCACCCAACTGCCAATGTACTTGTCAGATTAATACGTCTTCAGTTCTTTTATTTCTTTCATATCTTGTTTCTGTGTTAGATTTTGTAATTATGCAAGTCTTGCAGAATTACTAGAAAGACACAATTCAGAGAACCTCTAATTCTAACAGCTTTACCCAATAGTCCTTGGAAAAGAATTAAACGTTAGAGCCATTTGAAAAAATGGGTGTCTCTATCAGATAATCAGTTAGTATTTGTTTTTTAGATTTGTAGACATTCTACTCCTCAGTAGACACATAAGTCAGGAGTTTATAAAATGTTGAATAGCATCTTATTTTTGCTTTCCAGAAGAAATAGTCACTGACAGTAGGCCACATTTTATCAGCTCATAATTCCAAACTTTTCTGATAGGTATTATTTCAAGCACCTTCCAACCCTCCCATCCACAAGGAAATGGGATAGTAGAGGAATCAGTACAGATTGCTAAGTGAATTCTATAAGAAAAATGTCCCCTATTGGTTTTGTTGCATTATAGGACAGCCTCCCCATCAGTCACTGTAGTAAGTCCAACTCAGCTGTTCATGGGTTGACAGATCTGAACTCTGCCAACTTTTATCCTAAATTTAAATCCTGATTTTAAAGGTGTGAGGTTCAGACATTCTGCATCTAAGAGGGAGTCAGGGTTTGTTTAAATTTAGGGATGCAGTCCAGGGTTTACCCAAACTTTATCCAGAACACCTGGCCTGGCAACACTGGATGAGGGAAAATATTGGACAATATCCGCTATTATAATTGGATGTAAATGCACCTGCAGTTTTACATGGTTGAGACCGATAAAGGTACTTGATACAGAAGAAACAGATGGGATTCTTCCAAATCTACTTGTATTGTTGCATGGTCTAGTAGCCATAGTAGCCTTAGGGAAGAGGGAGCCCTGTGGAGAAGAAGCCTAAACCTATTGAAAATGAGTTATCTATTAGAGCTGGTCAAAAATTTCCCATCAAAACTTCTTTTTTCATTAGAAAATTAGGTTTTCAACAAATGAAAATTTTAGCAGAAAATATCTGCTTTCCTCAAAACAAAACTTTTTGCTTTTCAGGTGTTTGGGTTCTTTTATGAAAAGTCAAAATTTACCAGAAAAAAAAATCTGAGCAGCTCAATTTTCTACATGAGGAGGATTTTCCGGTATAACTATACCAGTTCCTAATGAAATAAGCTATATAGGCAAAAACACTTTTTTTTCCTGATATAACTGCATGTAAATTATAGCTTTTGCTGGTACAAAAATGTGTGTATACAGGGCGGGGCAGAAATCACACCATTAACTGATATTACTTTACTGATAAATGTTTTAAGTGTAGACCTGGCTTGACTTTCTGTGCTAAATAAATCACTTCACCTCTCTTCCTTATTTATCCAAACTCTAAAATGGGACTTCTAATGCATACCCTCCTTGGTAAGATGCTTGGAGGTCAATATATGAAAATCGTGAATACAACACCCACTACCATACTATCTGTGCACATTTTACATAGCTTAACATGGGTCATTAGCATTTCCTGTTAAAAGGAACAAAATATCCTATAGCCTGCAGTTTTAGAGATGGCTAACAGGAAGAAGAACTAGTCAGACAGCTAACTGCCCGATATTTCATGTTATATTAGTTCAGAGGTCTGGGGTAAAAGATATATTTTGCAACTGTTCTTAAATATGGCCAAGTTTGCCCTGAAGTCTATTTCCAGAGTTTCAGAGTTATGTTCCTGCCACTGAGAATACTCTGTCTCCAGCTCCAGCAAGCTTTGCCTCTAGAACCATTAGTTCCAGATGAGCACAAGTGACATGGGGGGAAGGATATGGTGAGTCAGTCCTTGAGTTTGTGTTACATCTAGTTCCAGTAGCTTTTAGAGCTTCTTGCAGGAGTAAAGGAACGGATGACTGAGAAAATGTCTGCCATTGAGAGGAAAGGATGTAATCACCTTGTCAGTCTTGGGTCAAAAGAGATATTTCTAACTATTGATGCAATCAGTGAGTATCAAATCCTGTGCAGTTTGGAATAGAACCCAGGTCCAATACTCCCTGTCTCATATTCTAAGAATCGGCTGCTACCAATGCACAAAATAGGCAAATTTTTGAACATTATAAGCTTATGTTCTCCTAGGCTAAGAAGTGAAAATTTAATTTCACTCCTCAGGAGACTGACCTACAAGAGCACAAAGTAATTAACCATTACCAACTGAAGTATGTTATACTGCTGAAGAAGATATTGCAGAGAGTATAGAACAATTATTTCCTGCTAGTAAAGCTCCTAGGAACTTTCCCCTGCTTTTTAATCATAAGTTATGGAAGGTGAGAAGGAGGAGTTGGAAGAACGGGAATTCTCAAAATCAATGGATTGGATAAGCATTATAGTGACATGCATATACAGACCCTGACATAGACAGTATTACACAATAAATTGCTCTTTTCATGGCACAAAAAACATCTAAATGTAACTACACGGTCCCTATAAATATTAAGTCATAGCAAACATTTGCTTTCCCAGCCCTTCACAATGAGAATTGCAGCCAAGCGATTCTTTCCAAGTAATTTTTGCACATAATTACAATTAATACTCTAGACTCAAATTTCAAACACTGGCATCATAAGAAGACATTCAAAGCCTATATTTGGATGCACAAATTGGTATTTGAATTAAACATACTTAACATCAATGCCAGTTCTAGAATTCAGGTGTGGGATATGGTCATCCGGTAAGGCATTCATGTGTGACCCCAAGACTACTCAGCTGTACACAAGCTAACCAGTATGTACTTAGTCACATACATATTACACATGAATGAAGTCCATGTGTCACGTCAGAACAATCACAGTCACAAAAGAAAGTAAAATAAGCGGAGAGGCCTCCTGCTTAATATGGATCACTGTCATAGGGCAGCTGCCTCCCATGTTCCCCTGCATGGCCTCAGGGTGGTCCTGCAAACAGCCTACTGCATTGATTTCCCTATTCTGGGCACTTGCAGTCCCCTTTTTCCCAGTAGCCAAATGCCTGCCTATGTTCTCCACCAATGTCAGAGAGCAGCCCTGCTGGGGCACCCTCCTTTGGCAGGCCATGGCACAACCTCTTTAATTTTCTCCTTTCTTCCAGAATCCTCAGTAGCTCCACACGAGCTCTCAGAGTATAAATAGCTCTTTCCAGGGTTTATTTATTACAAAAGTCCCACAGCTATAATTCAGAATTCCCTAGCACTGTCCAAACAGTATTGGACTTCAATATTTCAAGTCCTCACAGTCCATCCACACACCAAGTACAGCTCCATTGTCTCTCACCATGCTCTGGTCTCTGGTACAGTTCCAGTGTCTCCCACCCCATTTAGACACTCAGGTATGGCTCCAACATCTCTCCCCATGGCGCCTCCCAGCCCCACCTGCTTGGGTAATTTTCCACCTCAGTTCTTTCTTTCCCAGATGCGGTCCCAGGTCTTGGCCAGAGACATCAGTGAGCTCACACCTCCATCATTCCCCAGCCTTCAGTCCTTTCTGGCCCTCAAAGAGCCAGCAGACATCCCCTGCGGCTGTTCTCAGCCTTCAGCCCTCTCCAGCCATGGCTGTCTGGCCTGGGGAAGTTTGCCTCTCTGCCATCTGCTTTCACCTGATCTGACTCTGCTGCTCAGTGAGGACATCTCTGCTCCTCCAAGGGCATCCCTTCCCTGAAGGTCTCTCCCCAGAACTCCTCCTGGAAAGGACAAGCTTCAGCAGCCATGCTATCAGCCTGCAGCATGCACTTTTCTCCATTTCTGGCCAATGCTGCTGTATGGTAGTGAGGTGGGGGCATTGACTCTCCCTGTCCCCTCCCACCACACCCCTACACAAATCCCTTCAATTCCACCCTTCCCCCTTTGGAGTCTCTAGTGAAGGCATTAGACATATACAGAAGCTATGTTCTTTGGCCAAATTATGGCTGACCCCTGTGAAAGAGCACATAGAGAGGAATGGGGATGTTTCTTGCATTCTCTCCCCCACTTTATGAACCACCTTTTCCAGGGCCAGCCATGGTGAGTCAACAAAAATAGAAATACCGATGAGAAAATTTTTCTTTTGTACCAAAATCTTTCTAGACTAAAGGGATCCTGCCTTGGGTGCAGGATTGGATTCACTAAATCCAAGTGTCTCACTGGGAACTGTTTAGCAGCATCAGTAACAATAGGAAGCTCTGTTTTCCATTTCCCATACTGATCATGTTGAAATCTCCAATGGCAGGGTGGGACTTTTGCCTACCATTACTAAGTAGCAGGAAACCTGCAGAAATGGTAAGAGCCAGATCCCTGCCAGCCTGCACACGGCTGGGAGGAAAGGTATCCCCAGCCCCACAGGCTGTCCAGAATTCTGAAGGAGAGTATAGCCCCCATGGATGCAATGTGCCACATGACATGGCATTTGCTTCATCTACCTTTCACACTAGCATAGCAAGTGCAGCTGGCTGGGCACAAGAGGGGAATGTACCTCACGCCTTACAAGCATAGGAGCCTCCAAGCCCTGGAGGAATTCTGGCTGAGGTTATGAAAGATATTATAACCACCTCACTTTCATTTTAACAAAGAGGAATCTATCAATTTTTTACCTCCAGCAGATGTTGTCGCTCAGTTTTCCTATCCTATACGTATAGTTGCCAACAATGGAAAACAAAATACAGGGGCAGCTCTCCAAAGAAGCCATAGGTCTGGCATCAGCTGCTGGAGGGCTGTGTATGCATTCTGGTGAGTCTTAAGGTATTACAAATATTCATATCTTGATTATCTAAAGGCTTGAGGCACAGAAGAGCTTGCAAAGGTTTGTGAGAGAGAACAGAATCCAGAAGTTAGGATCTTTGCCCATGCAGGCTGCCTGTGAGACTCTGAGATCTGCTGTCCCCACCCAACCCTCCTCCCTCAGATTCCCCCCTTCACTTGCAATTTTCTTGGAAGCGAAACCCATTTTCCCCGGCGCTTAAAAAAAAATGTTTGTAACTAAAAATAGCTCCCATTAATGTTTTGCACATTACTATTAGTAACATAAAATATCTAAACTAATACAGAAAGATTTATGTTGCTGTGAACAGTCTTTGGAGTGGTTTTTGCATTCAGTCCATAAGAAGAAAAAGTAGCAAAGACTCTGAGCCTTTATAAACCTTTTTCACAGATTCCAGGGCCAGAAGGAACCATTGTGGTAATCTAATCTGACCTCCTGCATAACACAGGCCACAGAACTTCCCCAAAATAATTCCTAGAAGCTATCTTTTAGGAAAACATCCAATCTTGCTTTTAAAATTGTCAGTAATGGAAAATCCACCATGACTCTTGGTAAATTGTTCAGATGGTTAATTACCCTCACTGTCAAAAATGTATGCCTTGTTTCAAAGCTGTTTATACAAAATGAGCCAAAGAATAATGAGGAAAAAGTAACTTTTGCGTATTAGAATTTGTAGGTCGGTGATGACAAGAATATCTCTCAACAATGAATCATACACCTGAAAAAAGATTCCTGTCTAGCACTGGGAAAATTTCATAGCAGCTAATAGCTTTGAGGGCTCGCTAACAGACATAGTGTCTAATTTAAAAAAAACAAAAAAAACAAAAAAAAAACACCTCCTTTTAGATGACATAATTGCAACCCACAGAGAAACGCCAACAAACTAAATACACAAAACCAAATTCTGAGTCAGTTACACATAATAACCCAGTGGAAATCAATAACCATACATGATGCCGAGAGTGAAATTTGTCCCATAAATACCAATTCTGAATGAGCACAAAAAGCTGACATACTCAAAATGAAGTTTTCACTTGTAATAACCAGTATTCTCCCCCTTTATGTGCCAAGCTGTAAGAATAATTCCTCTTTTAAAGAGACTTTTTTTGAGTCACATCATTGTGCAATTCTTCCACAATTTTAACGCTTTTTAGCGTATGGTCTCATACGTTATGAGAATACAACCTAGGCTTTCATTTGAGAATCCAGACTAGTTCAACTGGAGACCACAACTGAAGAATCTCAGAGAAACATATCTGCAGTTATATGATGTGTGAAGTATTACTGGACAAATATCTTCACCAGATCAAACATGCTGCAGTGAATCTAACCAGAATGAAATTGCACAAAACTCTGAAACTTACTTCAGCTCTATTAATTACTGTATGTTTAGCATCCAAGAGGCACAATTGCCGCTTTAATTTCCTCTTTGTCTTACCCCTTTGAAAAATGCCCATTCCCAAGTACAACTGGCTCTTTTTAGGATTTAAAAAGAAGACTGGTTGCATTCATGACCCTTGAATAGTGGGAGTACTGATCTACTAGCCCACTGCCAGAAATCCTTACTAGTCCTCAAGCATATGCTCTTCAGGTGACAGCCTCCTTGCTTGCAGTTCTTGACTTGACCCTCAAGTTGAGAACTAGCAGTAGCAGGAAGCAGATCAATTGGGAGCACATTTCTGTTGGATCAGGAAGTAGAGAGTGGGGGCAGGGAAGGGGTGGTGTTTGTTGGGAAGGGAGCTGGGATGGGATCAGCATTGAGAGGAGTGTCAGATTAGTGTATTTGAGGAAGGGGGATATGGAAGTATCAGGAGGCTGAAAAGGTAGGTGGTCTCTTGTGAGGAGGGGACAAAAAGTAATCTGTAGTTGGAAGGTTGGGTTGGATTCTTGGTGGGAAGAGGAGCTGAAGACCAGAGGAGAAATCCTGGCCCCATTTAAGTTAATGACAAAACTCCAATTGACTTTTGTGGAACGAGGATTTCACCCAATGTACATAGCTGACATTTCTCTGTGCTCTAAGGGTGCATTCTTTGAACATTGGTTGAGATGTAAAGTCAAATGAAGCATCATTTTACTACAATGTCTGGATTTGATATTATGGTTCAGACTGTGGCCTAGTTTGTGCAGTCATGCAAAGGTCTAAGGCGACATAAGATACCCTCTTACGAACTTTCCCCAGATAGCTATACCACCACCCACAGCACGAGTGAGGAAGGAGACTCCACAGAGCCACTGCATTCCTCCCTATGTGAAGCTGGCCAGGAGGTGCCAGGAAGGGGTGAGGAAGAAGTTCTATCTCACTGCACAAGAGCCATGCACTGTATCTGGTTCAACTTAACTAAAGACTCATTGTACAAGAGTAAAGTCTGATTCTGCCTTTTGCAGGGGGGAGACTGAATACGGTTTGGGTCTAAGAGGATCCAGTATGACTTTTTTTACATAGAGGGAGACCTGTAATGCCCTAATGGATTTTTTTAGATAGATGTTTTGGGGGAAATGAGCCAAGAGAGCCTGTTTTTAAGGCATCCAGAGACTCCAAAATAAAACTGCATTTTACTCTTACAAAAGAACATTGCACAGAAATTTTGCTATAGTAAAATGATAGCTCCTTAGCCCTAATACATTGCTGGAGATGGAAAACCTATCTTGGTATTCTTTTTTTGTTGGTGTTATAAGAGACCTGAGAGTTACTGGACAGGGTGATTGATTTGTATGAATAAGGGATTCGGATTGACGCTACAGTAGCTGTGATGCCTGAATTTGTGTCCTAGCATATAAAGATGAAAAGTTTAGTAGTTTTAGATCTGAATATAAGAGAACTGGATTGGATTTTTGAACTCTTTATTTCCCTTTTGTATAAAATTATTAGCATGCACACAGTTTACTTTGTTCTCTTTAATCAGTAGTGGTATTTTCTATCTTATATTGATGGATTTATTAGACCATGTCTTCTGATGATGTTTCTTATGGGGTATTTTATTTCCCAGTAAAAATTCTTAATGAAAAAAGAAGTGATAGGAAAATCAGTTTAGTTAAAATAAATGCTTTTTTGAAACTTGAAAATCTTCGGTTAATGTTCTCTCTTGTTTATATGCCATACTGCAGCTAGAACTGAAACTGTTTGTACTGCACCTGTCACAATGAGGACCCAATCCTAACTTTGGGCCTCTGTAAAACAAAGAAATAATAATACCAAAATGCAGTGAGAAAATATTTCTAAACAGATTAGTCTGAAAATCTGACTGAAATCTTTCAAAGAGGCTTAGATAACACTTTGTAAGCATCCAAACATCTGGATAATGAATTAAATGAGCATGATTGGTTAAAAAATAAGTACTTTAAACAGGATACACTATGAAGTTTTGATCTAAAATTTCCTTAAAATCTTCCCCGACTGTTTACCTTGTTCAATTTTTATTTAGCCTGATATGCCATAATAATTTACTGCACCATGGGATGATTTTGATCTTAGGCTGGTTTTACACTGGTGTAACTTCAGCCAGTGGAAGAAAATAAGTGAGATCAGCATCAGATCACATTTCTGTAATTTTCTTGACTTTGGGTCTAAAAGAATTTTCATGAATGGGCTCAAAGTAAAGAAAACAAAGTAAACTTAGAAAACAGAGTAAAGAAATATCAGCAAATTATTATAGCATATTTGAATAAACACAATTGCATCAGCCGGTTATTAATCTTCTAATCAAAATTTCTACGCCTCTCCATGCATCAAATGTCACTGAGGTCAATGGGAGCCCTGTGCAAGGAGCACTTCCAGGAGTAAACTCTATATGTGTATTAGTTAAAATGTTAATTTTCAAAGGCTACTTCTCAACGTTTTTTGTTTGTTTGTTTTTACCAATAATTGTTGAATTGTGTCAGATGATCCATGGGCCAAATCCTGGCCCTATTGAAGTCAATAGCAAAATTCCCATTAACTTCTAAAAGGCCAGAATTTCACCCCCCCCCCCCCCACTCCACGTGTTTATATTTAGCGGGGCTACCTAAAAGCATGCAATTCTGTAGGAATAAGCTTAGAACTTCATGTTACTTTAGTGCAAGAAGCCTACTCAAACTTGATTATTGTAAGTAATTAAAACTAGAGGGTCACAAACTTTGTTGCTTCTGTAGGCTGAGTTCATTGCACACACCAGGGGCTCCTTGCACCCTTCCATTGTCTCCCATAAGCTCCCTGTTGTGCATCTCCCCACCCCCCCAACACTTTCAGAGGGTTGATGCAATTCCCCACACTTACCCTCATGCCATGCGCTCTATATGTACCCTTCCCACCATTATTATTTATCTTCTTTCTCTCTAGAAGATAAGTCATTCAGGCCATCAACATGTTAAATGCTATTGGGAGGATGTATGCAGTGGTGTTGTAGCTATTTTGGTCCCAGGGTATTAGAGGGAGAAGGTGAGTGAGGTCATGTCTTTTATTGGGAGGACTAAATTGGGACAATGGATGGAGATATTGTTATTTTGGAAGGTATCAGAGGGTGTCATCAACTCTGTTTGATCTACAGACAGTTGCAGAAGTGCTTGCAGCTGTGGCTCTGCTAAACAAATTCCAGAGGCTCCCCCACTTCTTCCCTTCTAGTTTTGCAATTCCTCTCTCTCGCTCACACACACACCCACCCATAGGGTTCTGCCCATGAATGCCTAGAACATTCCCTGACATTTTGAAATTGATCAAAAGTAGTGTTCCAAAGTTAAGTTACACTGAAACACAGAAATGCTATCAAGCTGAGTTTTGGCTTCACAAGCTCAGCCAATAATTGTGTGTTTGTGCACTGTTGCACAGCAATACTGCCCACTAAATAATGTTACTTTCTAAATATTGTTATGTAAGCAGCAATATGGCACACAGAAATATATTGTCCTACAGTCTATATTGGTTACCAATATATAAGGTATAGCTTAAATATAAAATATATATGGAGATATCTCATAGATATGAGTACCTATCTCATAGAACTGGAAGGGACCTTGAAAGGTCACCGAGTCTAGTCCCCTGCCTTCACTAGCAGGACCAATTTTTTGCCTCAGATTCCTAAAGAGCCCCCTCAAGGATTGAGCTCAGAACCCTGGGTTTAGCAGGCTAATGCTCAAACCACCGAGCTATCCCTCCCCCTAAACTATGACGAATAAAAAATGGATTCCAGGCCAAAATTGTCAGAACTGGGTACCTAAAAGTAGGAACATGATTTTTAAAATTTTAGTCCTTAAAGTCTTTAGTCTTTCAAACGCAATATGGACAAACTTTATTCTAGTCATGCTACCCTTAACATTATATTAGCATATGCAAAACTCTAGATTTTAATTTTTAAAGGAGAGTGCTGACTAGCATTACTTGTTCACTAACTATGGAGACAAAAGCTATGTAATTGTGACAGTCAAAATCTTTCTAATGCTACAGACCAAAAATGCTATAGTTTTAAAGGAATAATTACATACAATTGTCTATTTTTAAATATGACTACTATAATGACAATTCTCCAGATAAACATACATATATATATATATGTGTGTATAATGTAATTAGAGTGATTACAATACAGCAATAACCCATCACCACTTATTATTATAAAACCATAAACTATTATTCAGTACACTATAACATTCAAAATCTAATTGAAAGTGCTAGTTTAGCATAATTCCCACAAGCCATCATTCTTTAATATTGTGAAATGAATGAGGTTTTTGTGGAGCTATTAATTGATACTGACAAGTAATAACCACTGGAATGAAACTCCAATTATGAGAGGCAATTAATCATATTTACTGTCATCTGTGGTGTCAAACAAAATTCAATAAAATTCTAAACAGTAAAAAAAAAAAAGGGGGGGGGGAATTTATGCCTCTTATGTTTTAATTCATTTCATGGAAATCAGATTGTCCTTTGGTGGGATAATCAAGCAATTACAAAAGTGCTATTTTCACTATTAATGCAGTGCTTGATTCTGTTGATTTAAAAAAAAAAACTGACAATTTTTCCTTCTTGATGTAGACTTATACCATATTGAAATATTTATTTCTAAAGCCATCTGTATAATTAGTAGCATAATTGGTCTTATGGCAGACAAATATCTTTAAAAATAAAAACGTCCAGGTCCTATCTGTGCATTTCAGCCACAATCCAGGACAGCACCTAAACATATACTTAACTTTTATCATGTAGGGCATAAGCATGTGCATAGAGATACTTTCCTGAATTGTGGCCTTATAGCACATTCACCGCTCTGGAATCTAAATACTAGCAAAATTGTTTAAAGCAAAATTCAGTCAGAAAGAATTTATTCCCCATCCATTTGTATAATTATGTTTTAGTTTGCATGAACTTGTAAATGGTTTTTAAATTCTGTTCCTTTTTCCAAGAACAGTTGCCAGTCAATTAACTTTAAATAGGCCTTTCAAACACCACATTTTGGCATTCAAATGGGTACAAAAGAATGTAAAACTGTTTAGTACCTTAGTAATTGAGTTGACTGGCCCAATGTAAAATTCAGACATCACATTTAGATGCCATGTTTGAAAAGTGGGCTCAGAGTGTCATTTGACATGACACTTTTTCAATGGTGTTCTCTAGAAGTCCTTTATTTATACTTCTCCAAAAAATGTGACACGTCATAGCCACCTTGCTTGTGTCAAGAGAGCTGAATAGACTTCCTTCAGACCCCATCAAAGTGCTAGCCAGAAAAGGTCACTTGAGAGCAGTGTAAGGCAGCTCCCTAGCTCCCAGGTGATGTTCACTCTGTTCTGACCTGTAGCAATCGCAGTCCCTGTTGGGTGGGCAGCTTCGAGCACAAACTTAGCCAACCATTTGCCATGAGAGTATGATCAATTGTTGATGGTATAAATAGGTGGCACTGACTAAAATTTAACGGTGTAAAAACAGCTGGATCAACTTCTGCTGAGAATAGTCTCAGTTCAGAAAGTCAGAGAAATCCTAAATATTTTCTTTAATATACTTTGCTGGTCATTGGTAGCTTTATCTGCCCTTTATATTCCATCAATGCTAGGATACCTTAAAATGAATCACCAGAGCAGTAATAACATCTGCTCACCCTACACTGGAATATCTAACAGAAGCATCTTTGTGTAAGAAGCACATGAGAACTGACAGTTGAAGGAGTAATACATGTCTGAGGAAACCCTAAAATAGACACAACTGTATTTAGTTAGGTCTTGGGCACTTCCAAAACACATTCTTTCCATTCAGTGAAGCTATATTAAAAAAATATTACAGCCTCTTGTAATAAAAGTTTAAGCTAAAGAGGCAAATGCGCTAAAAATCCTATTCTTATTTATACAGTAAGTGTAATAACTTGCTCTGTTTTTAAATATTGTATCTTCATCCAACCTCAGCAGACATGAGGATGTAGTGTTATGGTTTTATAATAGCTAACATAATATGTAATTAGGTCAAGGCTTTGGATCCCATGCTGTTTAAAATTCTGTTATGAGGGCACCATCACCCTTAGCCCTCTAGGTTATTTAGTGCCACTACTAATAGATAACAAGTGTGCTTTTTTCCACTAAATATATTTGAATTTTTAACTCTGAAACTTTTGACCTCTTTTAGTTATTTTAAGTAAATAAAACTCTAAAAAAACCTGCACATAACTAATATAATCAATAAAGGCAATGGCTTTGTAAAAAATCACATTGATCAGACCATCAAGGTAACCTCAACTGTGTTGAGAAATAGTCTTTGGAGATGGTCCTTTCCAATGCTGAAGTTCAAAGACTCTTGCATTTATTTTTCTTTTGATTCTGTGATTCTGGACTGTTAAACCTGCATCAGGACTGTGTGCCAAGTTGTAAAAAGAGAGTCCCCAGGTTATGATAAAATTATTAGGTTGCATAGGGAATTATTTGAACAACAGTTGGTATTATTTGTAACCTTAATTTGAGTTTAACTCCATTTCATACCAGTAAAGGGTTTTTGGTGATGGTGGTTTTTTTTTTTTTAAATTATTCATTTCTCCTTCTAAAAAGTTCTTGTTTCAGTACCAACTTTGAACACCCACAGTGAAAATTCCTGACAGCACCTTCATCCTATGTTTTAGCACAGAAAATTTTGTTGCCAAGGTAACTGACTTTATCGGAGTAAAAGGAAATTTTAAATATTCAAAACTACAAGGATGTAAGTTCTAAACGTACCAGGGTAAAACAAATACTAATTCTGCCAAACACTAGTAATTATGATGTGGAGTCAAACATAACTATTCTACGGAGAAAAAAGTCTAGAATCTTTAAAATAAACATTTTCTGTTTTAATAGTGCATATTTTTTTTAAAAAGATATATTTTGGACTATTTCACAAATGGTTTATAAAGCAGATGGTGTCACAAAAATGTACTGTTTAAACCCTGGTCCATCAATTAACCCATATTCAAAACTCTCACTGGCTTGAATGGGCGTGCCACACTTGGAATAATTATAGAGTATTTTTTCTTTATCATCTCTTTGGAGTTTTTGCTCTTACTGAAGACATTTGCAAGAAAACAGAATCACTCATGCTGCTGATTCCCCATTAAATAATAACCCTCTGCTGGTGACATCATAGTCATTCTACAGCAACCAGTTCTGATGTCAAAACACAGAGGATTATGACTCTAAGTGGAGAATCAGTATGATTGACTCTGACTGAGAAGTTGTGGAAAATTATTAGTTGTTTATACAATATAGAAAATGTTATGGCTGGGCATTTATTTTAGATAAATCATGAAAATATACATGCAAATTTTAGGTGCAGTACTTGGGCTGAAGCTCATCCTACTGTGAACTCAGCTGGACTATTCACATGGATAAGTATTTGCACTATCAGGGCTTGAGATTGTAAGCTTCCCCGTGCTTCACACCGTACTGAACACTTTGGGTAAAACTTACAATAAATACTTGCAGCCCTGATCATGCACCCATTGAATTCAACAGCAGTACCTGAATTGATGTGAAGGACCCTAATGGTATGTCTACACTGCAGCAGGGAGCATGCCTCCCAGCCTGGGTAGTCAGACTTCTGCTACCTCTGCTTAAGCTAGCGCTCTAAAAATAGTAGTGTGGACATTGTGGCACTACTTGCCTGAGTCCAAGCCAACCTGATCCCCTGAGTCTGAGCTCGGGTGACTAGCCTGAGCTGCTGCCCATGCTACAAAGTTCACACTGCTATTTATAGTGCCCTAGCTCAAGCAGAGCTAACTCAAGTCTGTCTACCTTGGCTGGGAAGCAAGCTCCCAGCTGCAACATAGATATATCCTCGATCACATAGCCGCTTGAGCATCTGGCCACGAGACTCTAAATACACTTCTTTGGCGACTCATATATGAACAGATGACTGTTCTGATATTTTCTTACTACCAATGTATTTTATAAGCAGCATGGCTTCTCCATTCATTTCTAGAAGTAAATGCTTAAATTGTTTATATAGTAAAATGCCATTGTGGCGTACTATGGTATTTAGGGCCAAAACACTCTTACAGTGAACATGCAACCACAAAAGTTCCATTGGATGAAGATAGTTCTTTCTGGTGTTGTCTAATCAGGATTATTTTAATTTAAAATATAAAAGGCATGATAGAATCATTTGCCCTCAGAGACTGATGTGACATTATCAATAAGTCCAGATTTTTATCTTCAGAAGTCTGAGGATCCCTCAGACATATGGCTGCAACCCACATTGATTTAGAGCTCGAATCTGCATGGTGCGGAGAACTCTGGCCCTGATCCAGGAAAACACTTAGGCACATGCTTAACTCTGAGCATCACAACAGTCTCATTGACTTTAATGGTATACTCATATTCTTCAAGTTAAGCATAGATCTGAATCAGTGCTCAGCATCTTCCAGGACTGAACCCTTAATTCTGAGGGCCAAATCCTGTAAACTTTATTCTGGTAAAATTCCTACTGAAACCAATGGGACATAGGTCAACCCACGTACTTTTATGGTCCCCATCCTCATAATATCCTTCAAAAATACTGAATACTTTTCAGGCTGGAGGAGAAATGGCTTGATTAGTTTCTAGGTTTTTTGTTTGTATATGAGGGTATGTTTTGTTTTTGTTTGTGCAGGTGGAGAAATTTTGAGTGAAAGCTAAGTTAAAAAATGAATTTTGCGTGTAGTTCCCAAAGCAGCTATGTCCATGGTCATTTTTGCTTCTTATGGCCTGTAAAAGTTGCACTTCCCACACTCATGAGCTGCCCCCTAGTGATTGACAGTTTTGTTGTTACAGTGGAACATAGTTGTCATGGGAGATCATGGTTCCAATGGGAAAGAATCTCTTGGATACCTAGGGTCAATCCTATGGGAGCCTTTGACTATGGGACAGAGATCTTGATTCAATGGGGAGCCGTGGGGTGAGCTAATGTGCTCACAGCAATCTGTTTTGCTAAGCACAAAGACTAATACAGTCTATTTCAGCTTATTCATTCCCAGATATCGTGAATTGAAAAAAAATCAAACCTGGAGATCATATGTGAGTGGCTTACTGTGGCCAGATCCAAGTTTGACAGAATGGGGTGGATCTGTGCCAATTACACAGTGTTTTTGCTGCTTTGGGTATTTAGGCCTCCCCGGGGGTCTGAGTTAAGGTGACAGTTGGTGAGGATCTGGCAATGTTCCAGTTGCCCTGGATATAGCAGATGTGTTCAATATTCCTAAACACTGTGCTGGTGCTGTGTTGTGGGAAAAGGCGAAGCTAGCAAAGATACACTCCAGGGTAGAGCTGATTTAATAATATTAAAAAAAAAAAAAAAAGTTTCTGACAACAGTTTTCTATTGGGAAAATGCTGATTCCATTGAAAATGTTTTGCGGGAATGTATTGACTTCACTGAATTTTTTTATGGGAAATTATCAACAGGATTCTCATTTCAATAAGGTCAAAACATTTTATTTCAATAAGTTTTTGAAACATTTCATTGTAACTTTTATCATTTCAACTTATAATTTATAATATAATGTAACTTAAAAGTCAAAACAAAATTGAAACAAAATATTTCTAGCTTATCAGAATGAAACATGTTGATAAGGTTTTTCAATGTTTCCAAAACAAAATATTTTAGAATTTTTGTTTTGTGGTAAATTTCAACTTTTTAATGTGATTGGGGATGAAAGGAAACTTCGACATGTCAGAACTTACCACAGAGCTGCCCAGCTGTACTCTAGGTGAGTGGAAAATGAAGGTGCAAGTGGGAGAGTAATTTTCTTTTAAAGGTTACAGATATTAGGTTGCTTAGGCCTGGGTAACAGATGTATAACTTAGGTAGTGGTAGCACATAATATCACAGACAAGTGCTGCTGGATCCTCTGTATTTTAAGCTCTGGAGCAATGGTGGGCAACCTGCGGCCCGTGGGCTGCATGAGGCCCATCAGGGTAAGCTGATTGCAGGCCGTGAGAGATTTTGCAGACATTGACCATCCACAGGCACGGCCCCCGGCAGCTCTCAGTGGCTGCGGTTCAGCATTCCTGGCCAATGGGAGCTACGGGAAGTGGCGGCCATCCCATCCCTACATATTTGATTAAATATGTAATATTTTCTAGTGAATTAATCTGCCATTTTGTAAAGGAGGGTGGTTTTCGTGCCCCGAAAACTGCTCATTTGCCCTGATTTCAAAATGCCATGATTAATTTAGAATCCTTTTCTTTAAGACTTTTCAGTAAATTATTTTTTCATGATTAGTTCTACCCATTCTTTAGATGATTTTGTTGTAGCTGTGCATCTGGAGTCTCGTCTTCAGAGATTATTGGATTAACATTTTCTGTATATTGCCACAGAAAATCTGATGGACAACTGCATTATGACATTGTATATAGAATTATGCATGGCATTTCCTGGCTTTGATTTCTTTTGGATTGTCCATGGGACTTTTATATAAGATAGTTGCCAATTTCTTCCTTTTTAAATGTTCCTGATAGAACTGAACTATATTTAGAGATAGGCAGATAATTGATTTTTTTTTAGTTCAGTGGATGAACCAAAAAATCTCCCCCCAAAATTCATGTCAGGTTGATCCAAAATGACAATTTTTCAGTTTCTCACTGAAATGATTTTTTTTGTTTGTTTTAGATCCAACAATACAAAACATTTTGTGTCATTTTGGGATGTTTTTATGTCTCCCCCATTTTTAGTTAAATCTAGTTAAATTTCTAAATAAAATGCTGCTTTGAATCAAAATGTTGAAAGTTTCATTTAAAAAATGTCAAAACAAAATGTTTATATTTTCTTTGGAATCTCCCTCCCCTTTTTTGGAGCAAAAACCATTCTCCAAATGCCACCCAAATTTGCAAATAGTTCATGTCAATCCAAAACTGCATTTTTTTGTGAATAAACTATTCACTGAAAAAAAAATTGCCCAACTCTAATTATATTGTCTGTTCACTAGTTGGAGAGTGCTACAGCATGCATCCAGTCTCTAATATTCAGTTTCCCCTGTCAGTCTGCCCCCATTACAGATTTTATTGCTATAATCAAGAACTATGCACCTTCTGATTATTATTCTCTACACCTTGAAAGTGTTCAGTTCTCCTTTAGTCTTTAGTGCACTCTCCAAGGAAATACAAAATAATAATGTGCCATATGGCAAATGGAATCAGCTTCAACTCCATGCAGCATCTTCTATCATGTGGTATTTTACAATATGACAGTCTCAAGTTTGTAACTGATGAACACTGCATCTCCTCACATAGCTCTGACTCTATACCAGGGGTCTCAAACACGCAGCCCGCGGGGCTATTTCCTGTGGCCTGCGCCCGCCTGCCCCCCCCCCGCCTACCTCCAGGCCAGGGATGGGCAAACTACACCCACAGGATTGCCCCCCTCGAGCCTCGCACCGGCTGGCATCACGTCCCTGTGGCTGGGGGGTGGGAGAGGAGAAGCAGACGGCTCTGTTCTTGTATTGCCCTGGCTTTCAGGCATGCAAGGCCGGCTCCAGGCACCCAAGCACATGCTTGGGGTGGCACCTGGTAAGGAGCGGCAGGGGGAGCACGGTGCGGCATTCGACGGGGGGGGGGAGAACACTCCGGCGGCACGGCAGTCGGCGGGGGACGGGCTATGGAGGCGCGGGGGGGGGCGTTCCGGCGGCGCTCGGTGGGGGGCAGGGGGCGGGCTCCGGCGGCGCTGCACAGCACTCGGCGTGGGGGGCAGTGTGGGGCTCGGCGCTCGGCACAGGGGGCAGACTCCGGCATGCGGCGCTCGGCGGGGGGCCGGCACGGGCGCGGCACTGGAGGGGGGTTCCGGCGGCGCTCGGCAGGGGGCAGGGGCGGGCTCCGGCGGTGCGGCGCTCGGGGGGGGTTCCGGCGGCGCTCGGCGCAGGGGGAGGCGTGGGGGGGGGCGGCGCTCTTGGGGGGGTTCTGGCGGCGCTCGGCGGGGGGGCGGCGCAGTGCTCGGCTGGGGGGCTCGGGAGGCGGCGCTCGGCTGGGGGGCGCGGGGGGCGGCGCTTTTTTTTTTTGCTGCTTGGGGCAGCAAAAAAGCTAGAGCTGGCCCTGCAGGCATGCGCCCCCCCCCCCCGCAGCTCCCATTGTGTGGGAACGGGGAACCATGGCCAATGGGGAGTTTCGGGGGAGGTACCTGGAGGAGCAGCAAGAAGCGTGCAGAGCCCTGCATCCCCCTCCCCCAGGGACCGCAGGGACATGGTTCCAGCTACTTCCCAGAGCGGAGAGGGGCAGGGCCGGGGCCGGGGCTGGCAGCCTGCCCTGGCCCTGGCCCCGGTGTGCGCTGCTGCCACCCCGGATCCCGAAGCCCTCCTGCACCCCGCCCCCCAACTCCCTGCCCTGAGCCCCCTGCTGCATCCCACACCCTTTCTGCACCCCAACTCCCTGCCCTGAGCCTCCTGCCTGTACCCCAACCCCCTGCCCTGAGCCCCCTGCTGCATCCCACACCCCTTCTGCACCCCGAGCCCCCTGCCTGCACCCCAACCCCCTGCTGCACCTCAACTCCCTGCCCTGAGCTCCCACCACACCCCTCATGCACCCTCTGGGGGCAGGGAGGGGGCGGAGACTTCGGGGAAGGGAGTGGAAAGGGGCGGGAAGGCGTGGGAA
The DNA here is from genome assembly GCF_027887155.1 of Malaclemys terrapin pileata. Classification (NCBI taxonomy): domain Eukaryota; kingdom Metazoa; phylum Chordata; order Testudines; family Emydidae; genus Malaclemys; species Malaclemys terrapin. The sequence continues at coordinate 43,623,156 of NC_071515.1, forward strand.
GAGGCAGGGGTGGGGCCTCATGGAAGGGGTGGAGTGGGGACAGGGCCAGGGGCAGCAAGGGGGGGTGTTTCAGTGATGCGGCCCTCGGGCCAATGAACTAGCCCTCATGTGGCCCATTTGAGTTTGAGACCCCTGCTCTATACAGTATGCTACTTTTCTCACTAGAGACATCCATGTCATTACTGTTAATCTTTTCTTATATCTAAATAAAGGATAGGTATTTTGCTGAAATTCACAGTATGCAAAGTAAATAAGATGCAGAAATAGCTCAGTGTGTGGTAATTTTAATAAATGGCACAAAGTGCCGTATGTTTGCATTAATACAATAGTTGCATATCCATATGAGTTCTGCTTTCTCAATGTAACAATAATAATCATAGATGTAACTTAGGAATGTTGGCTGAATGGTCACTCTCAAGTGTTGTTTATGCTTCTAGGCACCACTCACGTGATACCATAGTGCACCTAGGTGCTGGAGTTGGGGTTATTCATGCTTCAAAGCAAGTCAAATGCATGTTTAATATCAGAAGAAAGTATGTTTGTACTTAATGCAGAGAAAATATTGCTCAGGAAGGAAGTCCCAGCATTTGTCTGTGTGTGCATGCACACACCTGTAATCCTTGCATAATCCGAATAAGCTTCAGTCACCTTACACATTGTTAGGTAATGGTCTAAATTGCTTACCTGACTTAGACAATGTTCCGTTTTTCTCCCTTCATTAATTGCTCTTCTTTGCTTAGCTGTGCCATGCCCATAATTTCATAATTCTTCATTCTGTGCCATTTTTCATCTCGCCTTCTCCACCTCATATCGAACAAGTGCTGGTTGCATATTGATAAACCTGTGTTGGAAAATAGCCACAAGTTATATAGGGATAAGCCAGAGTTTTTATTTTTTATTATTCATGTATCTTGCATGAAAACAGATTTACAGCAGGATGTTAGCTATTTGTAAAGAGAGCTCCAAGGGCCATGTTCTAATGTCAAATAAGAAGTTGGTACATGTGAACACTGTTGTAATTTATATGGCTAAGCAGCTTAAATCCACTCACTTGAGTAACACAATGCACACAATTTCCTTTGGTGGGATAATGCAGCAAATGAGATATGCAGGAACAATAATAGAAGTGTTTTCATAAAATAAATTGTGGGGATTTATAGAAAACAGGAGCAACTTGCCTACAGGCAAGTTACTGTTAAACTGCTGCCTAGAAGCACAAGTAATACCTTCAAAATGACCAGTCAGATTTAATAGAGCCACAGGCTGATGGAATTAATGCCTTATCCATGTATGTTTAGGCCAAATCCTACAATTTACAGCATGTGTGGACCCCTATGCAGTACTTCATTGACTTTAATGGAGCTCCACTCAGGCACAGTGGACCACCCTTTGTATTGTAAATTGCAGGATTAGGGCTTTGATCTCTTTCCTCCTTTGTTCATGCCTTTTGTTTTTCTCTCAGTCCTCATCCCCTACCTCTTTCCCTGTTTCTGCCCATCTCTCTATCCTCAATTCCTCCTGTTTTCACCTCTCTCTTCATACAACCAGCCAGGCATTAAAGGCAGGAGCTATCAAATTAAAATTGTATTGTTTTACTTTATTAATTTGCCTCTTTAACTATTTCCGTCATCTCATTTCTAATCTTCAGACTTCTTTATTTAAATCTTAGATACCGTGAGTTTAATCATGATTTTTTTGATCGAACATAGTTTTGTCACACAAACAGGAATAAAAAATAATTAACTACCATCAGATCTTTAATAAAACTTTAAAACTGCGGGTTTTGTAAAGGTGCTAAAAATTGTATGCAAGATTTACAAGGTCAAATTTGAAGGCACCTTTCAAAATAAACAGCATCCACTTTTAAAAAGAATGTCGTCTTTAATGGCCAAATCTTGTTCCCATGGAAGACAACGACAAATATTATTGGGACCAGGCCTCAATTCTTAGTAATTCCAGCAATACCAGCACTTAGAAATACCCATGATAGATTTCTTTAAACCACTTATAAAAATTATTAAGACTATTAATTAGCCAGAGTCCCATTGCAGTGGAAGAATATGCTCCTGGATAGATCAGCATGCCACAGAACCTGCATCGGTGGCTTTCTGTGGTCAGTGTGGCTCAGAGGTACACAGATATATACTGTTTAATCATATCTTAAATCTATAATGAACTCAGGTCAAAAAATGCAAAATTTGGCCTGAGGGTTGATTTTTTTTTTTTTTTTTGGTCTCTCTCTCTCTCTGTCAAACTAACAAAAGATTTTCATGAAATAAATTCAGACATCAAAAATCTCTACCAACAATAACTGTTATCTTATTTATTGCATGGTGCTATGATTAATCACATTTTAATATAATTTAGGATGTAATGTGCATTTCTTTAGAGCATGCCACATTCCATTAAGGTAGCCAGCTTTTCACAAGGGAGGATATTAAATGAAACTAGTTCATTATTTGCCTGAAAATGCATGTACTACACCAAAATATCATGTTATCTGTGATTAGTTTGCGGAAGCCATCTGTCATCTTCCCCACCCCCACAGTACCTCAGAAAGCAGAGAGGCTAGAGAAGAGAAGTATATATACTTTTGACAACACAACCACCTGTTACCATTAATTGTAGTTAGCTGTGAGAGACATGGACTAAAAAAGAAGGAGGCTATCAAAGCTATTTCCGAGTGTACTGGGGACAAGTATCACTACTGTTGACTAAAGGGCTTTTAAAATCTTGAAGAAGAGTATGTATGGTTCATGTCAGACAGATGTGTACACGAGCAATTTACAGTTGAGAACTGGAACCAAAGAGCATAAATTTCAGGCAGGTAGAGTATTGGGGTATGTTCCGCTAGAGAGAAAAAATTTCCTCTCCCTTTTGCTGGGAAAATGGAATTCCATGTTGAAAGAGCAAACCATTTCTCTCTAATGATTGCACTGATTTTGAAATTAAGCACAACAAGTAGAAAGATCCTGCACAGATTTTAAAATCTATTGTGTATTCATGCACTGAAATGTGCTTTGGTTTTTTAGCACTGTATGAGAGAATCATAGAATATTAGAGTTGGAAGAGACCTCAAGAGGTCATCTAATACAACCCCCTGCTCAAAGCAGGACCAACCCCAACTAAATCATCCCAGCCAGGGCTTTGTCAAGCCGGGCCTTAAAAACCTCTAAAGATGGAGATTCCACCACCTTCCTAGGTAACCCATTCCAGTGCTTCACCACCCTCCTAGTGAAATAGTGTTTCCTAATATGCAACCTAGACCTCCCCCACTGCAACTTGAGACCATTGCTTCTTGTTCTGTCATCTGCCACCACTGAGAACAGCCGAGCTCCATCATCTTTGGATCCCTGCCCCCTTTCAGGTAGTTGAAGGCTGCTATCAAATCCCCCCTCACTCTTTTTTTCTGAAGACTAAATAAGCCCAGTTCCCTCAGCCTCTCTTCGTAAGTCATGTGTCCCAGCCTAATCATTTTTGTTGCCCTCCGCTGGACTCTCTCCAATTTGTCTACATCCTTTCTGTAGTGTGGGGCCCAAAACTGGACACAGATGTGGCCTCACCAGTGCCGAATAGAGGGGAATAATCACTTTCTTCGATCTGCTGGCAATGCTCCTACTAATGCAGCCCAATATGCTGTTAGCCTTCTTGACAACAAGGGCACACATATTGACTCGTATCCAGGTTCTTGTCCACTGTAATCCCCAGGTCCTTTTCTGCAGAACTGCTGCTTAGCCTGTCGGTCCCCAACCTGTAGCTAACTACTCAAAGTTGGAAACAGGTATGAGCTCTGCTGCTGTTCAGTTCACTGTGAAAATGCTGCCACCAAATTATTGGGGCAATTTCCCTATCATTCATGGAGTCTTCTCATCTTTCAATACTACTAAATAATCCTTATCGGAGTGGATTCATCCTTAAGGCTAACAAAGCTACTCCTGGAGAAAAATGTTTTGTTTTTGGAATGGATTAGATGATCAGATGGAATGATGGACTAGCAAATGGCAGATATTTAAAAAAAATTATTAGAGAGGGAGAAGGAAACACCTAAAATGCCTTTACCCCCACCCCGCCTCCAGGGCCGGCACAACCCATTAAGCAACCTAGGCAGTCGCCTAGGGCACTGACATTTGGGGGGCAGCGACCGCGGCGGCCAAACATCCGGCATTTCAGGGGCGGGACCTTCCTCCGCCTCTGTCGGGGATGCGATTTTGGGAGCGGGACCTTCTGCCACCTAGGGCACCAAAAAGGCTGCCGGCGCTCCTGCCCACCCCATTCAAACTACACAAGGAGAACACTGTGCTTGTTTCATCAACACCCCAGTTATATATTACCAAAGCAGAACAAAAACATTCCCAGCAAAGATCATTTCTTGTAAATTTGTTTGCTGAGTGGTGATTTCTCCTCCCTTATGGCTGTGGAAAGGCGTTATTGTTTGGGAACATAAGTGAATAAATGCCATAGACCCTCACTTTTCTCTCTAGAGTGCACAAAACCCTAGTACACAGGGATAGTGGTGGAATAAAGGGGGGGGGCAAGTTTTGTAATTGCAATTTTATTAAACTGTGACCAATGCATCACTGTCTGAAGTGGCAGAGATAAAAGGAGAGCTATAAAGGACATAAACCAGTTCTAGGAAGAAGAAGAAAACAAGCTTTCCACACCACTGTGCCTAACTCTCTTTGGACTAATCTGATTCTCACTTTCCTATTTTTCAGCCCACTCCTAAATCCTATCCTTGTCCAGAAACAAATTCACCACAGTAGCTGTCTCTGCTTCAAGCAATCTCCATGGTAACTTGTGCTGTTTGTAACATTTTGTTTTCAGTTGGTTTGGTTAAAATAAGAATAAACTGGAACACTTGCCCACCCCATGAACCTAATCTTTTCTAATATTTAGAAAAAAATCAGTTAAGGGTCTTCCTCCATTTGCTACAGCACCCCAGTTCCTCCCTGTCACTGCTCTTTGTTAATTGGGTTACCCCAGCTTCTTCATCTTCCAGAAATCTAATTTTTTCTGTCAGAGCTATTGTGGGATCCAGGGTACTGACTAATGCTAATTATTTTGTGTTCTGGAGCACACAGCAAAGCATGTTAGAGTTGAATAACATGTCAGAGGTGTGCAGCAGAGAGTCTGTCATTTGTCTGAAGCCCCCTGGGGGAAGAAGGACTTTAGGCCCCTGCTTGTAAGGAAACCTCCCTCCATCCAACACCCAGAATGAGGATGAGATGCCCCATCGAGATCGGCAGCCATTAGTGGGAGCCAGGGGCGGCTCTAGCTTTTTTGCCGCCCCAAGCACGGCAGGCAGGCTGCCTTCAGTGACGTGGCTACGGGAGGTCCCCGGTCCCGTGGATTCAGCGGCATGCCTGCGGGAGGTCCGCCAGTCCCGCGGCTTCGGCGTACCAGCTGCCGAATTGCCGCCAAATCCGTGGGACTGGCAGACCTCCCGCAGGCATGCCGCCGAAGGCTGCCTGACTGCCACCCTCGCAGGGACCGGCAGGCCACCCCATGCGGCTTGCCGCCCCAGGCACGAGCTTGGAGCACTGGTGCCTGGAGCCGCCGCTGGTGAGAGCAGACCACTGGGAATCTCCATTTCAGAAGGTAGCATTAGCACAGAGATAGGACCTATTAAGGGGGGAGAATTTTTTGCTGTGGGGAACAATCCAGACCTGTTGGGGAAGGGGGATAAAAGATCAAATAAGCAAATGAACTTTAAAATAATCCTGTGACTCTTTTAAAGTTCTCCTATCATTACTCTGTGTGGTATTTCTACTTGCTATTCCTAGATACTCCTAGCTAGTATCTATAATACATTATCTAGCTTGGTGCATTGCATCCACAGTAACTTTCCATTTGTATAGAATAAACTCTGCTCATCACTTACTGGCTCAACTCACCTTAGCTATGCAAATTCCTTGAAATCTGGTTGTATTAAAAAAAAAATTCTTTTGTATTCCTCTCCAAATTGTTCCTCTGATTTTAGCTTCATTTGCAAATTAGAAATTTTGTTTTCTATATCTTCAGCCCAACAATTTGTATCCAGAGTAGTATGAGTACCTCAGAAGTCAGATCTATGACTTAATCATTCCCCTGGAAACTTCTTTCCAACTTGAAAAATTGAACCTATGGCTAACTTTGTCTCCAGCTGTGCAGGCAGTATTCTCACTAACACTCTAATTTACCCCTTATGCCATAGCTCTTTGCTATGGACATTAATTTCTGAAGGCACAGCCTTGTCAAATCAAGGTATACTAAATCCACTGAATTCCTCTAATCTATCATGGCAGTAATATCTTCAAAGGACTCCAACAGTTTCGTAAAGCATAACCTCCTCTGCCAGAAACCATGCTGGCTATCCTTTATCAGACAGTGCTTTCCCAGGTATTCACCCATCACATTCCTTAAGATGGGTATTTTCTCCATAAGTGATGCTCCACTCCCTAGGCTCTAGTTTCCTGATTTAATAATAAATATTTTTTGTTTGTCTCTTGCATGTGGGTTGTGTTTGCCATGCTTAATTTCTCTTGACTCTAGTGAATATTAAATATGTTTTAAGATTTGTCAGTTTCTTTGCTCATTTCCTTTAAAACTTGTGAATAAATTGGGCCTGATTCTCTAATGATTTACACCAGTGTAGCACCGCTGACTTTAAATTGCAGGGTCTTTTAGACACAGGTTTAACTGGGGTTTCAGTGGGGGCCAGCTGTGGTCACTCAATTAGGGTGAACTGCAAAGAATGGGGCAGACAATCCCCAAAAAGCTGGTGGATATTCCAATACTTAGGTTTACCAAGCCAGCATAAAAGAGCTTCTTTGGACTTCTAAGTAACTAGTAAGATAATAAACAACACAGTTCCCTTAAAGTGATCCAGCCTCAGGCCTCCAGCTGGGTATCTAAGTCAAATATGATGATTTCTGAAAATCTTATTTCATCATATAAAAGAAAAGGTTCTACCAATCCCAAAGGATTGGACACATTGCCTCCCAGGTTATTGGATATTCCAGATCTTACCCAAATACAGCTACAAGCAATTCTTATTAACTAAACTAAAATTTATTAAAAAAACAAAAGAGAGAGCGTATGGTTAAAAGATCAATATACATACAGACATGAGTTCAATTCTTAAGATTCAGATTAATAGCAGAGAACATAAGATGAACATAAGAACGGCCATAGTAGGTCAGACCAAAGGTCCATCCAGTCCAATATCCTATCCACTGACAGTGGCCAATGCCAGGTGCCCCAGAGGGAGTGAACCTAACAGGTAATGATCAAATGATCTCTCTCCTGCCGTTCATCACCACCCTCTGACAAACAGAGGCTCAGTGGCGGATTAATAATTTTGCCGCCCCTAGGCCGGGAAATAATTGCTGCCCTGGCCCTGCCCCGACTCCGCCCTTTTCCCGCCCCCATTCCAACCCTCTCCCCAAAGTCCCCACCCCAACTCCGCCCCCTCCCTTCCCCTAGTGGATCCCTTCCCCAAATCCCCGCCCCTGCCTCTTTCCCATGCGTGCGGCGTTCCCCCTCCTCCCCCCTCCCTCCCTGCCCCATGAAACAGCTGTTTCGCAGCGCAAGCACTGGGAGGGGAGAGAAACAGGACGCGGCGGCGCGCTTGCAGAGGAGGCGGAGGTGAGTTGGAGCAGGGGGACGGGGCGCGGAGGGGAGCTTCCGCCCCTGCAAATTTGCCAGCCTAGGCGATAATACGGCACTGCAGAGGCTAGGGACACCATTCCGTACCCATCCTGGCTAATAGCCATTAATGGACTTAACCTCCATGAATGTATCCAGTTCTCTTTTAAACCCTGTTATAGTCCTAGCCTTCACAACCTCCTCAGGCAAGGAGTTCCACAAGTTGACTGTGTGCTATATGAAGAAGAACTTCCTTTTATTTGTTTTAAACCTGCTGCCCATTAATTTTTTTTTTTTGGTGGCCCCTAGTTCTTATATTATGGGAACAAGTAAATAACTTTTCCTTATTCACTTTCTCCACATCACTCATGATTTTATATACCTCTATCATATCCCCCTTGGTCTCCTCTTTTCCAAGCTGAAAAGTCTTAGCCTCTTTAATCTCTTCTCATATGGGACCTGTTCTATTTTAGTTGACCATCTCTGAACCTTTTCTAATGCCAGAATATCTTTTTTGAGATGAGGAGACCACATCTGTATGCAGTATTCAAGATGTGGGCGTACCATGGATTTATATAAGGAGAATAAGATATTCTCCATCTTATTCTCTATCCCCTTTTTAATGATTCCTAACATCCTGTTTGCTTTTTTGACTGATGCTGCACACTGCATGGACGTCTTCAGAGAACTATCCACAATGACTCCAAGATCTTTTTCCTGATTAGTTGTAGCTAAATTAGCCCTCATCATATTGTAGGTATAGTTGGGGTTATTTTTTCCAATGTGCATTACTTTACATTTATCCACATTAAATTTAATTTTCCATTTTGTTGCCCAATCACTTAGTTTTGTGAGATCTTTTTGAAGTTCTTCACAGTCTGATTTGGTCTTAACTATCTTGAACAGTTCAGTATCATCTGCAAACTTTTGCCACCTCACTGTTTACCCCTTTCTCCAGAGATGTAGCTGAAAAGAGTTATTTCAGAAATGGTTCATAGGTTATAGTCCGATGTCTAAATATCCTATTCTGGGCGTACCAGCATAACTGGGACCTCAATCTTATGACTTAAACTTCCCCTGATGAAGCTTATGCAGATCTGAGATGACAGAATCAGGACCCAAGGCTTTTATATAATTTCATGTCCTCTTTGACATGTTGGGAGTTCCTTGGGGAACAAAAGGTAATTAGGATGACTTTGAAGGAGGTCCATCACCGGTACTTAGCTATAGAATTAACAGAAGGCAATTTGCTCATTCCTCCACCATTCACAGATTATTTGCTATACATTTCAAAGAGAGATGAATATAGAGAGATCTCATGTTTACAATTCATTTAAATACTAGGATGTTCTTTTGAGCTCTGAATTATCAGAATACAGCATTGACAGGGACTGTTGATTACATCATTGACCCTATATATATATATATATATATATATATATGTAAAAACACAAACATCATCTCCCCATATGTCTTGTGAGGGTTATTTATTTTGCAGGATGTTTAATCTTTTCTGGCCATGCGTCACAACAGGTCAAGGAAAATTGTACTAGAAATCTCTGCAATCCTCTGAAATGGTCATTTAGGATAGGACGTTACCTGTTCAAAATGATCAATTGTGCAGTTTCACTGTATTTAATAACTGTTAGTTCTGTATCCCTTAGCAGTTGCTCTAAGAACATAAGAATGACCATACTGGGTCAGACCAATGGTCCACCTAGCCCAGTATCCTGTCTTTCAACAGAGGCCAATATCAGGTGCTTCAGAGGGAATTAACAGAACAGGCAATAATTGAGGGATCCAACCCCTGTTGTCCACTCCTAGCTTCTGGCAAACAGAGGCTAGGGACACTTAGAGGATGGGGTTACATCCCTGACCATCCTGGCTAATAGCCATTGATGGATCTATCCTCCATGAACTTATTTAGTTTTTTTCTGAAGCCTGTTATAGTTTTGGCCTTCACAACATTCTCTGGCAACAACATCCACAGGTAGACTGTGCATTATGTGCTTCCTTTTGTTTGTTTTAAACCTGCTGCCTATTAATTTCATTGAGTGACCGCTAGTTAGTGTTATGTGAAGGAGTAAATAACACTTCCTTATTAACTTTCTCCACACCAGTCAAGATTTTATAGACTTCTATCATATCCCTCCTTAGTCATCTCTTTTCCAAGCTGAAAAGTCCCAGTCTTTTTGTAGGATATGTAATATGTGGAATGTATATTTTAGGTGTTGGGACATGTGAAAAGATCCCTGCTTGTCTGCCAGTGAGGGAGAACAGCTGGGTGAAAAGCTGAGCCAGCAACCTGATCAGGTGAACAATTGGGTCAGCAGTTCAATCAGATGAACAACAGGGCTTAGCAATTTAATCAGATGAACATCTTGGTCAGAAACCTGATCACGTAAACAGCTTAGTCAGCAGTCCAATCAGGTAAACTCTAGGTTAGCAAACTAATCTTAGTGTTAGACAGAAAACTATTTATACAATTGTGACTGGGGTCCCAGTGTGGGCCAGTTGAGGTCACTCAATGAGGGTGAACTGCAAAGAATGGGGCAGATAATCCTCAAAACTGGTGGATATTTTCAGTACTTAGATTTAACAAACCAGCATAAAACAGCTTCTTTATTACCTCACTGGTTGCCCAGAAGCCAACAACACAGTTCCCTTGAAGTAACCCAGCCTCAGGCCTCCATCCAGGTACCCAAGTCAAATATGATGAAGATTTCTGAAAATCTTATTTCATCATATAAAGGAAACATTTCTACCAATCCCAAAGGATCAATCACATTACCTCACAGTTAATGAATATTCCAGATCTTACCCAAATACACACTACAGCCAATTCCTAGATACTTAAACTAAAATTTATTAAAAAAGGAGAGAGAATGGATAAAAGATCAATATACATACAGACATGAGTTCGATTCTTGAGGGTCAGATTCATAGCAGAGATGGTGAGCTTTGTAGTTGCAAAGAGTTATTTCGGAAATAGTCCATAAGTTATAGTCCAATGTTTATATTTCAGGGAGGTCCAGTCAGACCTGGGCTCTCAATCCTTGTGGCTTAGGCTTCCCCTGCATGAAACCTCAAGCAGATCTGAGATAAACAGGTTTGGGACCCAAGGATCTTTTATACAATTTCATGTCCTCTTTGACATGTTGGGAGTTCCTTGGGGAACAAAAAAATATAGCATAGACAGGGACTGTTGATTACATTGTTGACCACTAGTCATATACTGTATATGTAAATACACATGAGGAGATAATGTTTGTATTTTTGTGTCTTTAAGGGTTGAATTTGAGTCCTTCATCCTGCAGGATGTTTAACCATGTTTAACGCTGGCCATGCGTCACAACAACGATATATAACGAACAACGTTGTAACAACCTGAATGCGGGTGTGCACTTGCATTTAACCCTGTTTCGGTGGACTGATCACTCACTGAAGCAACAAATAAATGACATATTTCTTCAACTCAAGAGTCTGTCTGTGAACCTGTGCATTTTCGGTAGTGGGGAAAAGAACCGGTCCACACTTTTTAATCTTTCCTCATATGGAAGCTATTCCATACCCCTAATCTTTTTTGTTGCCCTTCTTTGTAACTTTTCTATTTCTAATGTATCTTTTTTGAGATGGAGCAACCAGATCTGCACGCAGTATTCAAGATGTGAGCATACCATGGATTTATGTAGAGGCAATATGATATTTTCTGTCTTATTATCTATCCCTTTCAAATGGTTCCTAACAATCTGTTAGCATTTCTGACTGCCAAATGTTTTCAGAGAACTATCCACAATGACTCCAAAATCCCTTTCTTGAGTGGTAGCAGCAAATTTAGATCCCATCATTTTCTATGTATAGTTGGGATTATGGTTTCCAAAGTGCACTACTTTGCATATATCAACATTGAATTTCATCTGCCATTTTGTTTCCCAGTTTTGTTAGATCCCTTTGTAACTCTTCGCAGTCTCTCTAGAATGGGCCAACGTTTCTTTTGCTCTGAATGTTGTTGATACATTTGACAATTCATTTGGTAATTATGATGTTCTCTGCATGGTGCTGCTTGATATTTCTTCTGGGCTGTGGCTCCATCCTATGATAATTGAAGTCAATAGTAAATTTCTTGTTGACTTTAATGGGGCAGGATCAGGGACTAAATTCTCTAATTTTGTTTCCTTTATTCTATTGGCTTTTGAGATTTTTCACAATTTTTCCCTTTTCCTAATTCCTTTGGATTTCAAAATATGTTGTGGGAAGCAGTAAACATGGAGTGCTGCATATCTGTCCTGCAGTCTGGATGAGGAAGTACAAATTAAGTGGTGGGATGCAGACTGAGGAGGAGCCATGAAAAAACAGCCGAGTCTTTTGGAGTTCCCTGAAGGTTACCAAATCCAAGTTTTGGCACACCATGGGGTGTGGGGGAAGTGAACTGCCAAGATTTAGGACTCCTTCCTGGAAATACCTGCTGCCAGGTTCCTCCCATTCATATGACAGGGCTATTAGCTCTAATACTTCAGAAGCTCATAACTCCCACATTATCACATAGGGAGGGGGGGGGGAAATCTCTCAGGTAACCAGGATAATTTTGAGCTTTGTAGGTTTATTAGAATACCTTAAACTCAATCTGGAAATTAATCATTAGCCAGTGGGAGTAAAGGAACACAGATGTGATGTTTTGCTGGCAAGAAATACCACTTAATGAGCAGCTGCATTTTCCAAATGAGTTGTAGCCACACAAGTAGCATGTATATTGTAATCCATCCTCAAGGTGACAAAAAGTATGGGAATTATGATTAGAAGACAGAGAAGAAGGATGGTCCAATGGTTAGGGTGTTAGCCTGGGACTCAGACTAGGTTCCCTGCTCTGCAATGCACTTTGTGTGTGAACTTGGGCAAGTCTCTTTGTGCTATTGTAAAATGGAGATAATCAAAAAAGGACAGAATCAGCCAAAGAGAAGTCAACTTAGGCTCTAGAGAATATTTGACATTCACATCTTTCCTTTCACAAAGGAGAAAGTATTAACATTTTCCAAATTACAGGTGTGAAAATGAAGGCTGCTGGAAGCATGTGTTTAAAGTATGCATTATATGTCTGAAAGCCTTTTCTAAGAGACAACCTAGGGACCAGACAACAAAAAGCATAAAATATACATTGGAAAAAAGTTATGTATCATATCCCCAAAATAAACTTGTGTACTTTGAAAATAAAACTTTAAAGTTCAATAGATGTAGGGTTACCATCTTTAACAAATTAAAAAAGAGGACCCTCCACGGGGTCCTGGCCCCGCCCACTTCCCACCCCCAGCCCCGCCCCAACTCCGCCCCAACCCCGCCCTAACTCCGCCCCCTCCCTCCCACTCCCAGCCTCGCGAAAACGGCTGCCCGAGCGCTACCGGCTTCATGGTTTGCCGGGCAGCCCCCAGACCCTGCGCCCCCGGCCGGCGCTTCTCCAGCGCAGCTGGAGCCCGGGAGGGGAAGCGCCCAGCCGGGGGCGCAGGGTCTGGAGGCTGCCCGGCAAACCGTGAAGCCGGTAGCCCTCGGGCTTCGGGCAGCTCCCATACCTCCGGACCCTGTGCCCCCAGCCAGGCACTTCCCCTCCCGGGCTCCGGCGGCGCAGGTCCGGAGGCATGAGGGCTGCCCAAAGCCCGTAGCGCTCGGCTCTTAAACAGAGCCGAAGAGTCAGGGAGGAGCAGAGCCGCCGCAGCCAGAGGCTCTGCTCCTCCCCTGACTCTTCGGCTCTGTTTAAGAGCCGGGCTGCCCGAGCGCTACCGGCTTCGGGCAGCCCCCATGCCTCCGGACCCTGTGCTGCCGGAACCATTTGAGCCACAGAATTGTACAGCACAGAATTCTTTAAGACCAGTGGAAGTGTACCTATACGAGCCACAGGATACTTGCTTTAAGTTAGCTAGTTTTGACAATGCCAGGTTGCCGTCCATTTTGGATATTTTTGGGGAGCCTTAGATAGCTTGCTCCTGCATGCATAATTTAATCCTTTCCATTCTTAACATTTTGTAAGACTTTTGTACCTGCTAAAACCATAACTGGCTGCATAATGGAAAACGTTTTTCCTTAAAAGATTTCTGAACATAGCTTTCATCAAAACATAAATTTGGTCAAAAAGTTTCTGACTTGTTCAAACCCAAACTTTTATAAAAGTTTACCTTATTTTTACCTTTTAATGAGCATGTCATTCCCATCTATTAGGGTTACCATATGTCCGGTTTTTCCCGGACATGTCCAGCTTTTCGGCAATCAAACCCCCGTCCGGGGGGAATTGCCAAAAAGCCGAACATGTCCAGGAAAATGCCGGCCAGGCACTTCCCCTCCCGCGGCTGCTCTGCTCCTCCCCGGACTCTTTGGCTCTGTTTAAGAGCCGAGCTGCCCGAGCGCTATGGGCTTCAGGCAGCCCCTGTGCCTCCGGACCCTGCGCCGCCGGAGCCCGGGTGGGGAAGTGCCCAGCCAGCGGCTGGGGTCCGGAGGCAAGGGGGCTGCCTGAAGCCCATAGCGCTCAGGCAGCTCGGCTCTTAAACAGAGCCGAAGAGTCAGGGAAGGAGCAGAGCCGCCATTTTCCCGGACATGTTTGGCTTTTTGGCAATTCCCCCCGGACGGGGGTTTGAGTGCCGAAAAGCCGGACATGTCCGGGAAAAAGAGGACGAATGGTAACCCTAGAATTAGATCAAAATATGGGTTTACAAGAAAAGAAAAGGGAGAGACTTCAGCTTATTAGAAATACTGAGAAGTGAAAATAGAACTTCTGAAATGGAATTTTAAAATGTGAAGTCAGAAAAACAAAGTTGAAGACAGTTTCAAAAAGTGTTTTAAACTCAGTGGAGGATTTACTAGAACACTGGTTCTCAAGCTTCTCCCCAGGACTCCTGACTAGCTAGCTAAGTAGTACCCCTCTCTCATATGGCAATGTAGGAAGGGCAGAGTGGTTGCAACTTCTTACGCCTGGTCACAACCTCCAGGTTGAGAACCATGAAATAGATAACCTAATATTCAAATGACTCACTTGTGTGCTGAGCAATAAACTGATAGAGGGCCCTGCCTACCCCGTAGGAACCATAGCTGCTTATACTATAATTTTGTCATAGTTTCTCCAACCAGTGTGGACAGACACCCCTCCCTCCCCCTGCCTCCCCAGGACTTTGTTTGGGCCGGGCATTACTTCAATTGTGGCCAGAGTTCTACAATACATTTTTGTTGAGTCATTTTTAATGTTTGTGGGAGAAAACTTATAGAACAATTCTTTTTTGGATAGAGGATTTCAGTCTTCAGGGATGTGAATACAGCATCTTTCATTAGCACTAAATTCACAAAAGTGGGGAAAATAAATTAAGTCCTGGAAATTAAGCAAAGCCAGTCATTTCTGCCTTAGGAACAGCTAAAATTATCTGTTTTCTCTGAATAAATAGGTTCTTTTTATTTCCAAATGAAGAATACTATCTTCTGCCTTAGTCATGGAGGAAAATAATTAGATTTTTAAAAGTGGAATCGTTTGGGAGTGGAGAAAAAGGATGAACATAAAACCCTCATGCATCCCATGTGTATAGTGCTAAAACCTAGCATTTGGAGGGTCACTTAAAAAGAGAGACATTCTTTTCAGAGGTATCAGTTTCCAAGATAGTTGTTTCAGATCAGTTAGATTTAAGGTAGTCTATTATTCCATACAAAACTTCAGCTCCTCCCTCTGCTATGTAGTCCCTGACTAACAGTCAGGAGAAAAATAAGTTTTTTACATTCATCAAATCAGCTCAGCAGATAAGCAGAAAGTAAACACAAGACAAAAGATGCTGGTATCAACATGTGAGTGTTCTCTCTCTCCTTCTCCCCTCCCCCATTTTACTCTCTTTTATAATTACTATTTTAAGGCTCTGTCTTGAAGCTGCTTTGTGGGCTAGATCCCTTACTGGTGTAAATCAGCATAGCTTCATTGACTTCATTAATGCTATGCTACATTGATTTAGTCCGTCTGGGGATCTTGCTGTGTGTGTAATTTAAACACTTACGATAGTGCAAATCAATGGGTTTTATTGGGGGAACTAAGCAAAGGTGGAGAAAAAGAAATGTTATTCATCAATCCATCTAAGTATTCACACCCTGATTATCATTATGGGGTGAAATCCTGGCCCCACTGAAATCAATGGGTGTTTTGCTATTGTCACTGGTGCCAGGATTTCACTGTAATGTCTGAATGTCTCACAAGAAAACAAAGAGACTGGTCTGCTGTTGCAGGGGCTCTCTCTCCCCTCCTGACTCAAGTAGGGAGGATGATTTTAACTGGTGAGGGAAAACTAGATTTCAGAGAGAGGTTGTGCATTTGGACCAGGGTTCAATCATCACTGACTGAGAGAATGCTAAATATAATTTGCTCTAATCTATGCGGACTGGTCAGTCCTGGTCAGAATCACGTCAGCTAACTCAGCTCTACACAACTACATTTGAACCCAGTAGAATTCATGGCAAGGATTGGAATTCAAGTTATCACTTTTGGCCAGGGCACTTACTATGGAACGGAGCTCATTAAGCTGGAACAAATAGCAGGCAAGCCCTTGAACAAGAGGATGGGAGGATGCTTATTTGGAGATGCAAGGGTTGGGATGAGAGATAAGTACTGTGTATGTTTATGCCTTCCAAATAACGAAGAAGTGTGTTTATATAATTGTGGATACACAAAGCATCATTTGTCACCAGGGCCGGCTCCAGGGTTTTGGCTGCCCCAAGCAGCCAAAACAAAACAAAACAAAAAACAAACAAAAAAGCCGCGATCGCGATCTGCGGCGGCAATTCGGCGGGAGGTCCTTCGCTCCCAGGCAGAGTGAGGGACTGTCTGCCGAATTGCCATTGAATACCTGGACGTGCCGCCCCTCTCCGAGCGGCCGCCCCAAGCACCTGCTTGACAAGCTGGTGCCTGGAGCCGGCCCTGGTTGTCACCTTATATTTCCACAATGGTAAGATAATATAGCACCCAAAAGAACTAACACACCAGACTCATTTCCAATGAGTTTTCCACAAGAGAGGTGACAAGTATCATCTCTGAACCTGAAAAAGCCCATTGCCAGAAACTAGGATGGATTGGTTGTTCGTTATTTTTAAATTTGAACCAGTAAAAGGGACAATGCTACATCCAGACCGCAATTCAGTAAAATACTTAAACAAGTGCTTAACTTCAAGCAGATCTGTATTCAGCAAAACACTTGAGAATGTGTTTATAGTTAAGTCTCATTGACTTAAGCATGTGCTTACATTCTTTGCTGAACTGAGGATTTGAGGAAAGGTTAGGAAGAGGATACTTTGGAATCTACGTTCCAAACAAGCAGAAATTTACTTTTTAAACAAAAATGAAAACTGATTCTCTTTGCTAGTTCCTTCAAATGAGGAGAAAGGACCATTACCAGAGGCATCACAGGACTCTTGAACTGACGGTATTCCTGTGTTGTATATAGATGTAGTACCCTTTCAGAGAGGCTGCCATTGTGATGCCATTGCTTAAAGCACTAAGCACTTCCTGGGAAAAAGTTATTTCCAGATTTATAGAAAATTAACACTGCATAAATCTGGAATGTTGCTATTGTCTACATGATATTTTCTGATGGACACAATGTATTTCTGCCTAGCTGAGAATTGTGACTGGTGGGTCATATGAGCTACCTTAAGGTCCTGAAAAAACCCCATATGGGGTATTTATACATTCAGGTGCCCACAATTATATGTGCCAGCTTTCACAAATACAAGAGTACGTTCATTTTCTATAAACAACATTCAATAATTATTTACCACTTTTTAAAATTGAAAAATAAAATAGAATTCATGGCTTATAAGGTTTCACGGGAGCCCAGAATCACACAAAGACATACAGGGTCTGCTATACTTCTACATGTCTCCCCAAAACTTCAACTTTTCATAAGAAAATGAGAGTAGGTAGAAAGAAAAATGTATAATGTATTAGACTATAAAGCATGCTCCTTTTGTCAGGTTCCTTTCTGAATTGCAAACCTCTTAGATATGTAACAGAGCTGGCATTGCAGACTCCCACATCCTTTGAGAAGTATTCTCTCTAAATCCAGTTATTAAACACATGCCTAACATAGTACCCAGAATAGCTAAAAACCAAAGTTCACTTTCCTGAAATGCATGAAAGGCATAACTGATAGTTATATATATAATTTTGCTGTAACTGGAGGGCCTCATCTCTATAGACAGCCCATGGTTATGAACTTGGAAACACAGCTGCTTTTCCCAATACTCTACTCTATTAGAAAGTAATATGGGATGGAATATAGCATGACAGTTATACAGCCTGTAATACAATTTTTTATGAACTTACTCTACCGTATCTCTAAAAACACAGTCTAAATCCCAAACATACTCTAGGGTGTTTTGTAGAACCAAGGCTGCCATATAGAATTATATTGTGTATATAGGTTACACTCAAGATAAGGAAAATATCTTGTAGTAGTCTATTTTACTGGTCTTATTTATCAGTAAATCAAAAAGCTTTAGGAAAATACCAACTGAGAGAACAGATTTGGAGTGGGAAAACACCTAACAGTGAAACTTAAAACTGGCTATTCATGGCTGATGAAAAATCCATACCTATTCCTTCAGCATTAATGGACATCAGATCTATTGGAAGACTAAAGGTGTGAAAGATGTAATTCATCTGTCTGAGTGTAGTTAAGCATCAAAAAAGATTAAACATAGTTTATATTAATTCTAAATATAGAAAAAAGCTAAATACTGTTTTGCCTAATTGTGAGAGACACTGTGGTAAAAATTAATGATTAACTGCATGCAGTGTAGGGAGAATAATATGAAGTAGGTTAATCATCTTAAGCTCATGCAAACTGTTAGCCCCTGCTCTTTTCCCTAAGGTACAAACATGATTTGGATTTCAAAAAAGAGCTTAACAAACCATAGTTCTTCTCTGCCTGTTTAATAAGAATTTGGACTACAAAGAAGTCAACTTTATAATTTTTCTAAATTTCTTGGTAATCCATTAAAAAAGTAAGTGAATCAGACAAATCTACTAGCACAAACATTTGTGATTTGCTCAAGTAACTCAGGTATGCAATGCAGGCAAAGGTTATATAAATAATGAATCATCTGCCTAACATCCTTCGGCTGAATCCAAACCACTACATTACTTTGCAGATGAAGATGCCCTGTATGTGCAGTTTCTTGTTTTTGTTTTTAATTTCAGTCCAGGGAAAGAGTATCCTGACTTATGCTGGTGAGTTATTTAGGGATGGGCGGAATTGATTATTCAGTCAGACAGATTATCATCATCCCAGTCTGGCTGTGGGTCAGGCAAACGAACAGGGCTATAATTATAGTAAAATTAGTGAGACAATTGTATCAGTTATGTTGTTCATAAAATATATATAAATAGATTCTTTCATCAGTCAGGGGAGCATGCATTAGAGATCAATTAGAGAAAAGATATCGAAGAAATATGCCAGGGCAGGGAGAGAGAACATCTCAGGTCCTGACTCTTTAATTTCTTTATACAACCTCTTACTAGAGTTTGTCAGGAAATGGGTTCTCTATCCTGTGAAAATGTGAGATTTCAATAATTTTTTCCTGTTATGCTTCAGGATGAAAGAGGGACCTTTTGCCTGATTCAGAGCAGGCATTTGAACTTGGGTCTCCCATATGTCAAGTGAGGGCCCTGATCACTGGACTATAGAGTCAGTCTCGCCTTTTTTTCTCTAGCCCAATGAATAAATAATAATTTATACAAAGTGAAACAGCACCAACAGGAGCGATTACAAAAGAGAGACTGAGTCTATAGCCTGGTGGTCAGGCTACTCAGATGAGATAGGGGAGCCTGCAGTTCAAATCCCTGCATGTGCCCTGGGCTATTGGCAATTCTGGGCTTGTCTCATTTTGACCAGAATTCCATCCTGGACCTGAGAAACCTTCCTAACTACAGTTTTATTGCAACTAAGACTATCCTGTGAAAAAAATTTCAGTTTCAACAAATCAACATTTTCCAACAAAAAACATTTTTGACAAAAATTCACAACTAGCTCTACCTCTTACTCATTTGAACCACATCCCCATTCATTCACAATATCATACTTATGACTATGAACATTTTATTTTTTTTAAAACGACACTTAATTATACTCTTACTGCACAACTGAATTTGAAACCCAAATCACAGCATGTGCCATCTGAGCCCTTACATACTATACCTTGATTATAAAATAAAGGAGTATCTTCAGTGAATCATTCGTAATGATCAATAGACTTTGAGATTCCTCTTAGGCTAATGCAAATTTTGGCTCCTGATATTTTAGAATATAATGTTCTGAACAGTACACTCAAGCTACTCTTAAATGTACTTTATTATTGTGTTTTGTTTACCTTTATTATCATTAAACATTTTCACATACACAGTGAGGATTAGGTGCAAACACAGATTCCAGCTTGAGATTGGCTGAAAAGATGGCTTCTAAAGCTCTGAGAGTCTAATGACAACTCACAGAAAGGGTAAAATATATTACCTCTGAAGGGTTTGATGTGTCTTTCGTTTGTGGGAATCTGGTCATAAATCATGTGTGCATCAGGCACACATGAATTATGAACTCTTCACACCTGAAAAGGAAAGGTGATCATAAACCTAAGTATTTGAGAGAACATACAGGCTTACTGATTTTGATCTTTTAGAGTAAAGGGGTGATATAATTCATGTAACCTGGCTCCTGATGAACTTTTGGAAATGTCTTTTGGAGACAACAAGCCTGAGCTCACTCATTAAAACCAATGGGGGTGATTTCAGTTCAGGAGGAGTTTGATGGGGCTCTAGTTTTGTAATAGATATATATAAAAAATGAAGCTTACTTAGGTGAAGCTAAGGAAAGAATCAACTGGGTAGGTAAATGTGCTTCACAACCACATGTTTAGATTTTACATTTAACATTTACCATAAAATATGGCACCTTCAATGAGGAGTGTATCTTGGAATACTATAGAGTCCATTTACCATTGTAAATTGTGTACTAAATTCCAGACAGAAGAAGGAAAGACAGTAAACTCGTGGTCTGCTGTTAACTCTGTGATAGTCTATAAATGGGTCACAGTCTACCATTTGGGCAGCCATGCTTTAAATGAATACTTGAGAAAAGACTAGAGCTGTTAGATGAATGGGGCCTATAAACTATGTATTGGAGAATATAGATTTCTAGGTCTGGCACATGTTTTGTGTACAAGTCTGCTCCATTTACATCACCTCTAGACACCAGGATGTAAACCGTTATGATTAACCTTGAGAATAGAAGAAAGTGGAAATGTAAATTGTATGCCAAAGATAAGGATATACCTGTGGTACCTCAGAGTGGCATGTATTCATATATTTATAACCAACAGCATAAAGTAATACCAGTGTATGATTTTGGAGTGGCTGTTTTCTTATGAGTAAGGCTGCGAGTCTGTCACGGAAGACAAGGATTCCGTGACTTTCCAGGGCCTCCATGACTTCTGCAGCAGCTGGGTGCGACTGACCCCAGGGCTGCCCTAGCAGCTTGGGCGGCCCCCGGGCCAGTCGCACTGGCCACTGCTGGGGCAGTCTTGGACCACTGCATTCCACCACCACCACCTTGACCACCAGCGGCGCTCTCAGGCTGCATGCCGCCGCCGCCACCCCACCCCACCCCACCCCACCACCAGCAGCTTTTCCAGGCCACTCCCTGACCTGGAGCACCCACGGTGATCCCGGAGCCCCCCTTCCAGAGCACCCAAGATTTTGTCAGGGGTATATAGTACAAGTCATGGACATTCACAGGCCGTGAATTTTTGTTTACTGCCCGTGACTTGTCCATGACTTTTTTTACTAAAAATATCCCTGACTAAAAGGTAGCTTTACTTATGAGGGCCTTTGATGGGGTGTACCTTTGCAGCTACATACGGGAGGCCACACTGTTCTACTACACCTTATTCCAGGAAGCCGCAAAGTGATAGAAAAGGAGCAGTGAAGATGGGTCCTCCAGGCATGCTTATAGAGGCTCAGGTAAAGGAGGTTCAGGGCCTTAGCGGGTCAGTTTTGGGCTGGGACCAGAGGGACAAGAAAGGCTTTGCCTTTCTGGCCAAAAGAGCTCAAGGAATAATCCAGTTTGGGTTTGCAGGGAGACAGAAGACCTAAGACTCAGGCTTCTTGTCTCCAAAATACATTTCCTTAAGTCTGAGGGTGAAAGGAGCCAGGTAGGAAGAGACCCAGGCAGGGCCGGCTCCAGGGTTTTGGCCGCCCCAAGCAGCCAAAAAAAACCAACCCTGCGATCGCGATCTGCGGTGGCAATTTGGCGGAAGGTCCGAGCGGGAGTGAGGGACTGTCCGCCGAATTGCCGCCGAATAGCTGGACCTGCCGCCCCTCTCTGGAGTGGCTGCCCCAAGCACCTGCTTGCCAAGCTGGTGCCTGGAGCTGCCCCTGGACCCAGGGAAAAAGCAGCAACTAACTGAAAGCGAGCAATACATCGCGGGTGTTTATAGGGTCTCTGGGTTGGAACCCGGAGTAGCTGGCAGGCCTGGGTTTCCATAACAGCTATAGTTGCATAAACCCCAAGAAGTGGACAGAGCTTATTTGAGAGCCCAAACAAAGGGCTGAATTTAAAAGCCCCAGAGCTGGGGCTGTAGACCCTAGTGAGGGCAACAGGACTGTTCATTTATTGGACTCTTTACTACCATGAAAGGGGCTCATTTGGACTTTTTGACTTGGCTGGAGGGCCAAGCTACGGAAAACCCACCAAGGTTGGCCATCAACCTGCAGGGAGTTCCAGAGGTGAGAAAAAGATAGTAGTACCACACTCAGCTGCTGGGAGTCACTCAAGAGGGGAGCGCCCCACCACCCTATCTGAATAAGTTAGATTTCTAGGGAGAGGTGAGCTAAGAATAGCCTCACAAGTGGAGTGCATGATTCGGGTTCCTTTTTAAAGATGGTGTCTCCCTTCTCAAATAATCTAATGCTAAAGAATATGTGCTTCCATTCAGTACTGTGTTGTTAGCGCTTCCCAAGGCACTACGTTTCAGAAACCTCTACCCTGTGTCACTCTATTCAAATATCCCTTTTCTGGAGCTATAATAGTGGAGAATTTTCAGTGGCAGCCTTTGAGGGTTTAACATAATCACTGCAGAAACAGGTATCTTACAATGCATAAAGGAATTTACAGAATGGTTCCCCCCCGCAGACTCGTAGTGTTATATGATTCATGATTCATATGGAAAACAAGCACATAAATCAACTGTGTATTGTAGTTTGAGAAGATTTAAAGCTACCGTGCATTTCCAAATAGAAAACAGAACAGTCCCATGTATAATACCCTTTGTTTCTCACCAGAAAAGAACAACATGAATAAGATCACATACTATATATAATACATGTAAGCAACACTATGTGAAAAGGTACTAAAAAAGATTCTGTTACTGACGAATTATGAGGTGTTCATGTGGATTGCTAGAATAGACCAAAATGAGCTAGCTATATGATATAATATTCTATCACACCACCCACATTTGTATTCTTAAATATTTTTATGTTGTAACAGGTTAAATATGATCTAGAAAAGTCATTCTCTCTTCTTGCTGACCTCTTTTTAATCCCATCAGCTATATTTTGCTATTTTACCTAGATAATGACCATATTGCAAAAAACATGAAACTCCTTTTAAGTAAGAGACTTTATTTCAGAATAAATATAACAGAAATCAAAGAATCTATGTTAGTATTTTAAAAAAGGAGGTTCCCACTATTTTTTTTTAAAGAAAGAAGTTCTGCACAGATATTTGAAACAGTATTTTTCACCATTTTTACAAGATTGTCTGAAAGTGTAAAAAACACCAAGTAAGCAATGGAAGCGGGGATGGGGAAGCCATAACGCTAAGCTTTTTATCTTGTCATTGTTAGTATGATGTACTATAATATCCAGAGAACTCAATCAGGATTCAGACACTTATTGTGCTAAGTGATGTACAAACACACATCCAGATACTGTCCCTGGCCCAAAGAGCTTGCAGATTAAACAGGTTTGGAAGGATTAGATTATCTATAAATATCAATTTCACTATATACACACAAACGACCACCACCACCAACAAAAATCCATCATTACATAATCAGTAATGATGTAAATGTACAGATAGGAAAAGTAAGAAAAATGCAGCTTGAAAACTTATTATATATACTTATTACAATTTGATTTAAGGATATTTACTTTGATGTGTTGTTGACAATTTGTGTTTTTAATAGTTATAAAGCTGTAACTTTTTGAATTTCAGCTTCTATTGTCATTAAATAATTATTCTGACACTCCCCCCCACCAATCCCCATAACTGACACCCCCCCCCCCATAGCTTCCCACAACTAGGAACATTTAAAAGTTATAAAGATGGGGGAAATGTTTTAAAATATACCTAGATATTATCTGTCAAGTTCTGCTAAGACAAAACTTAATTTAAGACAAGACACAACAAGTACGTTTAACAAATAGGAAGAAGGGGAGGGGAAGAAAATATGAGCATAACAGTGACAAGGTCATGCAGTTCTGTATGTTAACTAAT
This sequence comes from Malaclemys terrapin pileata, assembly GCF_027887155.1. NCBI lineage: Eukaryota > Metazoa > Chordata > Testudines > Emydidae > Malaclemys > Malaclemys terrapin. The sequence continues at coordinate 43,647,335 of NC_071515.1, forward strand.
ACACAACGTGATTATTCATGTTTAGTTGTTTTTTCTCTTCTGCTTTTCCCCTATTTTTATTTTTAATAACTTGTAAAAATGTCCATTTTAATCTCCCCATATTACCAGTTTCTTGTTTAATTTACAGCTCTTTTTTAACCTCGGTCTTTTATGCAGAGCTGTCCCTAGGGTACAGCAAATCGGTGCAACCGCTCCAGGCCCTGTGCTTTGGGGGGCCCCGCAGGCTGGCGCGACTGGCCAGCGCATGAACCACTGGCTGGAGGAGGCTAGCCCTAGCCCCACCCCTTCCAGCCAAGGGAGAGTGCGCCGGGATGGAGAGTGCACGGCGGCGCTGCTCCAGCCCCCTGGAGCCCAGCAGCACCACCAAAGCAGGACCCTGAGGGATGCAGTGTGGGTGGGGCCACATCTGGCTGTTTGGGGAGGCACCACCCCCCCTACCCACTGCCCGATGCAGTCGGGTCCCCGGGCCCTGCATCTCCCTAGGGACAGCCCTGCATTTATGTAGTCTTCCACCTTTCCCCATTTCCATTTTTTCTTTTAAAACTGCTGCCCTTGCAAGTTTCCAGTGGCTCAGTCCTGTGATGGGCCCATACCCTGACTCCTAGGGATTGCTGGAGTGCAGTGTGATCTAGCTATACCCACACTAGACCTGTCCTGTCCTGATATGCCCCTCCACCAGAACCTGGGTATTGCGGGCAGTTATACGCCACCCAGGGATTTTTCCCTATATAAGGAGCATTCCCATCTGACTATACAATCCCTAGGAGCCCCTGAAACAGTCAGCATGGATTAGGCCTTTACATCAGGGTACAGTCCAGGGATTTTAATCTCTGCCCATTTACAGTATTTTAAAATATATTTTTAAATCTCTATTTCGTAATAGAATCTATTCATAGTTATCCCATTTTTCTTCTGTCATGCCCCTGTTGCTTCCTCTCCCTCATAGACAGTCAAGCCTCCTTTAACAAAGCACAAAATAAAACTTCCACAGATAACAGGAGGTGATGTCACTGGATTTGAGGCACTGAATTTGTGTCCCCTTCTGCTGCTGTCTCTTAGGGAGAGCTGGGGCAAAACACCTTTTGCAATAGTAAAGTAACATCCCTCCTGTAAAACACTTGTACTTTTATATGTTAAAAATACAGTGCTATTATGCAAACTATATTTCAAGTCAGCACTATCAGGGCCTGCTCCAGCTTTTTTGCCGCCCCAAGCAGCGAAGGAGGAAAAAAAAAAAAGAGAAACTCGATTGAGCTGCCGCCAATGTGCCGCTGAAGAGGAAGAGAGGGACTGAAGGACCCGCCGCCAAATTGCTGCCGAAGACCCGGACAGGGCCATCCAGAGGATTCTGGGGGCCTGGGGCAAAGCGGGGGAGCTGCGGCACTTGTACTCACCCAGCGGCGGTCCGGGTCTTCAGCGGCATTTCGGCGGCAGGGGGCCCTTCAGTGGACCCGGATGTGCCACCCCAGCAATGGACGGACTGCCGCCTCTTTCTATTGGTCACCCCAGGCACCTGCTTCCTTCGCTGGTGCCTGGAGCCGGCCCTGAGCACTATTCAACAGAGTACAATGAACTCTGCTAGAACTGTCGTGTATTAAAAATATTATTTAATTCCAGTGTCTGTCTGTCTCTGTCTCTCTCAACATTTCCAATGTGCTTATCAGCATAGTAATTATATGACAAATACAATGACTTTTCCTGAAATGTATTACTTATTTTTAACTCTACTGTGGAGCACTGGGTGTGAAAACTGCACATAAAGAGGATGAATACTGGACATGCCTATGAGCTGGGACATTTGACTCTCAGCAATACAGTGTGGAGGTCCACCAGGGATGTAATATTCCAAGCATATGCTAAAGCCAGGTAGTGACACTGAGATACACCTGTATTAGCAAAAGTAATGGTCTATTTTAAAATTAAATGATAGGGATAACTGGCCAGAGTTGCAACCCCCTTTCTTTCAGTCTTCCAGAGAGATGTGGAGGAATTGTGGACTAGTTCTTTTTCTCCCATTCACTAGCAACTTGCCTCAGTGCTCCTGAGACAGAAGTCAGTCCACAAAAATGAGTGAATATAAATGTTCTGAATTTATATTTATTTCTTTGTTACAAAGCTTTCAAATTGCAGGTACAATTGTATTAGCGTCTTTTAGTAATGTGTGTATCTGTATATCCCTTTTTCTTTTATTTACAAGGTTGCCTGTGGTCTATAACTTTTGGCATTTTAAATAAAGCTAGGCAATGCTATAATTATACAATAATTCTACTTCACTGTCTCGTCTCATATTTAAGGCTTAGTTCTCCAAGTATCTCCAGAAGGCATGAGAATCCATCCACTGAGGTTCCAATAGGAAACCATAGGACAGTGGCAGATCAGCATAGCAAAACAGAGCTCTGCCACATCCCCAGTGTGCCCTGTTCCTGGCACACTTCTCCTTCCCTCAGCGTGGCCCTAGGCAAAATTTTTCAACTAAAACTTATTTTGGTGAAAAATGCAGATTCAAGTTGACCAAAGCATTTTGTGAATTTGTGTTTGTTTTTGGAAAATTGTTTGAGTTTAAAAAAAAAAATTGTAAGGGTTTAAATATTTTGTTTTGACATTTTCAATTTGCACCATTTTGACTTTTCATATTGAAATTACTTTTCATTTAGTTTTAAAAAATTAAGAGGGGGAAAATCTCAAAATTAAAATAAAACATTTTTTTTAAATCAAATGAAATGTTTAGGTTGACCTGCCACTATTTTTTTTTATTTGCCATAAATTTCAAAAAATAATTTCAATCAACCCAAAACATTGTTTTAAAAATAACAATCTATAACTGGCACTGCGCTACCCGACATCCAGCATGAGACATGGCTGATACAAGAGTTGGCACAGCTGTTTACAGCCATAATTTGAAAACTGACACTTTTTGCAATGCTTCCTGTGCCAATGTTAGTGCACAGGGCAGAAACTACTCTCTTCCCATTTCTCTGTCATTTGCTGCTGCTTGTATCTGCTCTATGGTGTTAAGATCAATTATTCTGCCCTCCCTCCTAAAGGTTCTTCTTAATGTTTCTCTTGTGTGAGAAAACGAGGGCACCCTACTTGGTTTCCACTTGATAGCTTCATGTGGGAATCTGTGTGTTGGCATCAAGAGTATATGCCCCAGATAGGTCCAGCTCTTCCTTCTAATCCTTGTGGAAACAAGCAGTTTGTTAGTAATTTCTCAGATCTCTTTGTTGGTGAAGAAGTCTTTCCAACTAATGCCCAGAATCTTTTGTAGGCACTTATTTTTGAAAGTGTCTAATTTTCTGTCTAACATTTTAGTAGATTTCCAGCTCTTGCAGCTATCTTAGCACTAAGATTATGTCTGAATTGAACATTCTCAGTTCTCTTCTGGTGCTGTACATCTTTAATTTCAATTTACTGCTGAGTTTAGTAAATGTTGTGGATGCCTTTCAGATTCCTGAGGCCACTTCCTTCTTGAGGTTTCTGTTTGCCAATATGGTGCTTCCCAAGTGGGTGAACTGTTCTACTTCCTTGATATTTTTCTCTCCTAATGTGATGTTCCTACTGGGCTTGTTTTAGCATAAATAACTTTCGGCCCTGCTTGGCCTGCTATTTCCGTCCGTCTATATGTAAACTTTCAGGTGTGTCACTCAGCAGTGCAATATCATCAGCAAAGTTTAGATCTTCTAGGCATTTGCCACCTACCTACGCTATGCCACCATTTGTGTTGCTAATACACTTCTTCGTTATCCTGTCTACAGCAATGCCAAACAGCAGTAGATATAAAATGCAGCCTTATTTTGCACTAGTGTCCATGTTGAACCACTGTGGTGTCTGATTTTTCACCCTTGAAGAGCACTTTGCATCTCTGTACTTGGCCTTGATGATGTTGAAAACTTTAACTGGGATGCCATAGGACTGAAGAGTATTACACAATGTATGTCTGTGCAGGCTCTCAAATGCCTTTTGAAAATTAATGAAATTGTTGATGAGGGGAGCTTGCCATTCTATACATTCTCCTATGACAGTCCATAGTGTGAATATCTGATCTTCACAGATTTATTTTGGCCTGAATCCAGTCTGTTCTTCTTTAAGCTTTCCATCCACTGTCTCTTGCATTGTATAGTATCACAATGCAAAAGGTTTTCCCTACAGCAGAGAGTAATGTAACCCCTATCCCATTGTTACAGTCAGTAAGATCACCCTTTTTGTATATTCTGACAATGATTCCATGTTTCCACTGGTCAGGAGGGGTCTCTTTTTCTCAAACTTGGTTTAACAGCTCTACCAGTTTTGTTAGGGTGATGATATCAAGTACTTTTAGCATTTCTGCTGTGATTTGATCATCTGCTTCCCCTGTAATTTTTCAGTTTCTCGATTACAGCCTGTACATCCCTGTTGAGCCTTTGTTAATGTCAAGTTGATCAGGTTCATGTTTCATCAACATCTGGTACTGAAGTGGGTCTGGATCTGTTGAGGACTTCTTTGAAATGCTCTGCTCATCTTTTTTTCTGTTCTACCACAGTTGTAAGTATTTTTCCATCTTTGCTTTCTATTGGACCACTGCTTATTTTGAAATATCCATGTAGGGTTTTATTCGCTTGGGAAACCTCTGATTTCCTATCATAGCAACAACTTCAGTGGCTTGGTCTTCAATTTATCTCCAAATCTTTTCTTGTGTTGCTTTTTGCCCTTGGGTCTGTACCCACGTGGCTAGCCAGTGCTGCTGCTCATGCCACCCTGCTATTTTTAGTGCACTAGCTTGAGCAGAGCTAGCATGTCTGTCTATCCTGGCTGAGAGGCACCCTCCTAGTCGCAAGATAGACATATATTTGGAGAGAAGTAGTCTAAAATATCTTAAATCAAAATACAATATTTAAAACACAAATTTGGCCTGATTCTCTGCTGAATTGTACCTTGTGGCATAGAGCTGGAAAGTAAGCACTAAGTGTGGGTAAAACACTTATTTTGTTCAGGCGTAAATGACCCAACGTGCAAGCAGGTAGAGAATCAGGCTCTATGCTTTGCCAAATCTTATCTTTCCTATAAAGGTAGCTTTTTCACTAGAAAAGGCTGTAACTGTACACTGTGCTGGCTCAGAATATCTGAAAACCTTACAGTTACACCTAGCAGGAACAGGTTTGATGTTTCTCACTTGCTGCTCAGGGGGAAAAGAATTCACAAAATTGAATACCACAAAAACTCAGCCTAGACTTTAGGCACAAGATTTATGGTATATTCAGTGAAACTATAATACACAGAAATTCCAGGAGGAAAAATATGGTCTTCCATTTATATTTGCATAGATATGAAACTAGTGAACTAGATCGGAGTAGAATATTATTGTGCAGTAATGCTCACTCAGCCACTCACATTTCCCAGACAGACATAGTAGCATCAAATTATATGACAAACTAACATTCAATATAGATTGTTCTGTTTTGAAATTTTGAACCACAACTTAGCAACAAGTAATAGAAGTACAAGAAAAACAAAAATGGACAAGAAAGGAAATGTCTACTCTTTCTAACTCTGATAAGTATGCAATATATTGTAAAACAATGGGAATTCACGGTACCGCCATCCTTAAAGCACCACATAGTGAGTGGAGGAAACTGTCTAAGGAGAGCTAATAACTATAATAGTTGACACTGGCAGTAACTTAAGTCCATCGCCAGCTCAATATAAAGTTGCATTTTAGTCTGAATGCTGACTGATATATCTGTGGAGAAACTTTCTGTTCACCCTAATTAAACTGGATAGTGCAATTCATGAGTTGTTTCTGGATCACTGCTCTTCTTACTTTAATGGAAATCAATGAAAAATAAGTAGGTTTCTAAAATAGGAAGTAAAAGTATATACTCAACCTCAGAAAAACAGTGCATGGACATTTTGACTAGAGTAGAAAACACTGGTGATCCACATTATTTACTGAGTTAACACAAAATACTGCTGAATATATTGCAGTATTGGTTTGGTAACTCCATTGGAAATAAGTGTCTCAATAGTACGTACTGAATGCTATTGTTAGTGAGTTATTACTTGATAATACAGGGTCGAATCCTGTCTCCAGTACACAGCCTAAGCAATTGGGTTTATATGGTGGAAAACTGTGGAATGGGAGAAAAAAGTCCCCCATCAGCAAGTGAAAGCAGAACTGTATGGTGGCTGCTGTTACAGCATAAAGCCTGCAACCTGCCCATTGATGCCACGTGATCCTCTCCACAGAAGGGAGGAAAGCCCAGTTCCTTTCCCCACTCTGTCCTGCTCCAAAGATCTCCCTTGCAAACTGGGATGCAATTAGCCCTTATAGAGCTATTACTTTTGAGCAAACAGGACACAGCACCACCGTACAAGGCTCCATGCACAGAAGAACCACACTGATTCTGCTGAATCATAGAGATTTCCATATGTATTGTAAATGCCTGGTATCTCTTATTCTGTAAAGCATTCTTTCCTCTATGAACCCAGTTATCTCCTCAATCCTCCCTCTGGTGGAGGCACAGCTGTGTGGATACGTATACTGTCTATTCACTCCACAGAAGGAAACAAGCAGCAGAGGTCTGTGGAAGGTGCAGCAGAAAGAGAGCGAGTGTAACTCTAGGGATGACATTGTTTTCCTTATTCTGATACAGTTCCTTGTTCAGGCATTACAAGAAACTGACTCTGTTAGTGATTCTTTGCCATTATCATGTGACACAGTCGAGGTTGGTTCCATTTTCCAACACACCATACAGATAGAAGTAAAACAGTCAGTTTCTCTTGTGTACAGCATTTCTATGTCTTGGCAGTAACTACAATATGGTAATTATGTTATCTAGAAGGAAAGGAGAAATGATAATTTTGGGTTGTATCCCAAATCTGTCCAGACAAGGACATGACCAGACTATATGCTCTACGGGGCCCTACCACCACATCTTTGCACTGCAGACTGTGAAATATTTGTTTCTATGGCTTGGTTTTAGTAAGGCATGCCATCAAATAGCTCATGTTGTTAATAATGCCACCTTATGTTTATATAGCACCTTTCACTTTATAAAAGCATTTTGGAATCCTTCAAACTAGTAGCAAAATCCTTTCCTCGCAGCATGTGGGCAGTAGGGGAGAGGCGTATACTAGCTGTGTGACCTGCACTAGACTCATGCAATCACCCAAGGCAGCTGGTGGGAAATGAGCTCATGGCCTCTCCATCTTGAGCCATCAAGCCCAAGAAGAAATGCCGCAGGCTTCCCTAATGACCTGTTCAGCAGCATCCCCCCTCCAGCACCGTTTCTTCCAGCTAGCAAATTCCCTTTCTCCCCTTCTTTCTACCACTGTTCATCCACACACCCCAGATGCAGCTGCTGCCGCCTCTTCACTCCCAATAGCTCTTGCAGAGTCCCTGGAGCCCCTCCGTTTCATTGTTTCTTTGCTCCTTCCAGGGTAGGACTGCTGCACCCCTCCAGTCCCCCATATTTCTCAGCACTCCTCCATTTCCCTTCCCTGACATTCTCTGCTGCCTCTTTCTTCCTCCTCCTCTCCCTATTGTCCATTTCACAATCATTGCTGTCTCCCTCTCTTCCTTGTTTCAGGGCTATCTCCATCTTTTCTTCCCACCCACTATTGCTTCCATCCTCTCCCCAGTCAGTGATCTCCCCAGAGCCGGCTGCAGCTTCACTCCCTTTCACATGCCATTCAGTGCTTCTCATTCCACTCCTATGACTCTCAGAACCCCTCAATGCGTTCAACTGTCAAATGGTTCACTGCTACTTAAAAGCAGCTCTTAACAGGCCTGATAATCTCCCTATTCGCAGCACACCGTTTTTATGGTACTCATCCATAAATGATGGCATGTGAGGTTTCTAGTAAAAGCTTGTCATCCTGATAATTATTGCAAGATGTATGGATGGATGATATTTAAGAAGTTGTGTATATGAACTGAAAATATGTTTTAAAGTCCGTCATCAACCAAACAGAAAAATGAGTTTCTTCCAGAGAGGAGATGAGATGTTTCTCTGTAGAAATGTAATTTAAGCATTGTAAGCCAGCACAATTGAAGCCCCATTACATACTGAGTCAACAGGAAAGAAGCACATCAGAGAATGAACCACAGAGGGTTGCCCCGTCTCTGGGGGCAGACAATGACTTTGGAGACTATAAGGGAAAGGCAAAATGACACTCTTTTATCCTGCATCTAGGAAAAAATTGGGCTTGATTGAAAATGCTATAGAGGACATTTGGAGTAAGCTTTTTTGGACAGATGGTTAGCATATTAAAGTTAACTTTAGTCTCTAGGAATCATGTTATGATTTTGTTTTATATGCAACCTTTTTGTTTCCATTATCCTTACTTACAATCTCTTAAATCTTAACCTTTGATAATAGACTTATGATTAATTTCACTATAAATCTATCTCTCTGCTGTGATGTTTTATAGGAGTTGATCCTAAGTTGAATCTTACAAAGTAGTGTGTATACTGTTCCCTTGGGGACAGCAGACCTGGTACTACTCTGAGGCCTTGGGAATTCACAGCACTGCCGTGGCAGCGCTGTGAAGTGCGAGTGTAGTCGCGCCGCTGTATGTACTCCACCTCTCCAAGGGGAGTAGCTTGCAGCGCTGTTAGTGAGCGTGCAGCGCTGCAGGCTCTGATCACACTGGCACTTTACAATGCTGTGCTCGGGGAGGGGGGGGGGGCGTTTTCACACCCCTGAGCGCAGCAAGTTGCAGCGCTGTACAGCACCAGTGTAGCCAAGGCCTGAGTGTTCAGATGATAAAGGGCTGAACATTACAGGGGAATGCTTCGAAGGGATTCCAGGACTGCACCTATTGTTAACCTGCAAGGCAAAGTAAGGGCTGGCATAGCGCAGATGAGATTGTCTGGGTGGTGTTAGGGAGCTGACACCCACTTAAGCACAAGCAATTCTCCCTCTCACTGTAGGCAAGAAAGCTGACTTACAGTCTAGGGCATTCCGAGAACCATCACACCTCCCCTGCCAACTTCTGTGCTATTGTTCTCCCTCACTGTTACAGCTTGTCAACAATGTTGTGTGGAAAGTTTCCCCACTGAAAATACAGTTTCATGTCAAATTATTTTTTTTTTCTTTTTTGGGGGGAAAATGTCAATCCTGGTGAAAAATTTCAGTTTTCCCCTAGGATATTTCAAAAAAATTTTCAAATCACCTAAAAGGTCACTTTGTGGTTTTTTGTTCACAAATTTAGGTTTTCCAACCAACTCTTTTCTCTCTAGTCAGTGATACAGCCCCTCTCCCATTTCTCCCCTGGCCCCACCCCAGTGTCTTTTCACTAAAGTGGGAAGTAGATAAGAGAAAGGGGTAGTGAGTTAGGAGAAGTGTATGGCGAAAAGCTCTCTTTGCATCCCTCCTGCCTCTTGAGTCTTGAATGCAGCCCAGGCATAGCCTTCAAGGCATTAATTGCAAAGGTATAATTGACTTCCAACACATGGTGCCAACATGCAAATAAACAATGAGGAAGGCATTTCTGTCATGAAGACAAGACTTGTCTAGAGTAAAGAATTGCATTGTGTTGTGCCTAGAATAGATGTGTCTATGATTCTATGCCTGTTTGAGGTTGCCCACAGTTTACCAGAAACAGGAAGCTCCCTGTAGCTTTCTTTAACATGCATCCCAGAATTTACTCAGTTTTTAAGACGATTTGTCATCTACCTTCGTCATATCACCTTTAAATCTTTTAAGTGTTTGTAATGTAACATTAGAGATGACAAATCCTAACAGAAACCAAACAGTATGAAATACAGAAAATGCTGCAAATATTCAAACTACTCTTCAAATTCCTCAAGTATTTTTTAACAGATTTTCTATTGACTTCAGTTGGTGCTGGGGGTACTCAGCACTTCTGAAAATCAGGACCACGCTGTCTCAAGTTGGGCTTCCAAAAAGCAAGGCATCCAAAATCAGTAGTAGCCTTTTCTAAAAATTTACTCACAACTTTGTTGTACTGAGATTACAACCAGTCATCCATTTACCAGCAACAAGCAAGACAATTTCCGCTTATGGGCCTGATCCTGCAGTTCTCACTCAATGAATTAAATGGTAATTTTGCCTTCCAGACTTTTCATGCTCTTCTAGACTTTTTCAGCATTTCTTCTTCAAATATGAAATGCAATTGTGGCCCTATTACTCTTCAAGAATATATTGTAAGTAGAAATATAACATTAAAATAGGAATCAGTAACTTGGCGGTGATTCTTGCTCATTCAGAATCCTAGGCTAATAAACTGACTTTGGAGTTAATGTAGCCCAAGATCTGAAGCCAGTCCCTTCCACCCCTAGTAAAAGTCCTTGCAAAGGACAGAACACTATAATGTTTCTTTTGTGTGGTTTCAACTGGGCAGGCTGGTCAAAGCCTGCCTGTCGACAGAGCCTGTGGATTTGGGGGAATTGGGTGGAAGCCAAAGCTGTCCTTGCAGAGACCCTGTGCTGCCTCCTGTATTTCCTCCCCTTTCCTTCACCACTGCCCCTGGATACCCCTAAAGGAAGTTTACAGGGAAACCTGATTGAAAAAGTAACACAACCTTAGGTTGTGCCACATTTAAGGCAGAATAACCATTGATTTCAGTGGAAGGATGGTGTATGTAGTTCAGCTGCCCCCTCTGACCCAGTCCTGCTCCCATCCCTATGCCTGGATCCCCAAGCCCATGTAATATCCTCTGCATGGTGTAGCAACAAGGTAGAGTGGTACTATGAAATGGCTGCTTTGTCCCCACATTTCCATAAGGCAGGAGTAATGCTACTACACTCTGCTCACTGGGGAGTAATTTGGCCTTAGTATATAATGATGTGAACAGGAAACCGCTTCGAGTTTCCATCTAAATATTCATATTTTACATGCCTTGCTCTTGTGAAACAAAACAAAGTAGTTCAGCATTAGTCCTCTGTACCCAGAGGCAAAGTAAGACTGGAATATAAAATGTGTTTGTGATCTATAGTCAGTATGAAGGAAAACTTTTATTTAAATATTTTATTGACCTCTTATGCTAAGATAACCTTTATCTACATACCGTAAATCAGACAAATCACTACAAAAGCCTGATGTATTCATGGTGATTAGTCCTACACATATGTTAATCCTATATCTCCAGTTCCCAAAGTCCAATTTTATTTTCAAATATGAGAATATCCTGAGTTGGCTACTCTTTCTCTGATAGCTATGTTAATAACTGTATCTCTGCATACAGAACTTCTGCTTGTAAATGTAGTCTTGCACTGTAAAGATTGAATGCTTTTCAGAGTATTTTGATATATTTTTATTTGTATTTTTCCCTTTTTAAACATTCAACTAAAAATTGTTAAACAGTGTAGAGAATAAGACCATGGAATATGTACCTTACATAAATGCCTGTGGAACTTCCTAAGGTATTGTTGTGCCTATTGCATCAATAATCCCAACTTTATCCTACAAAAGAGAACAACACTTGATCATCATAGAAGAATTGGGGACCTAAAACTAAAACTTAAATTGAATTCCTTTGGTTGTGTCTTTGACTTCTCAAGCTGAATTTTACTTGGATGTACATCTGGGCAATAAAAAGGATCCAGTGAATAGGCATCACACCTCCCTTGGTCTATGGGTCACCCTATAAAAGTTGTCTTTGCTCTAGGGAATGTTTCTAATTGATACATGTGGCACTTCCCATGACTAAAAAAATGACACTTGTTGAATTTTTTTTTTCAAACCTGGTGCCTCCAGCTATTTAATTATATTGATTTATACAAATACTAAAACACCCTCTCCCCACTCCTGCTAAACATCTAACTATGTTTCCTCTTCTATGTTCCATGTTTATTTCCCAGGGAGGGATTTCCAATCTCCAGCTTTTTAGGGTCTGCTAGTCAACACCTGCCTTCTCACATACAAACCTAGCATGGAATCCTGGGACTTTCTGTTATGGCTATCCTCTTTTCACTGCACATGGGTCCTATCAGTGGCAGATTAATGATTTTGCCGCCCCTAAGCCCTGAAATAATTGCCGCCCCCAGCGACTGGCCCCATATGAACTTGTTTTAGTTTTTTAGTTTTAGTCTGTATAGCGTGATTTCAGTTACCACGCGGGACCGCACACATGGATTCAAAACGCTGTGTTCAAGTGTATATCAAATTTTTATTTTTTTATTTTATGTAGATACAATGAAAGAAATAAAAGTATTTGAGTAGTAAGTAATTACATTTGTTTACGCCCACACCTTTGAGCAGCAAACTTATTAATTAATTCTGTATAATCCAGAGAAGTTGTTAGATCCTTTTCAATTGTCAAGAGAGAAAGGGAGTTCAATTTTTCTTCACTGATATTAGCCCTCAAGTAGTTTTTCACCCTTTTTAAAGCCGAAAACAATCGTTCTGCTGAACAGTTTGTAGCAGATGTGCAAACGAACATTCAGAAGGCAATATCAAGATATGGATATACTGAAAGAATGTTTCGATTTCGAAGACGGCTGCAATATCTTATAATTGACTTCTTTTCATTTTCAGGAATTTCGACACCTTCCAAATATGATCGAAAATGTAGACACTCATTCACAAATGATTCTTCTAGATCTCCTTGGTAGCATAGCTGTAATTTTTTAGCATGAACTGTTATATCTGCTGTTGAAGCAGGGGCGGCTCTATGTTTTTTGCCATCCCAAGCACGGCAGTCAGGCAGCCTTTGGCGGCATGCCTGCGGACAGTCCGCGGTCATGTGGATTCGGCGGCATTTCTGCGGGTGATCTGCTGGTCCCGTGGCTTCGGCGTACCTGCCTCCAAATTGCCACCGAAACCGCGGGACTGGCAGACCTCCCACAGGCACGCTGTCGAAGGCCGCCTGACTGTCATCCTCACAGTGACTGGCAGGCCGCCCCCTGCGGCTTGCTGCCCCAGGCACACGCTTGCTGTGCTGGTGCCTGGAGCCGCCCCTGTGTTGAAGTACTGGTAATGTTAGAGAGTAACTGAAATCTGCTATAAATTTCTTGATACACATTACACTTGCATTTCAATTCAGAACATACAAGATCTAGTATTGTTAAAAAGGTATCTACTTTAAATTTAACTCTACCACACGTTTCCACTTCAACTTCACGTGTCTCCTCAGCTTGCAGTTTATGCTTTCTTTTTCGTTTTGTGTCAAATTCATAGTCTTCAATTTCAGATTTTTCTTTGGCTTTCTCTTCGTTCATATCAAACAAGTCCCGTATAGAGTTAGTGTATCCTATTAGTGAGTTGTAGAGTTCTACAATTGTCTGTATATCAATATAAACATTTTGCAGTTTTTGGCTAATTATATGAAATCTTTCCAAGAGTGAGCTCCAAAATACAGTCATAAAAGCTGCGTCAAGTCTATCGAGTTTTTGCTGCAGGCCTGCAGCTTCATTACGTGTAAAAGGTTTCTCAGTAGCATCTTCCTTCATTGTTTTTAAGGCTTTAATTATAGCATTCCAGTTTTCACTCAAATTATGACAAGCTTCCACTCGAGATGACCAGCGAGTCTCAGAAAGTCTTTTTATTACTTTACTGCCTGGCTTCAAATTAGATAGTAAAATCTCCCATCAGTGAGTAGAGGCAGAAAAAAATGAATAAAGATGTTGGACAGTTGAGAAAAATGAACATGTTTCTTGACAACTTTCTGCTGCACATACTCCAACCAGATTTAAAGAATGCGCAGAACAAGGCACATCCACAGCATAAGGATTTATATTCTTAATTCTTGCTTGCAACCCGCTATATACACCAGACATGTTAGTGGCATTGTGTACGACTGGCCACGGCAGTTTGCGATATCTAATCCATAACAAAGCAAAGTTGAAAGTACAGCATCAGCTAACTGTTCTGATTTGTGGCCAGTATTTGGTAAAAAACAAGGAAACTTCACTACTGGTATGCCATCATCGTTTACATATCTCAGTATAAAAGCCAATTGATCAACATGAGATATGTCGGGAGTTGAGTCAACGCTTATCGAGAAATATTTGGCTTCTTTTACTTCTTTAATAATAATTGAGATCACATTTGAAGCCATCAATTTTATAAATTCATTACATGTATAGGATGAAAGATAAGATACGTTACCTCGACCTTCATTTCCATAACGTGCAATGTGACTTGCTAAAAATGGGTCAAATTCTGCGAGAAGCTCAAGGGCCATCATGTAATTGCCATTATAAGGTGATGAATTTAGAGGTAAGGTGGAAAAATTTGGAAGTCCTCTGCTTGAAAGTTTCTTTACCACTGCTACAGTCCTTTTCAACACATTTCTCCAATACATAATGTCTTCTTCCATTTGAAATTTTAAATTCATATCAATTCTTCCGGATATCTCGCCTCTCCTCATCATTGTCAGTACACACGTTTTATGTTCAGTTGAATTTTCATGTTCACGTAGTCGAGTTGATGTGTTTTTCCAGTCATGGTATCCACTCATCACCAGACTAGAGATCCCTCCAAATAATCAACATGGGGCACAAAACACGACTCCTTTGCTCTCTGAATATATAAGATATTGCCGTGGCTTTACTTCACCATTTAAAAGATGTCATTCAAACACTTTTTTTGTTAGAACACGCATTTTATCAGTATATTGCCTTTTTGAGTTAGTAAAATCACTATCAATATTTTATTTAATACTATGCGTTGATAAATACTCAATTGTAGCATCATTCAATATCCATTGGGCCGGGTTGTAAATTATGGCAGATATTCCAATATCAGATTGAATTTTTGATTGATGTGATTCACAAATCTCTGCAGTATTGTCAAAGATATCCAGATCAACATGATTCCCGGTAGTCTCTGATACACTAGTATTTGGAACATTTTCTTCAACACTAACCGCAGCTGGAATTTCTTCATTAGTTTTAATATGTACTTTATACACATCAATATTTTCACTTTTTACTTCACTACTTCTTTCAACTTTTTTTCTGTCTCACTGTCGGCACTAACTGATACAACAAAGGAATCAATTTTGCGCATTTTTGCTATCATTTCATTTTCCCTTTTTTCTTCTGCATCGCTTAATTTCTTCCTTCCAGTCATATTGTTACTTAACGCTTAGGATTGTCCTCGTGACTCCAGTCCCGAGTATGTTGCTTACTAAATGGCATCTCCGTCACGCCGTCATTGGTGGTTTCACTAAGCGCTATCATGATTGGTAGAATTGCGGCTCGCGATGCCGCGATTACAAAAATGCTGGGCTGCTATTTTAAATTTGCCGCCCCTGAAAATTTGCTGGCCTAGGCCTTGTTGGCCTAGGCGATGATATGCCGCTGGGTCCTATACTCCATTACAGAGCAATATCAGTGACATCATTGGGAACCAAAAGCTCTCAGCATCTTTGAAAATCAGATTACTTATATTTCAACATATAAAAGGATTTAATAGCTTAACTTTGTGCACCAAACTTTGAATTTTTTTCTTGGTCCTAACCACTTGTTCTATTCCTGTTCCAAAAACCCTTTCTTTTAAACTTGTTTTTAACTAGCAGTTAAGTTTAATGTGAATAAAAAGCAAATTTTGCTGTATTACAACAATTTTCACAAAATGAAAGATGTTCCAACATGCTTTGAGATGATTCAATCTTCAAACTGTATCAGTTGCTTTCCTGCAAAGATCTACAAGGAAGGCATAGGTCTCTTTAAGAACCTTTCATTACATCCAATAAAATGTCAAGGGTATTATAATATGTAACCCTCCTGCCACGTGGAGCCAGCAGTAACCAGGGCCGAGTTCAATATCTAGGGGTTCCTTTCCATTGATATAACACAGAACCGGCTCAAGCCCCCACCCAGTAACCTCGGAAAATTACATCCTACCCCTGGGCACCACTGAGAGGCAATACTTCCCCACTCACAAAAACAGAGTCTGAGTGTAAAAAAGAAACTTTTAATAAAAGGAGGGAAGTAACTCGGAGTTAATTTGGGAAAACACTGCAAACATTGTTCATAAACATAAACCATGGGCAAAAGACCCACTCCCAAGTAGGTTGGGCAGTGCCCTTTTCCCCTCAGGTTCTTAAGTCCAGCAACCCAAAAGTCCCTTTCACATGCCCAACCCTTCTCTGCATCCCACTCTCAGTTGCTGTCCTTGGTCAGTGCAGACCCAGAGTTCAGAGGTGCATCTGCATAGTTCACCTCCCACTCTGGTTGGGAGAGTAAAGAGACATCTTACTCAGTCCGTTGGCTTCTCACCTGCTCACTGCTCTCGCCGCACCCTTCCACCAGCCACGCTGCTGGCTGTCAGTCACCTTGTACCTCTCTGCTGTGACCTCTGCACATCAGTTTTTAAGTGATTTTCAGCTCTTTTGCAGGCTGGGCAGAAACACTGCCCCATCTCAAGTGACTTTAGTTCTTAGCAGGTAGGGCAGAAACACAGTCCTACCACAACTAGTTTCAGCTCTGATTGAGCAATTAAAATAACAAAAGAGGCTCGTAATGAAGCCTATTTAGCTCTATTCTTTGAACAGTGGCGAAGAACAGGTTGAGCCAATCTAGAGGGCACCCACACGTCTGTCCCCACCCTTCTTACTTTCACTGGGCTCTGACATTTGAGTCCCTGCTTATCACATTCTTTCAACTGAGGGTACCCCCCCTCATTTTGGACAGGTTAAGGACAGTCCTGCTTTCCTGTATTTCTACAATAATTACAACATTGGTAACCATATTTCACTATCCCTGCATTCGGTACTAAAGTCATTTGTACCCAACAGCAGCCAAAGTTGATCCTTTGACACAGCTGTAAATGATGAGTATGTAAACAGAGCAGGAGCAAACTGTATTTACATAAAAAGAACAGGAGTACTTGTGGCACCTTAGAGACTAACAAATTTATTAGAGCATAAGCTTTCGTGGACTACAGCCCACTTCTTCGGATGCATATATGCCATATATGCATCCGAAGAAGTGGGCTGTAGTCCACGAAAGCTTATGCTCTTATAAATTTGTTAGTCTCTAAGGTGCCACAAGTACTCCTGTTCTTTTTGCGGATACAGACTAACATGGCTGCTACTCTGAAACTTGTATTTACATAAACACACCCATAGTCTCTTTCCCTCCCAGCTAGCTGTCAGGGAAGCATTCATTCAGACCCTGCTTACAAATATATGAGTATTTTGTAAAGTCCAATTTAGCAGGATGCAGATTTTAACTAGGAATATGTGAAATTCTATTTTACTTTCCTGTCTGATGTTCTGGATAAAGAATAACCCTTCAGAACACAAGTTTTGAGTCTCTTAAGCCCATAAATTGAAATATATGGTTTCTGGCTTTTGACAGCACTATGTACACTTATGGCAGTACTGTACATAAATAATAACCACAAGGATACACATGCAGTCTTTGTATGACTTCAGAAAATGTTCATTATAAGTGATATCTACCTTCAGGTGAATAGAGAAAGGGTGGGATGTTTTATTACTATTTTATATAATTTAAGGGAAAGAATGCTTATAGTAGTTTTTTTCCACATCATCAAGCAGCATGTTTTGTACACACTTTTTAAGATAAAGAATTCTGTTGCTGATATCTTTTCACATTACTTTAATGAGCGTGTCAAAAGCATCCATTTGTAAGCACTACTCCTAAATATATCAATTTAAACTCTCTCCTGCTTTGTCAAATGTGCTAATTGTACCAGTGTAGAGATGCTACAGCACTACCCTTTCTTTCAAGCCTATTACCAAGTACTTTCTTTCAGCACACTAGGTTATCTAACACTTTCCCCCTTACAGTAAATTAAAACCAACAGGGTTTCTTTTATCAGCAGCAAGCCTCCACCTTTTCCCCAAGAAGGGAATTGCTTTGTCTCAGACAGTTTATAATAGACCCACATATCCTGATTTAAGAATCTGGTACTTTGCAGCACATAATACCAGTTCCATCAATTATTTCATAAAAGGAGAACTATGATGTTGGAATTAAGATTTTACATTTGCTAGCAAACTCAACAAAATTATATTTAAAAGTAAAGGAGGAAGAAAGGTTAATTAGAAGTAGCAAGGATTCCATTAAAGTTCAATTATGGGAATAAGAGATTTCCTTTAATGTAAAATAAGAGATGAAAATCAAATGTGAAAATGCAAATGCAGGTTCAGCACAAACACCGAAAAGAAATATTTCCAGCTGACCCCAGCCATTTGTTTGATTTTTTTCCTCCATAATGTTCTTTGTTAGCCATTCTCTTTTCTTTATTTGCCCTTTGTCAATCCCCTCAAATCTATCTTCTGTCTTTTGTTAAAAAAATAAAATCTCTCTTTCTTTGTACAATACATAAAAGTAGATTTTAAATGTCTGGTATTAAGCCACAGAACAGACAGTTGAGAACCAAAGCTAGCTTTATAAATATTATAAATCCCTAATTTGTGAACTCTTTCAGTTTTATCAAGTTAGTGGTGAATAGTACCACCAGAAAGATCTGTTGAGCAGAATAAGATGTATTAAGGGCAGAAGGGTGAGAGTATGAAATGTTGATACTCCCATAAATGTGGGGAAATTAGCTCAAAAGAATCATCTAGCTGTGCCCAAAGGAGCTCACTGAGCATGCTAGGTGGTGTAGGGGAAAGTTCGGGAGAAAGTACGATTTTTTGGCAGAATCATGCAGTGAACAAAGTACCTGAGAAGGGTTCAATGAAATACTCAAACTAATACAAAGAGTTTCAACTCTAATTTAGGCTGGAATGCCCTGGTGCTCAGTTAGCCAACATAGGGAAGGGTTTTAGCTCTGCCAGGCATGCTCAGTAACCCATTCAGAGGAAACTCATTTTAAGGAGATGTTTAATATTTTTTCATAAAAATATTTTCATCACATGCAATATATGTTTAAGGTAATAAATGTGTTATAACTATTTCAGTATTTTTAAAGGTGTGGGATATGTTACAGTGCAGGAATCCTATTTACAGTCATGCGTTCTGTTAAATGTATTATGAAGTATACAGGTATGAACATGTTATTTTTACATATTTATCTTTGATTTGATTAACTAGCTATCCTAATATACTACATATTTGGCCCAACAAAAGCAGAGGTGCATGCCTAACTTTGCTTGCATATTTGCTTTTTCCTGACTCAGGTAAACAAAACCTGCAATATGCAAGTCAGGGGTGTACACACACACTACAGTTCCACAATTTAAGTCAAGTGTGCACCCTTCTTTGAAAATTTGGGTCTCCTGATGCCAATGGCAGAGGGCTTAAGGAATGCAAAGGGTTACAGGCATCCCCTGGCTCTAGTATTTACATTCTAGTTCACCAGTGACTTAGGTGAGGTCTCTAATAAAAGCCTGTGTCATTCTGGTCATTAATAACATTGTGAAATGTATATGTGGATACTACAAAAGGACTTAAGCATATATACTGAAAATTATATTCCTAAAGTATGCAACTGGGATGCTGGTCACCAGAAAAGGTTAAAAGCATGTTTTTCCCAAGGCAAGAGATGTTTTTAATCTATCTACCATTTACATGTAAACTGAGTATTGTCTGGTTCACAATTGGCAACCATTAGCATTGTAAGTCAAATGCTAAAGACGAACTGATAGGAACTTCAGAAGGAAACCAACAGGAAGAAGTAAAGAGCGGGGGGGGGGGGGGGGGGGAGGGGCAGGGAGGGCAATCTTTTTTGAGGTGCACATCAAAGGTTTGTTCTGATATATTTAGGGAGCAAAAAGGACACCCTGGCTTCACCTAGGAAGTAAACAGACATTAAGCTTGCTTCATTAAAAAAAGGGGGGAGGCTCTCAGCCGGGCTTGGCTGAAAATGCTGGAGAGAACTTTGGATGAGATAAGCTTCTTTTGACAGGATGATCACATTGTAGTTAAGTGCAGGGTCTAGAAAGCGTATTATGATTTTGTTTTTTCCCAATATTCTTACTCACTATCACTTGAATCTCTGTTCTTTGATAATAAACATGTTCTTGTTTTCACTATAAATATACCTAAGTGTTGTGTGTTTAGCAGAGCTGTGTTCCAAGGTATAATTAATAAACTGCAGTGTAATGTTCCTTTGGGAACAGCAGGCCTGGTAATTCTGAGTGTGTTCAGTAGACAAGGAACTGGACACTGCAGGGAATGCTCTGAAGACTAAGAGAATGGTGTTTGCCTAGCACTAACCTGTACAGAGAGAGCAAGGTCTGCAGAGGCCTCAAAGGTAGTGCTTGTGTTTTAGGTAGTTGGCCCAGACAAGACTTCCTCACACTAAGGGCAGGTGGTGGTGAGGTGCCTTGCAACCCTGAGAACCCCTAGGAATGACCCCTTTCAGACTTTGCTAATCCTGCTTAAAGGATATGAAACTCTGAGAGCCAACATCTTCTAAGATGGCTTGCCCTGTCCATGGATCTAGTGGTCAGGATGATGCAGCAGCAATTGTCCGTACCCTGGGCACAGTCCCTCCCACAGCATGCATCCTGAATTCCCTGGAGCCTCCACAAAGGGATTTCTGTAGGTTATGGGAATGGATGCAGCCCCCTCGTAACCCAGGGTGAGGAGTCTGGTATAAAAATTTACAGCCTGATCCAAAGCCTGCTGAAATGAGTGGGAGTCTTTGATCTGTTCCCTTTTTATTTTGTATTCCTGGATAAACAAGCTGGTTTTAACAACTCAACAACTGGAAGAAACTATGCAAATGATGTAGATAATAAATCATATTATCTGTACAATTCAATGGAGTAGATTCTTACCTTTTACTATCTATGAACCTCATTTACATATTTTTCAGTATTCCCTGGCTGGCTGACCCAGATTGTCTTGTATTCTGTTTCAAGGTGTTTTTCCACAGTATCTTTTCAATCTTAACCCGCAGTACTAAGACTAACCAGTGTCCTTTGTTCAGTACTTATTTTTGACTAAGGAATTCTCTTCAATCTACCGAGATATTATCCCCTTCCTTGGCACTCTGGAGAGGCTAATACTTTTCCCAGTTGATATTCATATTAATTCAACTCTTCTCAAGGGGTTATTGCATCTATCAACAATTACTTTTCCTGTACCACAGTTTACACTTCAATCTCATTAGTAACAGTATCTGCTGAATTTAAAAAAAAAATCTATTCTGATACATTGTGAGTTACCAGTCTTATCATGTAATGACACAGTAAAACTGAAGATACTGTGGAACACATTTTGGTCCCTATTTGCCTGTACCTAATTTTTTTTTATTGATTTTGAAAATGCTCACTATTGTTTAATGTGCCTGGAATCTGTACCCGTACTATCTTGAGCCAAGACAAAATTGAACCCTGCCAAGAACTTCTCTAAAATGTCTTTGAATCAGCGTAAGTTACAGGCATTCTCTTTTAGACCTGGCAAAGAAAATTAGCAGTTTTGGCAGCAGGTCCTGGATTGCGGGAATGCAATGAATCCATTTGACACAGGTCTTGGCAAAGCACTTTCTTTTCTAAGACCTCCCGCATCTCAACAAGTTTCTCTGTTTAAACAGAAAATACTAAAGCAACTAAATTCTAAAAGCTAACATTTCAACTAACTGCTTTTTTTCATTCTTTTGAATTCCAACCGGGTTGCATTCTAATTTTAAAGAAGCAGAGGGGGGAACAGCTAGATGTTAATTGTATCCCTCTCCTCTGGCTTCTTATCCCCATTTTCCCACCTCCTGTCCAGTAGTAGGGAGGTGGACAAATTCTCTGGAACACTCTAGTGCAAATAGAAAGGGTGTAAAAAGAAGAAAAAGAAAGATCAAGGGAAACTAAGAAACTGAGATAAAGAGAAAATCAGGAAATTAACTCCCTGTAGAGAAATAGCCACTCTGAACTATTTCTACTAGGAAGGTGTTCTAACATAGATTGTATAAGGCTGCGTATCATGTTTGGGGTGGGATTTTCAAAAACACTTGGCACTGGCTTAACTCTGCTTCAAGTTAAGTCAATGGTGAAATTCTTATTGGTTTCAGTGGGAGCAGAGCTAGGCCAATGTTGAGGACTTTTAATCTCACCTTAGGTAATTTCCTCTTGTTCCTTCTGTTTTGTGACATGAAATACAGTCATTGTAGCATGCTATTAAGCATGTAATAATATTGGCCGAGATATGGAGCATTCACTTCTAGGTCACTTTTCTACTCTAAGCATATTTCAGTAGTGACTAATAGTTAACAGCTAATGGCTTTTTGTTGGCCTGTGTTGCTCATCTTAACTGAGTTCCTATCCCCCCAAACCAGCACAGGTGGTGACCTTACCATTAGTCTCAGTGGAGTTAACAAGGACTGCGTGTGTACGGATACTGAACTACCCTGTCACCATTAGATTGGGTTTCTCCAGCTCAAGATTGAGGCATATTAGTTGGGTAAAATGAGAACTTATTCATTGTTAGTGTCTTTCCTGTGTATATTCAGTTGGTGGATAAACAGTAGAATTCTCTAAACCCACCACTTTTTAAGGAACATTAGATTCACTTGAAAACAAGAAAACACTGACACTGAAGTTGAACTAATTCTGGAGTATTCACAGACATTTGACTTTTAATAGCTTCCTAGAAATTGAGATTTGTTTTTAATGATTCCTATATTCTGCAAATGATTATTGAAACTATTCATTTTATGGAGTTTGTAATTCCTTCTTATAAAGTACATTCAAATCCTGAGGGTTTTGCTTTTATACTGAAGATGTCAAAGGTATTGGTATGCAGTACTATTTAGGCAGTTGGATCTTTTCATACCTTGTCTGCATAATTGTTTTTCTTTTCCCATTATGGGGCTGTGATGCTTTGTTCTCTGTTCCCTTTTCTGTTTCTTCATGTTGTCCGTGTATCTCTGTGTGCTGCCTCTCTACTGTGTGGTCTTTGATTTTTATTCTCTGACTGTTGTGTGGCATTATGGCAAATATTTCAGTTTCCATTCGTTTTGTAATGTGGCAACTGACTGTGCTATCTTTCTTTGCTTCAGTCTTCCCACTGGTCCAAAAAAAACATTAGAAACAGCCAGTATTATACATTTTCAGATATTTTTGTGCATACACTAGCAATACACTTTTTATATTTAATTCATAAATCAGTAATTTAATTTGGAAGCAGGAAGATGCTGACTAGGGGTATGTCTACACTACGAGAGTTGTTCGATTTTACTTAAATCGAATATGTGGAATCGATATTACAAAGTCGAACATGTGTATCCACACTAAGGACAGTAATTCGACTGTGTGAGTCCACACTAACGGGGCAAGCGTCGACATTGGAAGCGGTGCACTGTGGGCAGCTATCCCACAGTTCCCGCAGTCCCCGCTGCCCATTGGAATTCTGGGTCAAGCCCCCAATGCCTGCTGGGGAAAAAAAATGTGTTGAGGGTGGTTTTGGGTAACTGTCGCCATCCAACCGTCACTCCCGCCCTCCCTCCCTGAAAGTACCGGCGGGCAATCAGTTCGCGCACTTTTCTGGTGAGTGACAGCGCGGACGCCACAGCACTGCGAGCATGGAGCCCGCTGCGACCATCGCTGCAGTTATGGCCGTTGTCAACACCTCGCACCTTATCATCCACCTTTTCCAGAGGCAGATGCTGAGAAATCGGGCGAGGAGGCTACGGCAGCGCGGTGAGGACATGAAGTCTGAGAGTGGCACAGATCTGTCACAAAGCACGGGACCCCGCGCCTTGGACATCATGGTGGCAATGGGTCATGTTGATGCTGTGGAACGGCGATTCTGGGCACGGGAAACAAGCACGGACTGGTGGGACCGCATAGTGCTGCAGGTCTGGGATGAATCACAGTGGCTGCGAAACGTTCGCATGCGGAAGGGAACTTTCATGGAACTTTGTGAGTTACTGTCCCCTGCCCTGAAGCGCAAGGACACCCGGATGCGAGCAGCCCTCACTGTCCAGAAGCGAGTGGCCATAGCCCTCTGGAAGCTTGCAACGCCAGACAGTGATGGGATTCCCAAACTGTGGTGGGGCTATAGATGGAACTCACATCCCTATCCTGGGACCGGACCACCAGGCCAGCCAGTACAGTAACCGAAAGGGATACTTTTCAATGGTGCTGCAAGCACTGGTGGACCATAGGGGACGTTTTACAAACATCAACGTCGGATGGCCGGGCAAGGTTCATGACGCTCGTGTTTTCAGGAACTCTGGTCTGTTTAGACGGCTGCAGGAAGGTATTTACTTCCCGGACCACAAAATAACTGTTGGGGATGTGGAGATGCCTATAATGATCCTCGGGGACCCAACCTACCCGCTAATGCCCTGGCTCATGAAGCCCTATACAGGCGCCCTGGACAGTGAAAAAGAACTCTTCAACTACCGTCTGAGCAAGTGCAGAATGGTGGTGGAGTGTGCTTTTGGACATCTCAAGGGGTGATGGAGAAGCTTACTGACTCGCTCTGATCTCAGCGAAACCAATATCCCCATTGTTATTGCAGCTTGCTGTGTGCTCCACAATCTCTGTGAGAGCAAGGGGGAGACAGATGCGCTGTACATCCGGGAGGCTTTGAAAGCTAGGTTCCTGAGTGAGCAGGGTAACCTGTGACTATTACGTTTGTTTACAGAGAAGCTGAACCTGCCCCTGTTTCTTTACCCAGTGAATGTTCACTATCCTCTCCAGTTTCATACCCCATTCACCCCCTGGGACGCAGACTGTGGTGGGGAGCGGGTGTAGTGTAGTGATGCAAAGGACGCTTCTAAACTCAAGGAATGACATGCTCCTGCTTCTAGAGTGGTCCGCACTGGTGGACTGGTTGTTTCAACGGAGACTGCCACTCCTCCTGTTCGGGACTCTGTTTGTGGGGGCTATGTGACTTTCTGGCAGGGGGAGGACGGTTACAGATCCCCTGCTGCGTGGCTCTGTAATCCAGGATAAGGACCGCTGCATAAGATCTCTAACCGCCCTCCCCCGCCACAAAGTCACATAGCCCCCCCCACACACAGAAAATGAAAACCACCTTCCAGACTGACCAGGGTGCCTAGTGACTGCATTGTGTGTGTGACCTGCTGCTGAACCTGCCCTGTGTCTTTACCCTAGTAAAGGTGACTGTCCTGTCCAATTACTAACCCCCTTCCCAGCCTTCAAACAGACTATCCTCTAAAAAAACATGATGGAAACAGTAATTAACAGAAACATATTTTTTATTAGCAACTACACAGTTAGGGGATGAAACTGGGATGGGGGCTTGGGTGAGGCGGGAAGGAAAGGACTTATTAAATTTTGGAGAATGACAGCCTTCTGGTACTTGAGCAGTCTGCAGGGGTGGAGTGACAGTTTACACGGACTCTGCCGCCCCTCCTTCTTGGTACTTTGGGTGAGGGGGGTATGGGACTTTGTGGCGGGGGAGGGTGGTTACAGATAGACTGCAGCAGGGCTCTGTCCTCCTGCCTCCAGTCCTGCAGAACATCCACAAGGCGCCGGAGCGTGTCCGTTTGCTCCCTCATGAGTCCAAGCAGCGTTTGAGTCGCCTGCTGGTTGTCCTGCCGCCACCTCTCCTCCCGTTCGCTGTGTGCTCACTGGTATTGCGACATGTTCTCCCTCCACTGGGTCTGCTGGGTTGCCTCGGCTCGGGAGCAGCCCATAAGTTCTGAGAACATGTTGTCCCATGTCCTTTTCTTTCTACGCCTAACCTGCGCCAGCCTCTGTGAGTGTGATGCCAGGGTAGGTCGGGAGACAGTCACAGCTGTGGGATGGGAAAAAGGGAGTGAATTCCTCAGAAAGATAAGTTTTTTGGTGAACAAAAAACATAGTCTTTCTCCATGAACAAGACCATGCACAGCACCTATCACATGCACACTCAGGACAAGGTCGAATTTTTGGCCTTCGCATTCGGTGCCTGGGGTCTTGCAGTGCAGATCAGACAAGCGCGGCCGGACAGCGGAATTTGGGTAGCAGGCTGACATGGTAAGCCATAGACTTGTGGCAGCTTAAAACTTTAATAATAGCACTGCCCTACTTTCATGTTCAAAGCAATGCTCCTAGCGTTGGCCAGTTTCTGCTGCCAGCAATCCGGCAAGCATGAACTCTGCCCCTGTCCCACCCCCTCGCGGCTTTCCCCGGGAAAGATCCCTGTATGCTGCCCCTCTCCTGCCTCCACCGCATGGCTGTAAACTGCTGGTTACAGTTCTGTAAAGGAACAGGCAAGCAGTCCCAATACTAACATTCCCCTAATTCAAAGCAGGGCACCATGAGCGACATCACTCTGATGAGGATTTTAGAGAGCGACAAAGAACGCATGCTTCGTGAAAGCCTGCAAAGACCAGGGCCGTATGCCGCCATGCTCTGCAAGGCAATGATCCCAGAGTACTTGCTGCTAGCCTGGCGTGGGAACGTTTCCTACTACGGAGGACACAACAAGGCCGCTCTCGCAAGGAACCTCATGCAAAGGCTTTCCAGTTACCTCCAGGAGAGCTTCATGGAGATGTCCCAGGAGGATTTCAGCTCTATCCCCAGACATATAGACCGAATTTTACTGTAGCTGCACTGGCAAGAACTAAACAGTAGAGCGCCTAGGGCAAACCAATCATGATAAACCAGACATTGTTAGATTTTTTGGCAGTAGTTGCACTGCCAAAGACTATAACTTTAAGCGCCTAGGGCAAAGTAATCATGAAAAACCCACTGTTAATATTAACGTTCTGTTCAAAATAAATCTTTACATGTTTATAACACTTACCGACTGATCCTTCCCCTGATTCTGGGTCCGGGTTAACGCCTGGGGACGGTTGGTAGGGGATCTCGGTGAGGGTGATGAAGAGATCCTGGCTGTCTGGGAAATCAGCGTTGTAAGCGCTGTCGACTGCCTCGTCCTCCTCATCTCCTTCCTCATCTTCCCCGTCCGCTAACATCTCCGAGGAAGCCGGCGTCTACAATATCCCATCCTCAGAGTCCACTGTCAGTGGTGGGGTAGTAGTGACGGCCGCACCTAGGATTGAATGCAGTGCCTCGTAGAAACGGTATGTCTGGGGCTGGGATCCTGAGCGTCCGTTTGCCTCTTTGGTCTTCTGGTACCCTTGTTTCAGCTCCTTGATTTTCACGTGGCACTGCGTTGCATCCCGGCTGTATCCTCTCTCTGTCATGGCTTTTGAGATCTTCTCGTAGATCTTTGCATTCCGTCTTTTCGATCGTAGCTCCGAAAGCACGGACTCATCGCCCCACACAGCGATCAGATCCAAGAGTTCCCGATCAGTCCATGCTGGGGCCCTCTTTCTATTCTGAGATTGCATGGCCATCTCTGCTGGAGAGCTCTGCATCGTTGCCAGTGCTGCTGAGCTCGCCACGATGTCCAAACAGGAAATGAGATTCAAACTGCCCAGACAGGAAAAGGAATTCAAATTTTCCCGGGGCTTTTCCTGTGTGGCTGGTCAGAGCATCCGAGCTCGGACTGCTGTCCAGAGCATCAACAGAGTGGTGCACTGTGGGATAGCTTCCGGAGCTATTAGCGTCGATTTCCATCCACACCTACCCTAATTCGACATGGCCATGTTGAATTTAGCGCTACTCCCCTCGTTGGGGAGGAGTACAGAAGTCGAATTTAAGAGACCTCTATGTCGAACTAAATAGCTTTGCTGTGTGGACGGGTGCAGAGTTAATTCGATTTAACGCTGCTAAATTCGACATAACCTCCTAGTGTAGACCAGGCCTAGGAGACTAGTTAACCATGATTAGCTCATACTAAGGAACCAAAATCAGAACTGACTTGGCTGACTGTCAAAGAGTCAAATTCTATATCCAAAGAGAATAGCAAACCTCCTTGCTTTTAGCCATATAAATTCATTTGTTTACTTTCCTGACTAGCATTTGAGACATACAGTTAACTGCACCAAAAGGAAACTTCAAAAAGAATTTTGGTATCACCAGGGGGCAGAGATGGCAGATAGTCAATCAGCAGTTAGAAGTCAAATTGTTTATCTCCAGCTGTGTCTGAGGAAATGAAAGGAGCAGAAACACTAGACAAAAAGCCTACATGGTGAAAACCT
This sequence comes from Malaclemys terrapin pileata, assembly GCF_027887155.1. Taxonomy (NCBI): domain Eukaryota; kingdom Metazoa; phylum Chordata; order Testudines; family Emydidae; genus Malaclemys; species Malaclemys terrapin. Next base: position 43,675,204 of record NC_071515.1, read on the forward strand.
TTTTAATGCACCATGTTTGTTTTAACAATTATCTCTATAAAGTATTAGGCTTAGGAAAGGAAGCGTCTAAAATCAAGTGCAAATATTTATAACATTAACATTTTTTATTTTGTTGGTTTCCTGTTATGTTTTTCTCCTTATAGCTAATGAATCCTCTATCATGACAAAATAAAGATCATAAGAATGGCCATACTGATCCAGTAACTTGGGTTATTTTGGCAATTTGTTTATAATCTGCCTAAGAGACAGGTTTATTTTTAATGTATATCTGAAGAGCTAGGCAGGCAGTAGGAGTAATATTTCACCAACCCTCCTGAAGTTTCAGGTAGACTCTACTGTAGCAGGAGAGCTGGTGTAAACAAATGAGAATACGTGCAGAGGGTAGAATTTATAAAAACATTTGAATCATGTGCCCAACTGCCATTAATTTCCAATGGAGGTTGGGCACCTAAGTCCCCAAGGCACTTTTGAAAAATTGTACCCTCTTGGTGCTGAGTAAACTCCAACTGAGATACGATGAGGACAGGACACATTTGTTGGGAGGAAGGTTGAGACTAGGATTCATTGTCGTTTGACCAGAGAAGAAGCACAGTTAATATCTTGCTGAGTGGGATAATACATCTTACCTCCCTTACTGATTTAAAAATGAGTAAATGTCTCTTGTATGAGGGACTGTGTTCTAGTGGATGGGACACTGGCCTGGGAATCAGGAGACTTGGTTTCCATTCCTGGCTCTGCCACTGACTTCCTTTGTGCGCCCTTGTGCAAGCCAGCTAATAACTCTCAATGCCTCAGATAGCCCATCTGTGAAATGTGAATAATAATACTTACCTACCTTTGTGAAGTCTTTGGCTGAAAAGTGCTATGTGAGTGTTTTATACTATTATTTGTTATTATTTGTAAGGTATGTAAAGGAACAGAATATTAACCTGTTGGTTGTATTGTTAGGTCACAGTTTCACCAATAGGGGGCAGTATTAATATGTACGCCTCAGCTTCTTTTGTATATTTGATCTTTTTTTTTTCCCACAAGGATTTACCCTGGGTAAGGGGGAGAGCATATCATAATGCCTATCAGAGAACCCCCACACAATTAGAAACAAAACCCTGATCTTCAGCTCCAAATCAGTGGAGCTACGCCTATTTATAGCAGCTGAGGATCTTTCCATATATTGTTTTCCAGTTACCCAGTGGTACTGCTTGAACTAGAATATTGCAGTGCCTACATATTGCAGCATGCTACTGTGATTGGTGCATTAGATATGCTACAGACACAAAGACAGAATGATCCGTGCATCAGTCCCACTAACCTCCTACAGTTACTCCTTGAGGCAGGATAAAGTTCTTTTAGCTGGCACCCATTGCCTGGATTAATTGGCAAATGAAAACCTGCTTCATTAATAGGCTGAGCCTGTCTTCAGTCTCCCATTGTAAAAACAGACTAGAAAAAATAACAATTGTGGTCCAAGTATGAATGTGTGGCAGCTTTAAACTCTGCACCATATATCTTCATGTTTTCTCTTTCATCCAGATCTGCATGTTCTCATATTTTATTTATTGAGAAAATTCTGAGCTGAGTAATGCTGGAGTCTGGTGCATGGTTCTTCCCTTCCTCTTCATTTTATTGGCACAATACCACAATGTAAGGTAGATTGCTGAACTCAAGTTTTTAAGGAAGGTGAAATGCTTCTGTTAAACTATAAAGTTTAAGGGCACAAACTTAGGAGGTGCCTGGGGTCGTACAAGTCCATAGGCATGTACAGGAACTGCTGCTGCTTCATGTGCTGCTCCTTATCACTGATTAGTTAAGCTGTGGGACAAGGAAGCAGAAGTTTAGGTGGCAGAGCCAAGAACTGAACCTAGATATCCTGATTTCCACTCCAGTGGCCTAACCTGTTACGTATCGAAGGGGTAGCCGTGTTAGTCTGGATCTGTAAAAGCAGCAAAGAGTCCTGTGGCACCTTATAGACTAACAGACGTATTGGAGCATGAGCTTTCGTGGGTGAATACCCACTTCTTCGGATGCATGTAGTGGAAATTTCTACTACATGCATCTGATGAAGTGGGTATTCATCGATGAAAGCTCATGCTCCAATATGTCTGTTAGTCTATAAGGTGCCACGGGACTCTTTGCTAACCGGTTACATGTATCCTCCCGTCCCTCTCTCACCCCTTCCCACATACTGTGGAAAGTGCCAGCATCCAGTTATACAGGCAGTATTTGCTCCTCACTCTTTCATTCACAAAGGATCAGAATACTGATTATCTCTATGCTGCTTTGGACTCTGGGGGGCAAGGTGTTTCTAAACAAGAGATCCCCATCTGGTTAGCCCAAAAGGCCATATAGAGCTTGCTGATTACAGAAGTGTCTATTACCTTTTGAAATTTGAGATGGTAACTTATTTGTGTCTATCTATATTCACCCACATTAACATTATAAACAACTCTCTTGTTTCTTTTTCTTATTTAATAACTCTTCAGATAGTTTATTATAGGATTGGCTACGAGCATTGTCTTTGCTGTGATATCTAAGGTGCAATTGACCTGGGGTAAGTGACTGGTCCTTTGGAATTGTCCATAACCTGAATATTGCTGTGATTCTTGGTGTAAGGGACCATCTATCACAAAGGTAGGCTTACCTGTGTGGTGAGATGGATAGGAGTACCCAGGGATTGTCCGTGACTCCATGTTTAGGGGCTGTTCTAGTTCGTGAGTTTATTCTTGATAACTGGTTGATGAAATCTAAGTACAGGACTCAACCAATTTGGAGTTTGTGCCCTGGTTCCTAGCGGTCTGCCCTGAGGTTGGTACTCAGTCTTGAGTCACTGCTGGCAGCACTACACCCTCTCTGCAGTGGCCATCATAGTAGAATCTGTTGAGTGCTCTATTATTTTTTTGTTATCCGGGCTCTAGTAATGGCATTATTTTCCATAACATGGTCTAACAATTTACAATAGAGATTAACCCATAGTAATATTACTCTGATACTTTTCCTTGGGACACTACTTTTATGTTGTTATGCCAAGCCTCTGTGTTATCATCGTTGTCTTCTTCCCAACTTCTCATCCCACTTTTTTCTGATTCATTCCTTTTAATGATCCCTTTGTTGTAATGCGTTCTTTCTTCCTCTATACACTTAAACAACATGAATGTAGCCAGATTCTGTGAGGGAGCATGTTGCAACATAGAATTGAGCCTTCCTATTTCTCTGACATGTTGCTATATAATAGGGCCAAATCCTGCAGTCTACTGAAGGCCTGATCTTGGAGGTTGCTAAGCACTTGCAAATCCCATTTACTGCAAGGGGAATTCTGTTTGAGTAGGGACTGTAGAATTTGACCCATATATTGCAGGATTATGTGAAAGTTACTTGTATCACTACAGTAAATGCTTTTCTGTAACTTCTTACTGTTTATTATGGTGTTCTCTCTGTACTGCAGCCATCATATAATCTTATATTTTTCACTATTACCACCGCTAACTGTCTCTACATATTACCATCTGAATGTTTTTACCCATCTGTATCCCATTATATTGATATTGCATTGTCCTAGCACCTGTCTTTGATACTTATTTTTAGTGTAACATGTCATTTTGGCAATAGTGGAAAAGATATGAAACCCATGGATTCATTACTCAGTCATAACTGAAATGGACAGATACCTTCTATTAGAAAGAGACTGCAGAGCTATCCAGCTCAGTGTGAAGTTGAATTGAGTACTGTACATGTATTTAAGTGAGAATAATGTGGATGCCTTCAAGGACGATGGCCAGTTTGCAGCAGATCAGTACTTGAGCTTAAAAAAACCAAGAGGGAGGAAGATATGTTTGCATTCACACTACCCATACATAAGAAGCTCATTTAGGGCTTGATCCTGCTCCCCCTGAAGTCAATGGAAAAACTCCTATTAGCTTGAATGCTGCAGGATCCACACCTTACTGAACCCTGGCCAAGGTCAAATGTTTTGGTGTTAGTTCAGGTTTTGGTGTGGCTTTGATAGACACCTGAACTGCACAACAGAGGGACAGTGAGCTTGATTAACAACCATAAAATGGCAATAACACAAAACTCCTGACTCTCCTTTTATTTGAAGCAGAGAAATTGGGATTAACTCTATTGCAGTCAATACAGCTCCACCAGTGTGAAAGAGGGGAGAATCAGGCCCCAAAAGGTTTAATATGTTGGGAAGGGGGAAGATACACAGTGTCCAGGGCCGGCTCCAGGGATTTGGCCGCCACACACACACACACACACACACACACACACACACACACACACACACACACACACACACACACACACAAAGCCGCGATCGCGATCTGCAGCGGCAATTCGGCGGAAGGTCCTTCGCTCCTAGTGGGAGTGAAGGACCGTCCGCCGAATTGCCGCCTAATACCTGGACCTGCCGCACCTGTCCAGAGTGGCCGCCCCAAGCACCAGCTTGCCAAGCTGGTGCCTGGAGCCGGCCCTGACAGTGTCATATGCATCCCACTGTACAGTAGCTCGACTGGCTTCAGCAAAGTTACAAAGGGAATGAATACGACCCAGAGTTCCTGAAACAGTAAGAGAGAAATGAGCTGCTGGAGGCTGAATTGAGTTGGTTTCTGGAGCGCTTGAGGTTGCATGGCAGCTCTATGAGTTGTAAGCTGTGCTCTGTTTGATATCCTACTTCTGAAGTGTACATATTTATTTAAATATGGATGAGGACAGAACACGTGGTGTCTGCATCCATTCATTTCCCTTCCAACAAGGAAATAATTCCCTGCTAGAATCCAAATCTTCAAGATCACTTCGAAGTGGTGACAACATCCAGAGCATTGGTTTAATCATCTAATCCTAAATAAAACATTTTATGATTTGTAGCTATGTGCTTTCAAAAAAGCTGAATACAACTTTTCAAACTTCATGTTTTCAGAAGTAATAGGAAACCCACGTGAATTTCATTGGTTTAAAATTTACTCATGGAAGTGAACATTTTGAAAGATGCAGTATATATGGAACTTCGGTATCTGATGGCTTATAAAAGATGTATTTATTTACAATATGTGCACTTTTGAACACCGGATATTAGATCTTTCCAGGTCTTCTGAAATGTTGATGTTATTGCATCTATGCCACTAGAAATTATCAAAGTATTGGGCATATTAGGGTACACCTTTCTTTTTGGAAGAACAAAAGTAATGCTGAATCTGTTATAGCAAAATGTCTCGGGAGCAGCAGTAACAGACTGAAGGTTTATTCTCTGAAGTCAAAAAGGATACAGTAGTGACATACAAAAGAGGGAATGTTTTGTGAGCGAGTGACAGGAGCAGAGGATGAGACAGTTTCCTTTGGAATATCAAAAGAGGATTAAGGGTAAATATAGTACCCTTTGAGTAAGGATTGCACAATGGGGTCCTAAACAGTATCCCTGGAGCAGTGCACCTTCAGACATTCATCTAGTTAGAGAATATGAGACTGAGAATTTTAACTTTGTGAAAAGTTTCTGAGTATCTAATTCATTACTTTTTTTTCTCTCGTTACAAGAGAAAGTTAACCCTACTGTATGAATGTTAATGAGCCTGGTTAATAACACAAAAAAGCATGTGTTCATTAAAATGCTTCATTACAGTAACAAAAATAAGAAGAAGAACCAGATCTGCTGTCTGTCACACCAGAATGACTCCATTGACTTAATGGAGTTACTCCAGAATTGTGTTGGGTAACAGAGCAGAATCTATACCTAACTCTGCTACCAGGTTCAGAGAAAAACTAATCCAAATAAGTGTATGTTCTTTTTCTCTAGTACAAACATTAATATTCCATACAACAGATACTAAGGTTCTGGTTCAGAGAAAAACCCATAATCACATAAATTTTTCATTAAGGGAAAAACTAAATAAACATTCCCTACCAAAGATATCTTTTTCCAAATTATTGTTACATTATTAATCAAAACCTCTTAAGTTCTAGCACTTCTATAATTAAAGAAAATTCTGTACTTGCTCAAACATATTTTGAAATTAGTGAGCAAATCCACTCCTTTTATCACCTTCTGTCAGAATAATTTACAGAAATAAAGTAATAATGAATTATCTTTGTATGAAAACTCGGTAGTGACATAAGAATTTCTCCAAGTCTAATTAATGTCTTAAAAGACATTCGTACATGATTTATGAACAAAATCTAAACTGTTTCCATTTTAAAATTGGCACATATACAATTTCTACTAATTAGAGGGTTGAATTTAGCAAATTACCTGCAAATTTTCACGGTGAGGAAACTCAGGGGGCAGGTCTTTTCATGTTGGTGAGGCATTCTTTCAGCATACAATGACTATGGGTCTGATTCACAGCTCACTGAAACAAATGGGATTCTTTCCACTGATGTCACTGGGCTGTGGATCAGACCCTGTAGGTGAAATCCTGACCCCACTGAAGTAAACAGGAGCTTGCCTTTGATTTCAATAGGACCACAATTTCATCCCATAACTTTTTATTGTTTTTACTTTGGAAAGGATTAGTGGGGGGAAACTGCAGGCTAAGAAGTTTCTAAGAGCTAGCCATTCTTCTAGACTTATAACAAGATGACCAAAAAAGGCAATCAGAAATATATTAAGTACTCATAAGAAAAATAAATTATTAGAAACCCAGGTTGATTTCTGCACAAAATTGATAGCCTGTTGTTTGCGTCTAGCTGTTGGTTCTACTTATGTAAACAGCAGTATCTCTCAGCTCTCCCACTGTCTCCCAATGGCTAGCTGAGTTCTTTATCTGGGTGAAGTACAGCTAGCAAAAGTTGAACCTGAAAAAGCCGGAGATGATGTTGATAGAAAGATGGAAGTATTTTAAAAGCACTCACCTCATTCAGAACATTGTAATCTGCTACATTTCTTGAGTTTTCAGTCTTAAGGTCTCCTTGGACCCCTCACCCCCAAAAAGCTAAAAAAGGCTGTGAAATGTGCCCACTTCCATCTGCAGCTGGCCAGAAGATTGCACCCCACTGTATCATACTGAGACCTGGCCAGGATCTCCACACACTTATGACTTCCATTCATGTCCGGAATTAAGTCAAATATTATCAAAAAGTTCCAGCTGGCCAGGAATGTAGCAGCCTGTCTGCAAAACAACACAGACTGCTGTAAAGCCCATCACCCTAGTGGTTCTCTATCTGACCCCGCCACAAATGAAGATGGCAATGGTTTCGGTGAACATACACCATGCAGTCTAACTGATAGGTGACCCAATACTGATTTACTTATATGGGCATGGAGGAAGAAACATCATTTCAGATTATGGAAGTAGAGACAAGGAGCCAGGAATGTTGCTGAACCCTACACCCAAAGAGCCAGATTCTGATGTCAGTTCCAATGTTGTAAATCCAAAATAACTCAGTGGAAGACACTGGAGTTACAGTAGTGTAAATAGAGTTACCAAGCGCAATCTATAGTTCTAGATTCCATTGGACCATAGCTGCTGAACTTCTTAGACTATATTCTAGATTGAAATCCATCAGTCGGATTTTCAAAGGCACCTATGAGATATGGACATCTCTGATTTGGATTCCCAAATCCAATGGGAACTGGGTGTCCAAATCCCTCAGGTGCCTTTGGTAGTCGTATCCTAAATATCTTATTTTCTATAGTTGAATGTTTGAATACTATTTTGAGTGATTTTATCAAATTCTAATTTAGTGGGGTAAAAATATTTATATATATTTTTTAAAAAGAATGTTGGTACAGTGTTTTATGGGGATGAAGACATGTAGGTCTGCTTAAGACACCTCTACCCCAATATAACGCGACCCGATATAACACGAATTCAGATATAACGCAGTAAAGCAGTGCTCTGGGGGGTGGGGCTACGCACTCCGGCAGATCAAAGCAAGTTCGATATAACTCGGTTTCACCTATAACGCGGTAAGATGTTTTGGCTCCCGAGGACAGCGTTATATCGGGATAGAGGTGTATATGTAGCCAATGAATGCAGCAACCTAACTAATTTTTAAGGCAAATTGGGAGAAAAATCATCTGAAGCTACTACTTTTACAGCACTGTTTTAAAATTTGTATTTTGAATACATATGCATAGGAAGGAATTTTCAGTGTAAGGCACAAAGAGTAAGAGTTCAAAAAAGTAAAAAGCATATTCTGATGATAAATAATGTTATCTGTTCTATGTGAGGCGCCACGCCTTGACATTCATATTCCCATTCCAAAATGTTATTTTATTTCCTGATTTTACTCTTGCTGCTGCTTTAATTTTTGTCAGTAGTATTCATTGATCGTATTTAGCCTCCGGGGGCTTGTCTACACACTGGGGTGATGTGCACTACAGGGATGTGATTTCTAAAACTCATTAAAATGTTGAGCAGTAATTGGCCTGTGTAGACCCTGCTGGTGTGCACTAAAAGTTTCCTATGCTAAAGCATACTAGGGATTTTTTAATATGCTTCAGCAGGGTCTATAAGGACCAATTAGTGTGCTTTGGAAATCAGACCCCCCGCCATAGTGCGCATTACCCCACCACATAGAAATGCCATAAATTTTGCTTTCTGATCACCAAGGGATCAAGCATTCCCTGCCCGTAGATAACGGAAAAACACTAAAAGCATTCCCAAAGCCTTGCATAAGAACTATGTTGTCATCAAATGGCCTCTTTCCAAAATTACATTCCTGTAATACTTAAGAGAAAGGGGAACAGCACTGAAGAAATTATCCCTAGATTACCTCCCTCTATACTGCCAGCCCCTGATTTATTGGAAAGCTGATTTATTTTCTTTTGTGGATGTTAGCATTTGTGAGGCTGTATATCAATAAAGAAAAATAAAATTTCCAAGAGAAACAGTAAAGCCCACAACCAAAACACAACCCCAGCAAGAAACCCCAAAACTATTTTTTTTAAAAATCACAAAATCCAATCTACACAGAATGCATGAAAAACACTTCCAATGCCGCTAAAATTAGCTCAGAAACTCCTCTATTTTTTGAGAGACAAGGTGGGTGAGTTAGCAACTTTTATTGGACCAACTTCTGGTGATGAGGGAGACAAACTTTTGAGCCAACACAAGTTGGTCCAATGAAAGATATTATCTCACCCACCTTGTGTCTAATATTCTGGGACTGACATGGCTACAACTATTTTAGTCATTTACAGTTCAAGGTCTGGGTAAAGAATAGTGAGTACACTATATTCATTTAAATTTGAAAATTCCTTATAAATCTAGAGCAATAATTTGCTGTACCTTTAAAAAAAACCACACAAATAAAACCTTTAATTTCTTGGCATTTCCGGGAATAACCCTGACTTTTACAGACCATACTTCTGTGGGATTAATACAAACTCTCTGGGGGGAAAAAAGTATCCGTAAAATTAAAAATTCACACCTTTCTTTCTTTATGTAAAGTTAAATTGGATCTTTCAGTCACTTACAGATATTCCCTCGGGACCTTATCATGCTCCTTTTTCTTTCCCTCTCCCTCCCACCCCCCTGAAAAAAATCTCATTATTGAAGTTGAAAGCACTAGTTGCTGACTGAATCATCTCGAAAGATGTTAACCATTGATGAGATTCCAAAAAAACAGTCTTTTATAACTTCTTAAATTGGTAAGTTTTCCTACAACTTTAAACAGTCATTATCTTGAAACACCGTTGGCCACATTTCATCCTATGGCTTTCCATCTTAGGTTATGTCTGAAGTAACCATGGCCACGGTATTGATCAGTCCTAGCAAACAGACCACTTCACACTAATAAATTTCCACTGTCGGTTTTGTGATCAGAAATGTGGCTAATGAAGATTTGATGCCTTTTTATTTAAATCTGGAGTTTGAAAAGCAGATTTAAGAGCACTCTCTGCACCATGGGGTCCATCATCCCATCAACAAGACTTAAGCACAAAATAACATAGGGCTATAGCCATCAATTCAACTCTGAAGTGACATGAGGTGGAACGATGACCTTCTTGTTCATCTGGTGCTTCATTGGGGAATACACTGATCTATAAAGAGCTATAAAGGCCATAGGTGAAAGTGACATGTTGGCCTAACAGTCTGAGGCATGGCTACATTGTTGTGGTTAAATTTGATTTTATCCTGGTTAGTAATGACTGGAATCCTGTCTTGAGATAGGTAAAAACTCTCATTAACCTGGAGTCGATCCTGGCTCCTGTGAACTCTATTGCCTGCCTGTGATGCAGTGAGGGACATGTAGTATAGTGGCTTAGTGAAGGCACAACAAGTATATTTCTCCAAACGGTGGTACTGTTTTGTACGGCTCTGCTGCTAAGGGAGCCAGTGCTGGGAATCGTCTCAATGCAGAGGGTGTTGCAGGTGGAGATCTAGATTCCTCTGCCAGAATGTATTTCAGGACCAGAATGGCCTGGTCCTCAGTACTGACAGTAAAGCCGGCATTGAGGTTGATACCAGCCTGATCCTTCCCCACATTACGGTTGAACTCACATCTCTAGCAGTGAAGTACTCGGAGGATTTCTCTGAAAGCCTGGTATGTAGGTCCTTCCTTTCAAGATGACTTAGAACGGTACCAGGATGGATGCTTTTCTCTCTGTCTGGAAATTGTACGTCCATGGTATGTCATGTGACTTGTTCGCATACTATTCATTGATCCTTTCACCGGCCCCTTTTTTGGCCATCCTAAAAGTAAATCTGTCACATTAAGCTATTCAGCTTTGAACTAAATTGCTCTGGTAAGGCAGCTTTGCACATTTCATGTTTTCATAGTAAGGCTGTTGATTAATCGCAGTTAACTCAGGCAATTAACTCAAAAAAAATTAATTGCAATTAATCGCTGTTTTAATCGCACAAACAGAATACCAATTGAAATTTATTAAATATTTTGGATGTTTTTCTACATTTTCATACATATTGTATTCTGTGTTGTATCTGAAATTGAAGTGTATACTATTTTTATTACAAATATTTGTACTGTAAAAATGATAAACAAAAGAAATAGTATTTTTCAGTTCACCTCATACAAGTACTGTAGTGCAATCTTTGTCATGAAAGTGCAATTTACAAATGTAGATTTTTTTTTTTGTTACATAACTATACTTGAAAACAAAACAATGTAAAACTTCAAAGCCTACCATGTCCACTCAGTCCTCCTTCTTGTTCAGGCAATTGCTAAGACAAACAAGTTTGTTTACATTTACAGGAGATAATGTTGCCCTTTTCTTATTTACAATGTCACCAGAAAGTGAGAATAGGCATTTGCATGGCACTTTTGTAGCTGGCATTGCAAGGTATTTACATGCCAGATATGCTTAACATTTGTATGCTTCTTCATGCTTTGGCCACCATTCCATAGGACATGCTTCCATGCTCATGACGCTTGTTAAAAAAATAATGCGTTAATTAAATTTGTGACTGAACTCCTTGGGGGAGAATTGTATGTCCCCTGCTCTGTTTTACCCACACTCTGCCATATATTTCATGTTATAGCAGTCTCTGATGATGACCCAGTGCATGTTCGTTTGCAGAACACTTTCACTGCAGATTTGACAAAATGCAAAGAAGGTACCAATGTGAGATTTCTAAAGATAGCTACAGCACTCGACCCAAAGGTTTAAGGATCTGAAGTGCTTTCCAAAATCTGAGAGGGCCGAGATGTGCAGCATGCTTTCAGAAGTCTTAAAAGAGAAACATTCCAATGTGGAAACTACAGAATCTGAACCACCAAAAAAGAAAATCAACCTTCTGTTGGTGTCATCTGACTCAGATCATGGAATGAACATAGAATCACAGACCTGGAAGGGACCTTGAGAGGTTATCTAGTCCAGTCCCCTGCACTCAAGGCAGGACTAAGTATTATCTAGACCATCCCTGATGGGTGTTTGTCCAACATGCTCTTAAAAATCCCCCATGATGGAGATTCCACAACCTCCCTAGGCAACTTATTCCAGTGCTTACCCTCTCTGACAGTTAGGAAGTTTGTCCTAATGTCCAACTTAAACTGCCCTTGCTGCAATTTAAACCCATTGCTTCTTGTCCTAACCTCAGAGATTAAGGAGAACAATTTTTCTTCCTCCTCCTTCTGACAACTTTTTATGTACTTGAAAACTGTTCTCATGTCTTCTCTTCTCCAGACTAAACAAACCCAGTTTTTTCAATCTTCCCTCATAGGTCATGTTTTCTAGACCTTTAATCATTTTTGTTGCTCTTCTCTGAATTTTCTCCAATTTGTCCACATGCATTGGCCCACACTGCTTTGGATGGTTATCAAGCAGAACCCATCATCAGCATGGACGCATGTCCCCTGGAATGGTAGTTGAAGCATGAAGGGACATAAGAATCTTTTGTGCACCTGGCATTTAAATATCTTGCGACGCCAGCTACAACAGTGCCATGCGAATGTCTGTTCTCACTTTCAGGTGACGTAAACAAGAAGCGGGCAACATTATCTCCTGCAAATGTAAACAAACTTGTTTGTCTGAGCGATTGGTTGAACAAGAATTAGGAGTGAGTGGGACTTGCAGGCTCTAAAATTTTACATTCTTTTATTTTTCAATGCAGGTTTTTTTGTACATAATTCTACATGTGTAAGTTCAACTTTCATGATAAAGAGATTGCATTACAGTACTTGTATTAGGTGAACTGAAAAATACTATTTCTTTTGGGTTGTTTTTCTAACAGTGCAAATACTTGTAATCAAAAATAAATATAAAGTGAGCACTATGCACTTTCTATTCCGTGTTGCAATTGAAATCAATATATTTGAAAACGTAGAAAATATCCAAAACTATTTAAATAAATGGTATTCTCTTATTGTTTAACAGTGCGATTAATTGTGATTAATTTTTTTTTAGTCGCTTGACTCCGTAGTTCATAGTTCTTGCTGGCATATTTTCAAAAGTGTTATACACTTTGGGTCCCACCTAGTGTAGCAATAAACCTTTCTCTTTTATTTTGTTCCATGACCGTAGCACCTTAGTAAATTTCAAATCTTTCAACTCATCTATCACAGAGTTGTGTCACATTACTAGATGTGTTACAGTCAAAACAGGTCATGCAGTTCATTTGTGAAGGTTTATTTACCCCACCACCACCACTATATATGCAGGAATGAAATAATGATGTTTAACAGTTGTGTAGCATGTTACATCCTCAAAGCTTTGTACAAACCATAAACGCAGATTGTGGAATGCTGATGTGCACTGAAACCAATAAGACTACCTGCATGAGTAAGGTCTCAGTAACATATGTAAGGGCTCCACAACCTGGCCCTAAATATTAATCTTTGCAACAGTCCTATGTTGCTATTTCAGTTGATGAAATAATGAAGAGAACAGATTGGCCAATATATTAATGAATAAGCAGGTTCACTTGACTTTGCCGCTATTTGCAAATTCATATTATTTATCTGAATGACTGGCAGGCAATTGCAAGACCTCCTTATGACACCCGAGATACTCACAGATTTTTGCACGAATGACTATTCATCCAAAAATTTGAACCAGACTGTGTTAACTAAGTTCTAGGAAAGAGTGGGGAGCAACCAAAACCCTAGGAGCAGTAGCCTGGCAACATCAAGCAAAGCATGAACCACACATCACCCACTCAATGTGACCATAAACAGGGGTGAATGATGCAGTATATTTATCTAATGGCCCTCCATTACAGTAGTATCTGAGCACTTCTCAATCTTTAAATGCATTTCTCCTCATAACACCTCTCTGAGGTAAGGACATGCAGATGGGGAACTGAGGCAAAGAGAGAATAATGACTTGCCCAAGATCACACAGGAGGTCTCTGGTAGAGCAGAGACTTGAACTTAGATCTCCTGGTTTCCAGGGTAATGCCCACAGCTGGTCAGAAAAATCTGATGGAACAATTTTCCATTGGAAAATGCAATTCCATGGAAATCTAAACAGTTTGTGGAAGTGGGTCAGTTTTGCTGGAATTTTATTATGGAGGAAAACTAAAAAAAAAAAGGGGGGAAGTTCTGTCAATGTCAGAATGTCTTATTTCAACATTTTCAGATGGAAATATTTCAATTTTTCAATTTGAAACTAGTTTTTGTTTCAAACATTTTAATTTTTGGCTTATTATATGTAATAAAATAAAAAATAAATAAAAATGAAATGTTTCAATTTTGTCAAAATGAAATATTTCAGTTAATTTGAAACAAAAGTATTTTCTGAATTTTCTTTTGCAGAGAATGTTAAAAATTGTGTTTCGTTCCAATTTGAAACAAAGCCAAATTTTGAAATCCTGCATAAAACAGAATTTCCATCCTCCGCACAGCTCTATTAGCGTTCTAATAAGCACTGTACCATCAGAGGATCCCATAATGGGGAGGAGAGGCAAATGGAGAAAAGAATCTCAAAATGGCAGGAAGATGCAGACAAAAGGAGGTATCCTAGAATCCTGTCTCCTTGACCATAGACAGGATTTTTCCTTTATTGTGTTGTCATCTAGAGTTTAAAGCAACAGAGGGTCGTGTGGCACCTTTAAGACTAACAGAAGTATTGGGAGCATAAGCTTTCGTTAGGGTTACCATACATCCGGATTTTCCCGGACATGTCCGGCTTTTTGGGCTCCAAATCCCCGTCTGGGGGGAAATCCGGGAAAATCGGGACATGCGGGGCCGGCGGTGCTGGGCCGGCGGTGCGGTGCCGAGCCGGGGGCCGGGCCAGGGACCGGCAGTGCTGGGCGGGCCGGGGGTGCTCGGCCAGGGGCCGGGCCGGGGACCGGCAGTGCTGGGCGGGCCGGAGGTACTCCCCAGGGCCCAAGCCGACCCAGGCTGGAGACGCCGGGGGGGCCAGACTGGGCCACGCCTCCTCCCCCCACTCCCTCCTTACCTGCTTCAGGCTTCCCGCGAATCAAATGTTCGCGGGAAGCAGGGGAGGGGGCGGAGTTAGGGTGGGGACTTTGGGGAAGGGGTGGAGTTGGGGGGGGGCGGGGCTGGGGGCTGGGGAGCTGGGGGCGAGGCCGGGGCCCCATGGAGTGTCCTCCTTTTGGAGGCTCAAAATATGGTAACCCTAGCTTTCGTGGGTAAGAACCTTTCATCTGAAGAAGTGAGGTTCTTACCCACGAAAGCTTATGCTCCCAATACTTCTGTTAGTCTTAAAGGTGCCACAGGACCCTCTGTTGCTTTTTACAGATTCAGACTAACATGGCTACCCCTCTGAATCTAGAGTTTAGTTTTTTGTGCAAAGGGACTTCCCTCGGGAGATTATTCCACAGCATAAAATATCACTGTTGGTATTCAGCAAGCATATATTTTCCATTGTTTTCTTAATTTCGTTCCATTGTCTCATCACACCACCTTGTACCACACCAAATAATTCCTGTTTGCATCCTTTTGATTATTTGTACTTTGTTACATATATAACCTCCTGGATCACCACCTAACTAATCTTACACTCTCTCTCTCTCTCTCTCTCTTCACAAACCAGTCCTGCTAGGTTCCTAATCATTTTTGTTCTCTCTGCCTTCATATCTGTTTGAAGTGTTGTTGTAGCTGTTGTAGTCCCGGATGAGAGAGACAAAGAAGAATAGCTCTGTGGAGCTCGAAAGCTTGTCTCTTTCACCAACAGAAGTGGTTCCAATAAAAGATATTACCTCACCCACCCTCTCTATATATCTGTCTATCATGGTCATCACCATACTATCTTATTGTTTTTCTGGTAATGAGTTGCCCAGAGCTGAAAGCAATCTTACTGGTATGATTACCCTTGAATCATAGAGAAAGGGAATACTATAGTGGTTGCCATTTAAAAGTCAGTGTTTGCCAACAGTGGCAAACCTTATTTGAGTGAACACATTTTTTCCTATATCTAGCATAAGGAATAATTGTGAAGTCTCAGATACAGCGGTAACTGTGTGGTAGGTGTAGGTAAATTGACCTGGAACAGCACACATCAAACAGTGTGAAATTTGAGCTTATGTCATCGCTGGCTCTCAGTCTTAAGAATGTAAGAATGGCTATCCTGGACCAGGACCCCATTGTGATAGGTGCTCTACAAAACTAAAAGCTGGTCCCTTCCCTTAGAGCTTAAAATCTTAGTATTAGACAACTAACAAATGGATACAAAACTTATACTAGGCACTCGTACAACAGTAATGGGCACATAGTATAAAAACCTAATTTGAAAATAAGAAGAAAGTCTTTTTGGGGTCATTATCCACCTCTGTCAGGCTTGTTTCCCCCGCCCCACCTTCCTTTGTATAGCAAATTCCTTACCCAGCATCACATTCTACTTGCTGCTTCCTCCCCACCCCCTGCACTGTGATTTTGAAAGCAATTCTACTGTATTGTGTCCACACCACAGTGTCCAGCTTTTCTTTTCAAAAGACCAAATAAAGGCTGACCCTGGTCACCTTACCATGAAGGCTACATACTACTGGGGACTGTGGCGGGGGGAGCAGGTTTGCCAGGTTTGGTTCCTAGGTCTCAGAGTCTTTGGACCAGCAGAGGCAGCACGCCTCTGGAGGCCAAGACAGTCTTGTGTTGTGCAGCATATCATGAGGCCAAGCCAGGAGCCATAGAAAGAGATCTAGGCCAAGTGAAAACACAGTGATGTGGTCCTGGACAGGATGGGAAAGATTTCTGTTGAGGATAAAGTATATCTGTCTGTTAACTTGTACTAATGCTATCCAGGAGCCATGCGGGCTATTTTAGAATATATTTTGGTCTATTGTATTTTGCTTCATCCATTAAATGGATGATGAACAGAGAATCTAGCTTTGAAATACTCTTATGTGTAGAGCTGGAATTGTAATTTAGTTTCTAGGTGGAATTCTTGAGAATCTCTGTTCACAAAACAACACACGCACAAGGGAACTGCAATTTTAGCTATGTGTGCATGTTTTAAAAACTGCAGAGATAAAGCAATTCTGATACAGATTCTCCTACTCCCTGTCTTTAGAGAAATACTGTATTGAACTTTTACTTCTGTTGTCTGAGTCTCTGTCTTCAGGAAACTATTCAGTTGGTGTCTTAAGAACATTAACAATCACTTGTTTCTTTTGTATTCTTTAATCATTATGTTTGCTAAAAGATACCTTACCCTTTTTTCCCCTCCTCGGAATAGGACCTTTAGTTTCCCGTAATAGATCCTTCACATAAATCATTTAAATTAACCATTCTTCAGAAAGTCTTATTCAGTGTGACTCTTCCAAGAAAATGGATTAAAGATTAAAGACTAGATGATTCAGTCCATTCAGAACTGGGCAAAGCATAAAATTTAAAAATACAGCCACGCCAAAGGGTTGTCTTGCCTTATCTCTAAGAGTCACAGCTTTATTTTACAATAAAGAGTTGCTCTCTTAAGGCACGGGCAGTCACCTGCATTAATATCCACATGACGATGAGACTATATCTGATAATGTTCCCAAGGAAATTTACTCTAGTATAAAACTATTCCAGGTTGAGCTGTTTTGTAACCCTAATCAGTTTATAGTATACTAAAATCTCCACCCCAACTCCCTAGCAAACAGTGGACTCACTTCTACCAAGGATACTCCAATTTCTGATCAGTAGTCCTGACTGAATTCTCCTAGTCAATGACTAAGCACATTTGACTGGCTCAGACCTCTCTATTCATTCAACAAGTTTATATTTTTGCTCTCAGGATTTATATCTTGAGAATTTTTAGCATCTTTATTTCACTCAAGGCTGGGCTACACTTCTTTGGTTGATAGAAAGATGTTCCTTTTAGCTGGGAGAAATTGCTTATTTTCGGGGGGGGGGGGGGATAATAAATTACAATCCCATATATCTTTCACAGCATCATTCACACTCAAGTATCAGAGTACCACAGAGCCAATTAGTCTATCAAGCAGATACAATATAACTACATGGTCCCCAACCTTTCTGTTGCAATAGCATATTCATATTCCCAGAAGAGTGTGGCGGGTGCTGGACGACCAGCCGCCGAAATGCTGCCGAGATGTGGCGTCATCGAGAAGCGTTGCTGCCGAAAAGTCGCCGAGAACCGTTTCTCGGTGGCATTTCGGCGGCTGGTTGTCTGGCAGCTGCATTCCTCGGCGGTGGGTTGTCCGTCGGAAGTGCTCAATTGTCAGTAGGTGGGCGCACATAAATGCCCCCATGGGCACCGCGTTGGGGACCACTGACATAGGCTATATAATATGTCACAGTGGTAACATCTGTGATAGGGAAAGCATGAAGAAAAGTAGAATGCCAAGACTGAGAAAGGTGGATTCAGTGTGGAGAAACTGGGAGGATCAGGCACCTGGATTTTCTTGTTTAATTATTATTCCAAAACAAACTATTTATTGAGTTACAGTTGCTGTTGTTAAGGGCAATTCAAAAGAAGTCATAGCTTTAAAAAAACAAAAACAATCCACAAACATAAAAACACCCTGGAAAAACAAGCTACAATTACATAAACAATTCTCACATCAACTTTAATACTCAATTCTCACACACTGAATGTTTAACAGAAACATTTTCAGTGACCAAATGCTATATAAATGTATTCACTTTATATGGTGGATGTTGATGCAGCAGAATGACAGATTCTCTTTGAACCATTATTAGATTTTTAGCATTTAACTGGCTTATAAACAGACCCATTCTGTCCTTCAGCCAGTGATAATTCATAAAAGTAGAGGGGCAGATGCTCAACTGGCATAAATTGCCATAGTTTCATTAAGTCAATGGAGCTATGACAATTTATGCCATCAGAGGTTGTGTCCTACAATTTAATCTAGAAATCTGGTTGGTTGTTAGAGGATCCAAGAGGTGTAGCATAAACAAAGTGATAATCTTACAGAATTGGTAATGTCTACCTCAATTGTTCTAAACACATAAATGAGCCCTAAATGTCTAAATATTGCCCTGAAACACACTTTGTTTAAATGATTTTTTTATTTCAAAATCTCCTTCGTGTAGTAAAAGCAATGTCACCTCAAATTAATTTTTATTACATTTTGAAATATTACAAATTATGGAGTCCTATGGAAAGGACTATAACATACAGAAAATTGATATTTTAGCATTTTAACAACATCCTGGTAGAATTGCCAGAAGGGCTATTGCATTTCTGCTTTGTAAAAAGTCACTCTCAGGACTTGCTTTTGCAAATGTATTATCCTGGCAGGTGTTCAATATCATTCTTAAAAGCAGTTAGTAAAGGTAATAACACTAAGAAGCTCTAGGTATCTGTAGTGTTAGCCATATACATTATTCAAGTTCAGTTATATTGGTAATTATGTCCAAGAGATGTGAACATCAAATCCTCTGAGATTTACAACAGAATATCAGGATAGGAATGGCCTAGCTCTTCATTAAACCAAAAATTTTAAGAGCATGTAAAACTAGACATAAGAATCTCGTTAGGTTTCTTCCCAGTGGAGGTTTGTTCATTTTGTAGATTTAAGCTTAGCACCGTACTCATAAAATAACTTAGCATAACATGTTATTTTATATTTTAATTTTACAGTGACTAGTACCAGATTTACATTCCTGGAGAATGAAATTCTCAATTCACAAAACAGGTGTGCATAGGCAGTGGTAGTCCAGGCTTTCTTGGACTGCTTGAGCCATTGGCCTACCCTCTAGGGTTAAACAGTGAGATGCATGTCCATTCAAACGGTCATATCTATGCTGAGGCTCCCAGAAAGGGTTCCAGTCAATGCAAATTGTGATGATTGCTGTGTGCGATGTGGACATTGGTCAACTAGGAAGTGAATTTAGATCTCCAATTCATTTAACTCAACAGCCAAATAGTTATACTGCCCATGTGTTCTAGTATATAACCAACAACCTGGTAGTTAAGTCTATAGGTATTCTATCCCATTATCAGCTACTGGATGGTAGAGAATATTTTGAATGTTGTATACACATTGTATTTCAGAATATGATCCTTCAGTCATCTGTGTGTCTAGTGCAGTTTGCTGCAAAGCCTGGAGAACATAGTTCACACATGGAATAGGACATCTTATTAAACCTTTGTTTGCCCTCCCTGAGTCTCCTGGGACCTCACCCATCTTCAATGAGTTCTCAGATATAATTAATGGTTCTGGGGTTGCTGCAGCTAGTTCCTTAAGTACACTGGGATGAATTTAATCAGGTCCTACCAAATTGAATATATCTAACATATCTAAATATTATTTAACCTGTTCTTTCCCTCTTTTTCCTTCTTCGTTGTTGTTAATATTAATTGCATTGAGTTTCTGGTCACCATTAACCTTTTTAGTGAAGACTGAACAAAATAAGCAATAAACACCTCAGCCTTCTTGATGTCATCAGTTATTAGCTATCTTTCCCTGCTAAGTAGAGGACCAACATTTTCCTCTGTCTTTATCTTGCTCCTAATGTATTTAAAGAACCGCATCTTATTCCCTTTTATGTCCCTTGCTTTTGTTCCTACATCTATGTGCTATTCTTTTGTACTTCTTCTTAGCAATTCATCCATGTTTCTACTTTTTGTAGGATTCCTTTTTATTTTCGGGTCATTAAAAGAATTACTGATGTAGCCACGTTGGCCATTCTTCCTAACTTTCCTCCGCATCGGGATAGTTTGCAGTAGTTTTTTTAATACTGTCTACTATAGTTTCTCCATGAGAAACTGACAGCTCTCTTGAATTCTTTTTTCCCTTAAATTTTCCTCCCATGGGACTTTACTCCTACCAGTTCTTCATTAGTTGGCTTTTTTGAAGTCCATTGTCTTCTGCTACTCTCACTCCTTTCTTTCCTTAGAAGCTATTTCATGTTTTCTCCCAGTGGTGCAAATCTTTGTTTATTCCTTGAAATACTTGAAAATGGCACCAGCCTCTTTTGAGATGTATATTTGGAAACATTTTGCAACTAAGTGCAAGGCACCTAATGTAATAACTTCCTAATATCATTGCTATGTAAATGGCAAGATGTTTTATGTACCAATATGAATTCCAATAGCCTTGCTATGACTGGTTACTAATATGAGAAGCCATCTGGAGTATAGAATATTGATACTAATTGGAGAATTAATTAGTTATCTGACAATGCTTAAACAACTCATTCACCCAACTCAGAAAGACAAAAGTCACCACTCCAACAATTGTTAAGAAGAAAAGACAATCAATTCTTTAATAACTATTAAAGTTTAACGACTCTCTAAGAATTAATTAAAGTAAAAAGACTAGTCTGAGAACTGAAAAACATAAAGGTGTTTGGACTTCTTTGACACAAAATTTTAATTTCTATTAAACACTGATGGATCTGAAGGACTATCTCAGAAAATGGACTACATAAAAGAGAGTTAAAACTCTAACTTTAAAGATGTTCTGAGAATTTCCCACCACAAAGAACAAAGGCAATCCGAGGTATACTGAATATGTATTAAAAAGATTACACATTAATGAGATTTACATGTCACTAAGACCAGCCCACAAAGACATTGAGACAATGAAAGGATAACAGCAGCTAAATTTTTAATCTCGCTACACTCCTGAAAAGGTGTATTCCTCTTTCCATTATGTTATAGGAAACAGAATGGTATAAAGTCTCGGAATTGTGAAGCAAGCTCTCTCTGCTCACATTTCTCTTCTCCTTGCAAAATCCTCATCACAGCTTCTCATCTCAGCTCAGCGGGCTCTCTGAGCAAGACAGCTAAGCAGAAAACAGCTACAGAGTAGCATCACCTTTTAAAGTCTTCCCACAAATAACTATTCAAAGACACATTCACATTTATTTGTGGTTCTAACTTAATTTGTCACAGCTCAGTTGTACCTTCAGTCTTTCCATGGGCACTCCTTCCAACTGTCAGATCTCTACCTCCACTTCTGCCAGACTGGAGCTCTGCAATTCATCCCAAGGCTAGAATACCTCTTATTCCCACCATCCAGCCAGGGAAGCAGTGCCTTAGTTCCCTTTGCAATCCCTCATGAGTGCACCCTTCAGTTGATAGGCTTCAGTCCCTTCGCCTCTCTTGGTGGAACCCTATAGTTCTACCACTCTTACATGCAATCCTGGGGCGGCAGCCTCCCTGCTTCCAGCCATGTTAACCTGTTAGGCCCAACTGGTTTTGGCACCTGTCGAAAACTTCCCTTCAGGAGCCTGTGACCAGCCATTGATTAACGTAACTCAGAACAGCTCCTTCCAAACAAACATTTTTACTCTTCACCCAAAGGTACATAGGGAGCAGAGACAAGGATTAACGCCACAAAAGGTGTGCACACTTGGGCCTTGCTTAAAGCTTATCTCCTCTCTGACAGGCTCAGGCAAACCTAGCTGTGTCAGACACATCCCGCAGGGCCTCCGTTTCAGTCCCAATCTCCAGGCTGCATTTTCTGCCTTTCTGTCAGTGTTTCACCTGAAGCAACTGCTGGTAACTCCTCCCCTTTCATTCTGAGGGGGTGCTTTTAAGTGTTTATGGTCCTTTTGATCTTTAGGCTCTGGGCTTGGCAAAACAGGGTGTAACTTTTAGTTGGCACCTTCAAAGAGCCTCTTTCCAATTAATGGCCCAGCCATTGCTCCCTTTGAAGTTGTTTATCCAGAGATGTCTGATCTCTGACCATTATTTTGTTTCCGGCTTACTCTTCCAAACAGCCCTTTTAATTCAGCTGTATAGTCAGACAGAATAATAAAAGCAGGTAAACTGAGGTACATATCATAGCCAAAAAGTTCCAACAGAAATATATGTTCCAACAGAACTTCTCACCAACACAAGTTGGTCCAATAAAAGATATTACCTCACCCATCTTGTCTCTTTGATATCCTGGGACCGACACAGCTACAACAACACTGCATAAAGTTCCAAATAATTTCTGTAAATAATAAATTTGAGAAAATTGTAAGATGCTCACAGGCAGTTTGTGAGCAAAGAAGTGAAAGTTGTTGAATAAATGATTCACCAAATTATTTGTCCCTCTTTACTAATTGTTTACAAGAAATCCTTGCAGTCTCATATAATGGGTATCAGAAGGTTGCAAGCAGGCAAGAGGAAAATTTGACAAGCACAATAATACCATAATTGCATTGAGAAGTTATTAAATGTACAATAGCCTAATATGTTCAACTGCTATTGTAAAGGCTCAGTTTCTTGTATTTACCTGTACCACATGGTGTAACAGTTTTTCATTGTTACTCTGAATGAATTACTGTCCTTTGCCCTTGAATAACCTCATCTGTCATCACAAAATAACCTTATATCAAATATCTCCCTTGGTGTTGCATATTTAAGTAAGCCTAGACTTTTGATGACTCTGGTACTTAATCAAACCTGACACACAATTTACATCTACTAACTTTGCCATGAGACTATAGTCTGACTCAGTACAGTTGATATCTGCAACAGAATGCCACTACATGTGTAACTGAGCTGAATTTGGATTTTTGTTACAGAATCATTACATAGGTAGATTTTTTCCTCTTAATACTACCATGCAGTATTACTTAATCTTGTTCTCTTTGACTATGTTAAAAAGTAGACATTTTTTGTCTGTAAACGCTATTTCTGCATCTTAGATGCACCATGAAACTGCAGCTTTGCTGAAACGATCACCTTGACTGTTCCATTCCACTAAGAAAGTCTCTATATTGCTTAGAAACATAAGGAATAATTAGACAGGAGAAAAATGAAAATATTTTAACAGGGTACTGTGACAACTTCCACCCCTTAAAATGTGGATGTTGTCAGAAAAAACTATGTAAAATGGTACCTTTTAGTCAACAGACAGTAAGTGTATTGGGGGTACAAGCTGATTATTTTAGTGACAAAAATAAATTTGTACTACTTTTCAGTCCTGCTACTATTGCAGAACCAGCACAGCTCTGGGTCACTGAACTGGATTCTACTGTATCAGCACGGTTGTTAAAGTAAGAGATTATAGTGATCAGTCACATTTCACTAGACCATGCATCTAATTACAGTCATACATTACTGTAGAGGATTACTCTTAGAAAATGTAATTTGAATGAGTAATCTTATTTTTTTTAATGGTAAACAATAACTTAGGTTGTTTTTTACTTTGGCTTATTACCTCTACCAACCCCATTCCCTCCATTGTCAAAACTAAGAATCCACTGTCCAGATCTTTCTGAATAAAGCCTAGCATCTGGGTGTCAATAGCATGCCGAAAGGGAGAGAGTTGGTTGTTTTTTCTCTCCAAAGAGGAAGAACAGACATTGGCAGAAGACTGGCAGTAGAGGGAAATGATTGTGAAACAACTACTAGTAGCTCTTCCACTGCAGCTGCCTTTCTCTGCGTGGCCTGTTCTAAAGAGGGCGCTGCCTACTCTAGTCGTGATTAGAGAAAAAAGCTCGAGTTCCCAACAGGATTCAGAGACCTTCCCCACTAGTAGTCTATGCTTCACATTTATTGAGTGAAATCCTGGCCCCACTGAAGTCAATGGGCATTTTGCCATTGAGGCCAGGATTTCATCCATTACGTCTAAGAGGGACCTCATTGCTGGTAAGGTTGCCAGGTGTCTGGTTTTCAACTGGAATGCCGGTCGAAAAGGGACCCTGGAGACTCCGGTCCACACTGCTGACCCGGGCCATTAAAAGTCCAGTCGGCGGCGCAGCGGGGGCCCGGGGCTAAGGCAGGCTCCCTGTCTTCCCTAGCTCTGTGTGGCTCCTAGAAGCAGCTGCCAGGTCCCTGTAGCCCCTAGGTGCTGGGGCAGCCAGGGAAGCTCCGCATGCTGCCCTTGCCCTGAGTACTGGCTCTGCAGCTCCCACTGGCTGGGAACCGTGACCAATGGGAGCTGCGGGGAGCGGTGCCTGTGGGCATGAAGGCAGTGCGCACTGCGCAGAATTGCCTGGCCACCCACATGCCTAGAGCTGGCGGCCACTTCCTCGGAGCCGCAGTAAGCACCGCCGGGACCCCGCACCCTCCCCGGCACCCCAATCCCCTGGCCCAGCCCAGAGCCCCGTCCTGCACCCATAGGAGCTGGAACTAGGAGTGTGAGGGGTGCTGGAGCACCCCCTGGCTTGAAGTGGTTTCCATTATATTCAGGGTTTACAGTTTGGTTCAATGGCTCTCAGCACTCCCACTATACAAATTGTTCCAGCACCCCCTGCTTGCACCTCAACCCCCTCATCCCCGGCCTCACCACCACCACCCCCCGCATCCCAACCCCCAGCCCAGAGCCCCCTCCTGCACCCCAAGCCCCTCATCCCCGACACCAACACCAGCTGGAGCCTGTACCCCTCCGCACTCCAACCCCTGGTGCAGCCCAGCCACCTGCACTCCAAGCCCCTCATCCCCAGAGCCTGCACCCCCCCAGCCCATACCCCATACCCCCTGCTCCAGCCTGGTGAAAGTGAGTGAGGGTGGGGCAGAGCGAGCGGGGATGGAGTGAGCGGGGGCAGGAAAGGGGAGTTTGGTTTTGTGTGATTAGAAAGTTGGCAACCCTAACTTCTGGTGTACTTTTTTCTTCATTGGCCTTTTCACCAGAGATATTTTTCTTAACTTTAAAAATACGTTGAAGGGGTAGGTACAGGCAGCTTCAATTGCCTATCCCCGAGGCAGTGCTAGGACTGGGAAATGTCGGACACAGGTCTGAGGCTTCAGTATCAAATCTCTTTTCCAACTCCATTACTGCTATTGCCTGCCACTTTCCTGAAAAGAGCTGCAGTCCATCACTCTGGACTGGTGAATCTTAGAATGAAGAAACTATGCTTATTCTGCCTTCTATTCTGGCATTACATAATGTGGCTGCATTGTCCATATTTCAGAAGAAAATCTGAAACCTGAATCAGTAAGTGTTACATGTGTCACCTGCTCTCTAGAATTTTTGTCACTTCATGCAAGATTCAGAAGGAACTTGAAAAACTAAATCTTGTTTTAATGATGTGATATTTGATGCTAAATGCTTTCAAATTGTTGCAGTATCAGCCATAGTAATATTTTAATATTTGATTAACTAAATTAAGTAAATTAGTAATGCAATTAAAATGCTATTCTCAGCCTCAGAAATTACTGAAAATTAGAAGAGAAATGTATCAGTTCATGGATATTACAGGAAGCATTGCAAAAATAACATAACCATCAGCCCCTGAAATAACAAGTCAGCTGATTTCAATAGGCTCTAACCATTGGTAACTAGAGACTGTGTGTTGTGCGTGTGAATAGGAATCTGATCTCTTAATAGTGTTCTTACCTTGGAAATGTACAGGTGAATGTTGAGTCTGTTTAACCTATAATTCCAAAGCTAAATAAGAATGCTGTTAAATGAGCTCAAAATTTATACAGCAATTGTTCTCAACTTTTACTATGCTGTGACCCCCTTTTCCACATAGGGACCCCTGTTCCTCCAATCTAGCCAAGAACCCCTCTAGCAGTATGGGAAGTGCAATCCCTTCACACTTGTCTGGGGCTCCGCGATGGGTCACAACCCCATGTAATCCTTGACATACAGTATATAATTTCTAGTTCCCAGTTATCCAATTACTGTCTAGTCTAGTTTAAAATTCATACTCAGTTGATTGTATAGCCAACTACTGGAGTGTGCTGCACTATTTGAAAGACCTCTTCTTTCAGTTTGATTTTCAAGTCCATTCAATTTTGCTGGTTATTAGGTGGAGTTATAAAATTCATGACAAATAAAATTCTAACAGTTAGAGCCAGCCACAAGACATCTAAGTACAAGTAATTCTTTTGCTCCCCTGCTAATTGGCCTGAAGAAGTTATTTAGACAACCACGAATTGGCAGTGTTCCACCCAGCATGCACTTATAAAATTGCACATTGTCTGGAAATACATGTGAAAAAGTTATTTTCCCGAGAACAGGAGTGCACTGTTTGTAATGCCTTTAAATGATATAATGGAGACCAAATGATTCTTTTTTTTTCTGCTTGTTATTCTGCAGAACACCAGGTTATCTTTTCAAGCCTGTATAACATATTGCCTCTGTACAATGTGATGTATCATTACTATAAGAATACATGAATCACAAGGAAAATAATCCAAATAATATTCACTTTGTAAGAGCTATTGTAGTATGACAAGAATAGCAATATGAAATTAGCATGTGAGCGCCAGCCATTTGATCTGGACTCATATTTACATCACACGGTCCACAACAATATTTTAAAAAATGTAAACTCTTCTCTACTTACACTAAAACTACCAAAATACTTAATAATTGTATATTTTTAAAGTTATTTAGGCATTGACTTAAATGAAGCTAGGTCAAGCCTTTCATTAGGTAAGTGTGGAGGACAGACTCATGATAAGCCCAGACAAGTTTCAGCATGGTAAAAGTACACAAATTAACAAGGAAGGGTATCAGGAAGAAAGAAAAACACACAAATGAGAGTAATTTTTTTCCAGTGTAGAAGGAAAGGTGTTTCTCTGCACCTATTGCCGCCTTACAAAGATAGTCAGTATAAACAGTCTTACAAGAGTCTAAGTCTATTACAAACAGTAAGATGTAACAGAATATTTAGCATTTATGTAGTGCTTTGCATGTTCATAGTAACTAATAAATCTGCATAATATACCTGTGAGGAATGTAGATAGAATTATCCTCATTTTACAAATAAGGCAAATGTTGACATTAAAAATGGCTTGTCCAAGGCCCCACAGCAATTCAGTAACAGAGCTGAGACTAAGTCTCAGGGGCAGTGGATTCTCTGTTCCAAGCTCGTGGAAAAAGACTTGAAGGTGGGTCTGGAAGAAGATTGTAAAGGGCGTTGTGATGCTGGCAGACCAGGTGTCAGCTCATGCCAAAGCCCCTGGGCCTCACTGAACACTGACAAATACATAGTTGGAAAACAATCTGGGTCATCTGTGTGTTAAAATAGATATTAGAGTTATAAGAATATGTGTAGTGTTTAGACTTTATGAAATGCATGTAGGATGCTGTATGTATTAATCTTACGTCTAATAGCTGTATCCCATGGTACAACGTAATGTTTAAGTATTTGTTATGTAACTATAAAAGTGTTTGAACATAAGAACGGCCATATTGGGTCAGACCAAAGGTCCATCTAGCCCAGTAACCTGTCTTCTGACAGTAGCCAATGCCAGATGCCCCAAAGGCAATGAGCAAAACAGATAATCAAGTGATCCATCCGCTGTCACCCATTCCCAACTTCAGGCAAACAGGGACACCATCCCTATCCATCCTGGCTAATAGCCATTGATAGACATATTCTCCATGAACTTATCTATCTCTTTTTTTAACCCTATTATAGTCTTGATCTTTACAACATCACCTGGCAAGGAGTTCCACAGGCTGACTGTGTTGTGTGTGAAAAAATACTTCCTTTTGTTTGTTTTAAACCTGATGCCTATTAATTTCATTTGGTGACCCCTAGTTTTTGTGTTATAAGAAGGAGAAAATAACTCTTTCTTATTTACTTTCTGCACACCAGTCATGATTTTATAGACCTCTATCATATCCTCCTTAGTCATCTCTTTTCCAAGCTGAAAAGTCCCAGTCTTATTAATTTCTCCTCATATGGCAGCAGTTCCATACCCCTAATGATTTTTGTTGCCCTTTTCTGAACCTTTCCCAATTCCAATATATGTTTTTTGAGATGGGGCAACCACATTTGCACGCAGTATTCAAAATGTGGGTGTACCATGGATTTATATAGAGGCAAAATGATATTTTCTGTCTTATTCTCTATTCCTTTCTTAATGATTCCCAACCTTCTGTTCGCCTTTTTGACTGCCGCTGCACATTGAGTGGATATTTTCAGAGAACTATCCACAATGACTCCAAGATCTCTTTCTTGAGTGGTAACAGCTAAAGTTTGGTAAAACTGTAAAACCCCACAGTCAGGAGAGATGCATTACTAAGTGTGAAATGCTAGGTTACCACAAGAGGTGTCATCTCCCCAACAAAAGAAGGCCTATAGACACCAGACATCGTGGAACATCAGTGGACAAGAGACTTTGTTGATTGCTTCCCCCACACCCATGAAGAGGGGGCATGCACAAACACTTGGCCCATCACAGCTTGAATGCTGGGGTAAGGGCATAAAAATCCATGTCAAGGAGAAATTATCACTATGCTGTTTGGAATTTGGAGAGGGAAATATTTCTAAACAT
Source organism: Malaclemys terrapin pileata (assembly GCF_027887155.1). Lineage (NCBI taxonomy): Eukaryota > Metazoa > Chordata > Testudines > Emydidae > Malaclemys > Malaclemys terrapin. Next base: position 43,704,149 of record NC_071515.1, read on the forward strand.
AAGCAAGGGATACCCAAGCTGCTTGTCTTATCTTAGCCCTAAAGAACATATAGTTTACGGCAGATACTATTACCTTTTGGAACCTAAGATTGTGTCTCCTTTATGTGTGTACACGTTTACCTGCTTTAACCTTGTAAATAATTCTTATTTCTTTTTCTTAGCTAAATAAATCTTTAGTTAGTATTATAGGATTAGCTAGAAGTGTTTTCTTTGGTTTGCGATCTGACGTACAGTTGCCCTGGGGTAAGTGTCTGGTATATTGTTATGATTTTTTTGGTATGAGGGACCATCTATCACAAAGGCAGACTTGTCTGGGTTGCAAGATAGACCAGAGTGCCCAAGGGGACTGTCTGTGACTCCTGTTATAGTGCTTTAGGAGTTCACACTTGTTACTTGGTTGGTGAAATCTAATTATAGAACATACAGCCAGTTTGGGGTTTGTGCCCTGTTCTTTGGCAGTCTGCCTTGAGGTTGTCAATCACACTCATGAGTTACTCTAAACAGCTTGACAGTGGTAGTTAGGTTAGTTTCCTGGATTCAGTGATGTGGACATGGGGAAAGGGGAATAAAAGTAGAGGTAGAAGAGAACTAGATTGTAAATACTCTTGGTGAACCCTTTTATCTAGAGATTTCAAGTCATATTCCCCCTGCACAAGCCCTATAAGGGCAAATCAATTTTTAAAAATTTCTAGATAATGGAAAGCCTATGCTATGTTTTTGGATACAAGAACCTCTCTTTCCCCGCAAGCCTAGCTGGCAAAGTAAGTGATCTGACTGTTTCAGTAGAAAGTAAGTGATCTGACTGTTTCAGTAGCTGTTTTTACCCTATAATTTCTTTCTTCCTGATGCATGCTACTTTTTTTCACAGTCCCTCTCTGTTTTCCATTCTTCCCAGTCTCTGCTCCATTTGTGCCCTCCCTGCCTCAGCCTCACTTTTGGGGTGGTGTGTTTTTGTTTTGTTTTGTTTGGACTTTAAGTCTCTATCCTTTCTCTGTTCTTTTTCTTGGTTTCTCCTTAGAGGAATTGGAACACTAGAGTTGAACTTTTAACTACTGATGTTCAAATGAGTTCAACATGACCCAAAGGAGATCACCCGTTCCTCATATATACACATATAGAAATAACTTTTCCTCTGGTTTCTCAAAAAATGTAAATGTTTCAGTTGTCATATTTAGAACATTGCATCACAAACATGACCTACAAAGGAAAAATCTTGCGCTTTGCCTCTTATTCTTTATAAAGTATACAAAAAGCATGACACATTTTGGTTTGCTTTAAATTCTGCTTGTTGTTTTACTTTAGAGATAGCAGGAATATGAATTCTGGTCTTGTTTTTCTGGAGATCACCGTGGTTTGTGATCTTTCACGGCTGCTTATTGATGAATCAGAAACACTGAAGGTTTAATATTTTTTCCAGGGGTCTGTAGTTAAATTGGTGTTAACTTAAATAACAACAAAAACAGTTTTAAGCAGTCTAAATTAATACCTTTTCCGCTTTCAATTAGTCTGGTTTCACTTTCTTGGTATTCTACCTGCGATATTCTAATGCTCTTAGTTCTCCAGTTGCACATAGAGCCTTCCAGAAAAAAGACAGATGTTACCTGTGTGACGTTGCACTCTATATGATTTTATGAAAGTATGCTAATGAGTATGAATATAATGTAACTGGAATATGCTTCGTGCAAAAGGTATCTTTGTAAGGTACCATTACAAAGCTTATAATCTACTGAGTGTGGTCATCCTATTTGTATAAATGTATCACTCTTGCATCTGAAACTAGAAATATAAAATATAACTCTGAGGGCCTATTGTAATTATGCAAAGTGTGGGCCATTGATGGTGGTTTGGAATCTTGATGGCTCCCATTAACCAGGACAATTGTCTGTAGATGGCTCTGTTTTACTTGAGTCTTCCTGTATGCTGTGTGCTGGCAAGTGGGTAATGAAGTCTTACAGTGACATGTGATCATGTCACCTGACCTGGAATACATCTTTAATCTGGTGCTTTTCCATACACCTCATTTATGCATGAATATACCATTAGGAAGCAAAACAGGGCACAAACCCTTTTCTCCCTGTCACCCCTCTCTCCTGTCAGTGTGCAGACTGTCTTTAAAGTATTGAGTAAGCAGAAAGCTCTTTTCTCCAATTACATCATTTTAATTGTGGCTTCTCTCTGGCGTTCTAACAGGTGGTGTTTCAGTGATCAATCAACTCCCAAGCATCTACATCCTCATATAGTGCACTAGACTATCACTGTAGTGATCTAGGATTGCTGATCTACTGTCACCATCATTTTTAGGTGCCAAAAACAACCAAGTCTCTAGGCAACTGAACTTTTTAAAGAGAAATCTTTTCCTTTTTGTAAGCATCAGAGAGTGGTCAAATCCCACTTTCATCTCTTGTGGGAGATTTTGACAGTCTTTGCCATGATTTTCCCTCATCTTGCTCTCAAGAAGGTAACATTATAACACAGCCATATTGGAAATGATACCCTGAGGATCAGCTCAGATTTACCTTGCATATGACAAAACACCTAAGAATGTTTAGTCATCATTCAACAAGCTGAATATTGCAGTTGCTATTCATTCAAAGAGCTGTTGCTATCTGTACAGTAATACTGAATAGGAGTATTGTTTTAGTGTACAAGGAATTTTCTTTTTTTTTTCTTTAGGTGGTTTATCATTGAAAAATTATAGAATTTAGCTGGTTTTCAGTAATTATGTGTTAGTACATGGATCACAAAATAGCTTTTCGTATGATGTCATTACTAGAGCTGGACAAACTTTTTCAGACAAAGCATTTTTTTTTTAAGAAAAATGCAAATTTAAGTTGACCAAATTATTTGTGAATTTGTGTCAAATTCCCCAAATTGTTTTGGTTGGAAAAAAATTCTAAATCTACTGAGTTGCTATTTTTGAAACTAAACATTTGGATTTTTCAATTCAAAATTACTTCGTTTTGAATTTTACTTCTATTTTATTTTTAAAAATTCAAAGGTAAAAAAAGCTCAATGTTTCATTTTGGGTCAGAATAAAATGTTTTTTGTGATCCAAAACAAACTGATATTTTTGGTTTGCTGAGAAATTTGAAAAATTTTAATTTCAGCGCAAAACATTTCCCCCCTGTTTTGGGGCCACTAAACCAAAAAGTGGATTATTCAGCATTCTAGTTATTACACTGTCATTTCAGGCAAAACTACTTATCTTTCCCTATTTGTTTTACTATCTGATCATGCAATGAAACATCATTTAACTTTTGGGGTGTGGGTGTGTCTCAGCCTACACCAGTGCAGGCCAATCATAATCAGACAGGGGGACAATAACTATAAGTCACTTATTTCTGTGCCCACCCGACACACAGCTCTCTCTCCTCAATTTGTGAATTTTGAGAGCTGTAAATTAACATGGATTAGAACAACATATAACAACTTTTAATTTTGTCTCATTGAAGGAAAGGTGTATGCATGAGCATAGCAGTCACTTGGTAAGAAATTATTTTTTCTGTGGCTCTCATTTATTGCCAGTACATACTGCTGAGATCTGACTGACAATTACCTAACAGGTTGAACACAGGAAGGGGAAAACAATGATACATTTAGAGAGAACCATTTCAAGTATGAGTCTCCCCAATCTGCTGTCCTAGAGTCTAGGATCCAGATCATCACTAGATGACAGCTGCTCAACAACATACAGAGGGATGAGATGAATATTGCACAAAGGAGGATTAGGGTACAATGGCTTGAAAGACTCACCAGCCAAACACCATACTCACTAAAGCCCACCTGAATATTGCACTTGAAGGCAGTGAAAGATGGTACCTACTTTTATGGAACCTCAGTGAATCAGGCAAGAGACCTTTATTATAACCCCACTGTAGAAATTCAATGCAGAAGAGATCAACTTGTTTAGCTGATATCCATGGTATGGCACAGACCTAACTAAAGACAGATCTATGATACTGCATGTCAATGAATTAAATTGTTTCCTAAAAGCTTATCGTAAGTAGCACTCTAACACGCACAACCTTTTCATGTGCTTCACTCATGACTAAGGCTCTGTTTGTGTCGCAGAGGTCACGGAAATCACAGATTCTGTGACTTTCCATGAATTCTGCAGCAGCTGGTGTGCCTGGCCCGGGGGCCACCTGAGCAACTCGGGCAACCCCTGGGTCAGGCACACCGGCTGCTGCTGGGGCAATCTCGGGGCTCCCCCAGCAGCAGGAGTTTGGGTGTGGGGGAGGTTCAGGGCTGGGGTGCAAGGGCAGTGCTTACCTTGGGGGGGACTCCCCGGAAGGGCGACAGGAACTCCCCTCCCACAGTTCCTAGCTCCATGTGCTGCCTCTGCCCACAGGCACCACCCCACAGCTACCATTGGCCGCGGTTCCCAGACAATGGGAGCTGCAGAACTGGGGCTTGGGGCGGAGCAGAGGCAGCACATGGAGCTAGTAGCTGGGGTTGCCGCTTCCCAGGAGACGGGTAGAGAGCCTGTCCCAGCCCCCCCAACTCCCTCCCAGCACCTGCGGCACCCCCCCCCCGGGATGTACCCCACTCCAGCACCCACGGCGGCGCCACCCCCTAGCACCTGTGGTGCCCCCAGGGCCACCCTCCAAAGCCACACCCCCCCAAGTTTTAGTCGGGGTATATAGAAAAAGTCATGGACAGGTATTGGGCCATGAATTTTTGTTTACTGCCCAGGGCCTGTCCATGACTAAAACACCTTTTGACTAAAACGTAGCCTTATTCATGACCCAGATCAAAAGTCTGAGGAGTTGCACTTGCTCGTTGAAGCAAGGACTCTGGGGTCGTAGGTCATAACACAAAGGGTGCTAAGCTCATCCCAGAATCACTCTTCTTCCACTGTTTTCCATTCCACTGAAACGTTCAGTGTTCTCATGACTCCACAAAAATAATTCAGTGATTCAGGAAGTTGATTACCAAATTCTCTTATCACTTTATTTATTATGTACCTTGAACTGACCCATTGATCTGTATACGAGGTATTCAAATTTTCTAAGTATTTTCTAACCTGCTTTTTTCAATAACTATTTTTATAAGGTCTTCATTACATTCTAATATTAATTTCTCTTGTTAAAGGCAGATTTTAAAAAAACAGTGTATTCAGTATGGCACCCTCCTCATTAATTAGTGGGACTCTTTCCTCTCTCTCTCTCTTTTTGCCCGATACATTTGTAAAAGCCTTTATCCACATATCATATCAGTAGACACTTCTGTAATATGTGAGCGCTCTACAAATCCTCTATTTGTTCATTACTCTTTCATCTTTGAGACTCCTCTTTGCAGTGCCCAGTCCAAATGATATAGTCTTGAACTAAAAACTGAAGAGATATGGTGAGGATTGGGATAATATGTAATGACTTGAAGGCTTTAGTTAGAGAGGGATTTGCATGCTGTGTATCTATATCTGCTTGTCAGTCTCCTTGACTAATGGCAACAAGGATGGATAGGAAAAACTGCAACCTGAATCTTTCGCAGCAAACATACTGATTTTAACAATTTTAAATCCAGTACCAAACACTGGGTTTGGATAGACTGGACTGCTAGAGATGGGTCGTTTAAACTGAGAACTGTGTAGATGATGTGTGGGACTTTAGACAATAAAGTTAGTAACAGCAATACTGTCACCTCCCAAAAATCCATAACTGACTTACTGATGCTCAAGTACCTTGGAGAGTTAGGACTGGAAACCTCTGATGTCATTGGTCTTCATGTGACAATCTGGAGATGGGGCTTTGTGACAGTACATGTGGGTCTGGGAACACTGCAAGCATGAAATTTAAGGACTGCAGTTGAAAGGAACAATTGCAACAGTGTTGTAAAATACTAAAAAATTAAACAGACTTATGTAAATTTGAGAGCACTGTTTTAATCTATAGTTTAAAGAAATATATGAAAAAGAAGAAAAATCTTCTCACCGAATTCTCTAGGGATAGTGTTTCTCTTTGCGTGTCCCCCTTCCCCATTTTGCTACAGTTTTCAACCAGCAAACAATTCCTTAATTTTCCTAGTGTTCTCTGTTTCTCTGTGGAGGACTTTGCTGGTTCAGGCAATCTAGTAGGCTAGCTTGTTGAGCTATCTCTACAGTATGAGTTTTACACGTGGGTGCTCATCAATCATCCTAAGAACCATTCTGCACGAGCTATGTCATAGGAATGTGAATTAAAATTGCTTCTGCAGTGCCAGAGAACACAGAGAAAAATCCCCATGGGCTTCAAGGAAAATGCCAGCCAACCACTAAAAGGCCTGCAGGCCAGATTTTAAGAATTGTCCCACTAGAGGAAAGGCAATCTGGGGCTGAATTTTTAATTAAAAAAAAATCAGTTCATAAAATTAACAGCAAGCAGCTCTCATAAATTATAAGATACTTTACATAATTTATTTACAATTATACTAAATGTTGAAGTTTAAGCATTCCCTTTTTTAATTTTCCATTATTAACTATTTTGAGTCTGTGCTTATGTACATCCCATAAGGACTGAAAATTTTCCGATATTGTGGATAGTTTAAAAAAATAAAAAAAACTGTCAAGAAATTTTCATCTCTCCTGAAAAAAAGACAATTACAATTATGTTAATTTGGCAAACTATGTGATATAGCAGCCACTATAATAATTCCTATAAGTCCCACCATATCAAAACTACATGTAAATGTTCTGAGTGTGAATCAGAACTTCATCAGGGAAGACTCATTTATTCAATAACGTTTTATTAAAATCTTTAATTTTGTGTCTTGAATACTTTTTGGGGGCTGGAGAATGCCTCTTTCTTAGCTGATGCTTTGAAGACAACAAATTAATTAAACTCATCAACTGGAAGAAGGCTATTATCAATAATAAAATCTGAGCATTTACTGTGGTTTAACATGGTCTACAGATTGCATTAATGAGTCTAATAGATACTAATACAGTACTATAAAATATGAACTCTTACTGTTTTATGTGGTCTATTACTTGCATTAATAAGTTTATAGAAAACCTACAATGCAGCTTTTTTATAAAATGTATTAGATATGGTTAAGTCACAAGGGTCAACTTAAACTATTTCATTTATAATATAGTAGCCTTTAAATAGAGGCAAACAGAGGGTATTTAAGAGATTTAAGTTGAATGTTATTAAAATATATTATTAAATCGGAACAATTATCTTCTTTCACTGAGATCTGAGTTAAAACTTCCAGTTCTGACCTAATTAAGTGGTATTTCATGGCATGAATCCTGAAAAAGAAACTATATTTGTAAATTCACTTCTCATATTAGAAATCTCGGGAGTTCTCATTAACTGAAAATTACAGTAGTGCAGTCATGAACACTTTTGTCATCTACAGATGAAATAAGGTCTGTGTGAAGTTGTCAACTACCATTTCTGCAATTCTGCCTAAAACAAAAAGGGCCCAGTTTGAAGCCCTTACTCACGCTGGTGAATACTTATTAACACAAGCACTGCCACTGAAGAAACTGGGACTACTCATGTGAGTAGTTGGTCACCAGTGTAGGAGAGAATTGCACCACTGCACTCCAAATAATGTACTGATAAAAGCTGTGCGTAGGTATCGTAAGGCACAATTTGTTCCATTGACATGATATTTCTCACATAGTGTTGTATCTAAAGCTGACAACAGAAGTTGTGTGTACACAGGGGATGCAGTAGAATCCTAACTGGCACACCCAACTGGTAACAGACACACCAATCAGCAATTACCTCAATTATCAAAAGTTTATAGGAACATACTGAGCTGCTGTAGAGTTGGGCTTGTTTCCTGAATTGCTAACCTCCCTGCCCCCACGCCCCTTCTATATCAAGGGGCAAATGATCCCCACATTACCCTGCAAGCCCACGCAGACCTAAATACAGCAGACACGGATTCTGCTGCACTGGGGGTGGGGTTTGATTCTGGTCCCCAGAAAGGGAAAAGGGCCAATTGGTCCATGACTAAATTCATTCACTGGGCATGACCCCTGAGAGGAGTGTTACTGGGCTGCAAACTTAATGCTGAGGCTCATGCTCTGTGGTCTGGTATTACGTTGTAATACACCTCAGTTAGTTCAAGTTAAAGTAAAATGAGTTATCTTTACAGCCAATGTTCATTGAGCAACATTTCCTTTACTTCACAGAACTATGACTTGTCAGCAAAAACTGAGTTCAAAAGATGTCAAACCCACACGTGATATTTTCTCAAATTCTTCTTTATTTTAAAAAATGAAGAAATAGCAATCAATAACCTATCATCTTATCCCTAAATATCTGGTTAGTTGTTGTACCCCGGTTTGCCACCCATTGCAAAGTAATGTCCAGTTCCATCCTGAATTGATGTGCATTATTTCTATCGCTGAGTTTGGCTGCTTGTTTCATCTTCCCAGTAGTTTTTGCATAAATGGTATTCCACCAGGATGTATCAAATGCTAGTCTCTACCTCAGCATCTGTACTTTATTCATACTGTTTGTCATGCTGTCTGGAGTGGCTCATAGCCGAGAGCAGGACCATCCTTACCCATACGCAAAGTACGACGCTGCGTAGGGCACCAGAAAGTTGGGGGGGGGGAGGGCTGTGTAGGGCACCAAAATAGCTAGGGATGGCCCTGACCGAGAGTGCCAACCTCAAAAGCAGGGCGGACACTCCAAATTGGTAGTACGTTCTATCATTAGATTTCACCAATCCAGTAACAAATGTGAACTCCTGGATCACTGTAACAGTCTTACCATGTAGTCACAGCCAGTTCCCTTGGGTACTCTAAGCTATCTGGCCACCGGCAAGCTGGACTTGGTGATAAATGGTCACTTATACCAAAAATCACAAAATATTTAGGTTGCTTCAATCCCAAGAGATCACTTACTTTAGATCTCACACCAAAGACAATGCTAGTAGCCAATCCTATATGAATAAGGATTTATTAACAGGGACAAAAAAAGAGTGTTATTTACAGGTTACAGCATGCTCCATATATACATAAATGAGTTCAGTCTACAGTTCCAAAGGTGATCGAGGTTTAGTAAAAACAGGTCACTGGCCTTCCACGAGGCCTGAGCACGGAAGGCATTGAAGTACACCCCGCTGGCTGACACCCTGAGAGACCTGGGCTACAAGGTCCAGATACACGCTCTGGGCTCATGGGACCCCCACAATGAGCCGGTACTGAGAGCATGAGGATTTGGTTGACACTACACCCAGCTCATGAGACAGTTTATGGTGTCCGACACCATCAGGTGGTCCAGAGACACCTATACGGAACACATCATGGGACACCATCAATACCACGTTGAGTAATGGAGACCGCCGACCAGGGAAATAACCCACTTCCTTCCCTGATGAACCAAGGGATGCACCCCACCCATGTTGTTATTCGCTATACTGATACTGACTTGGACCTTGGACTCTTAATACATTCCATGAGTGGCATACCCAAGCCCACTTATCCACTAACGCTTTAAAAACTCCCGCACCCTAATCTGGGTCTATGCTGATTATGTGATATGTATGTATCTCATGATCCTTGTAACCAATACCTGAAATCCCTCATAACTCAAGCCTGACCCTAGACGTACAGTACCTTCCCTCTTAACTTGTGTATATTTAATTTTAAACATTAACTTTAATACAATTTTTAAATCTGTCAGCATTGAACCCTGGGGATTTCTGTTCTTTTGTTTCTTGACTCCAGCCCTTGTAAGAGTCCAAACAACAAAGAGAAGAAAAAATCTTCCTCAGATATCTTTATGTTCCTCTTACATAATTCAAGCTGATGGGAAGTGCTTTCTCACACATAGCACCTTCATGGGTGTAAGAGGGCCATTAAACCAAGCTTTGTGTTGTGATGTTCCACAATGGCCCATTTAGTCTTGATAGTTCTTGATGAGTGGGGGAATCACTTTTCATACCTTGGTTCACAAGTTAAGAGCAGGCACTTTTACAATTATAAAGCAAAACTTACATATTACCTTATAGCATGGGATACAGATATTACAACTAACATTAATGCATGCGGCAACTTAGAAGCATTTTATAGAGTCTAAACACTGAACATTTTTTTAAAAGTTCAACACCTGTCTTGAACAATATTAACAGAGGTGAGCTGATCTGGTTTCCATCTATGAATTTGTAGTGCTCAGCAGCTGATGCCTACAGCCTAGCCCTATAGTCCTGACATGGAAAAAAAATCCTGTTAACTTCAGGGAGTCCTTTCCTAGCAGCAAGGGCTACATAATAAGGTCTGAAGTCTGGCTAATCATTAGTGCCTCTAAACACTAGAGGCATTTTGACTTGCTCTTCACTGCACTCTTCCAGGCCTTGGCTACACTTGCAGATGTACAGCGCTGTGAGTTAAACCTGTCTTCGTACAGCTGAGTAGGGAAAGTGCTGCAGTCCATCCACACTGACAGCTGCCCAGTGCACTGTTGTGGCCACATTTGCAGCATTTGCTGCGCCATTGGGAGTGGTGCATTATGGGCAGCTATCCCACAGAGCACCTCTTCCCATTCTGGTGCCATGGGTTGTGGGAAGGGGGCGTGGGTGCAAGGCATTCTGGGTCCTGTCCCAACGCCCCATGATGCATCGCTTCGCATCCCAGAAATCCCTTTGTTTTCGTCCACCTTTGGCGCCATCTTTCAATGGGTTCTGTGCAGCGTGATCTGTCTGCGGGAAATGGAGCCCGAACTGCTGAGGCGTATGCTGACTTATCTCGCCAGCACATCACATTTGGCTGTTGAACTACTCCTTAAGATCCAAAGTGACAGTGAGAGTGAGGAGTCCGACGATGCTATCAAGCCGCGTAATGCGTACGACACAAAATTGCTTGTGGCATTCACGGACATGCTCAGCACCATGGAACGCCACTTTTGGGCTCGGGAAACAAGCACCAAGTGGTGGGATCACATCATCATGGAAGTCTGGGATGACGAGCAGTGACTGCAGAACTTTCGGATGAGAAAAGCCACTTTCATGGGACTGTGTGAGGAGCTTGCCCCCACCCTGCGGCGCAAGAACACGAGATTGAGAGGTGCCCTGCCAGTGGAGAAGCGGGTGGCTATTGCAATCTGGAAGCTGGCAACTCCAGACAGCTACCGGTCGGTCGCAAACCAGTTTGGAGTGGGAAAGTCAACCGTTGGAATTGATGCAAGTTTGCAGGGCCATTAATCGCATCCTACTGAGAAGAACCATGACTCTGGGTAACGTGCAGGACATAGTGGATGGCTCTGCACAAATGGGGTTCCCTAACTGTGGAGGGGCGATAGATGGGATGCACATTCCTATTCTGGCACCACCCCACCTAGGATCCGAATATGATAATCGGAAGTGGTATTTCTCTATGGTTCTCCAGGCACTTGTGGATCACCGTGGGCGTTTCATTGACATTAACACAGGCTGGCCCGGAAAGGTGCATGACGCACGCATCTTTCGGAACACTTGGCTGTTCAGGAAGATGCAGGCTGGGACTTTTTTCCCAGAGCGGAAGATCATAGTAGGGGAAGTTGAAATGCCCATTGTGATCCTTGGAGATCCCGCTTACCCGTTAATGCCATGGCTCATGAAGCCCTACACAGGGTGCCTTGACAGCAGCAAGGAACGGTTCAACTACAGGCTGAGCCGGTGCCGAATGACTGTGCCTTTGACCGTTTAAAGGGCCGCTGGCGCTCTCTGTATGAGAAGCTGGACTTGGCCGAAAACAGCATCCGCGCGGTTATATCCGCGTGCTGTACCTTCCATAATATTTGTGAAGGGAAGGGTGAAAGCTTCACTCAGGCATGGACCTCCGAGGTTCAACACCTGGAGGCTGAATTTACACAGCCAGAGAGCAGGGGCCCAGTGCGGGGCTGCAAGGATTAGGGATGCCTTGAAGGAGCAATTTGAGGCTGAAAACCAGCAGTGATATCTGGTGCCCTGCATGGGAGTGAAGTGCAGTAGTTCCAATCTTTAGGAATCAGTGTTTGCGAAGCAGACAAGCAGACTTGCAGTGCCTGTTTATTTCCTGGGCTAAGGAGTCTTTTACTTTATGCAATAATAAAGAATGTTTTCAAAGCCAAAAAATCCATTTATTGAAAAGAAAAAAAATTATTTATTGAAAAGAAACAAGGGGGTGGAGTGGGGAACGCTACAATCACAGATTCACATATGTCCTGTCTGGTGTGCTGTGCAGTGAGTGCTGCACTTCAGGACAGCTATACTGCATGGTGATGGGGGTTGAGTGCAGAGGGTAAGGGTCGTGGTTTTCAGGGCTGGGTGGTGAAGATACTGGTGTTGGAGGCAGCTGGTGGCGTGAAGAACATGGAAGTTGGGGAAAGTGGGTTGGAGGTGACAGTGGGGCACAACGGAAAGAGTTTTGGGACAAGGGCTGTGGGGGGGGTGGCATTTGCGTTTGCGGTACTGCTCCTTCTGCATGGCTACGAGCTCCTTTGGATAGCGTCTGCTTGACGCTCCAGGATGCTTATGAGCTGATCCGTGCTTTGCTGCCGGTGCTCCGTGCTTTGCCGCCGGTGCGCTGCATTTGCCTGGTGGATCCTGATTTCTCTCTCCCTCCAGTTCTGTTCTTTCTCATTCTCTTTAATAGATTGCCGCATCACTTCTTGCAGCATGTCATCTTTGCTTTTTCGCGGTCTCTTCCTGAGTCTTTGCAGTCTCTGAGCAGGCGATAAGAGGGACGGCTGAGGTCTCAAGTTTGATGCAGCTGTATAGGCAAAATGCAACATTTAACAGAGGCAGCATTGTTTATACCAGACAGAGTAATGATTTCCCCTGCACTTAAGGAGTAGAAAACACACAGGGTCTACACAATAGCATAATTTTCCTGTCCGAAACAGAGCACACATATCCCACGGGAGCTTCAAAATGGTGAGTAAGGGGGACTGATTGTTTCAGGGCTGCACTGTCCTCTGGGTTTCTGTGCCTTGGGGAGAGCCAACAGCTTCAGGGGGCACCTACACTGAACACTGTCCCAGCATTTTCCACAGGAGTTCGTCCTGGACGATATCTTGCTGCTGAGGGTGACCTTGGACGCAAGGGAGGGTCTTCTACTGCAATGCGGCTTCTGCCTTGGCCCATATGCAGCTTGCGTGTGTGCAGCAATGCTCCCCCACCCCTCGCGGCACAGTGGCGCGGACACGTTAGCCTGGCTGGGACAAGGACCACGGTGGCTCTCCCGATAAACCTGCCCAAGCGCATTGCACAAGTTCTGGATGAGACATTCGAAGAGATTACCGATGCCGATTACCGCGATGTGATAAACCACATCAATGCACTATTCCGCATCTAGGCATGCATGCCTAACTCTCTTCTCCCAAAGAGCCCGCACTGAAAAAATTCCTTTCCGAAAAAAAAAACTGCTTACCGGGAACCTGCTCTTCTGTTTGTCCTCCACCAAGTACCGGCCGCTGTGACTGGCTACCTTCCTCCTGGCTCGAGAAGAGCTCCTGGCTGCATGGCTCCAGGGATTCTGGGGTGTCTCCATCCGGCCCACCACCCTCACTCCCATTTTCTTCCTCCTCCTCCCCTTCCCCCCCCACACCGGCTCTGAAGTGTTCATGGTGGTGTTCGGAGTGGAGGTGTGGTTAACCCCAGGTATCGCATCCAGCTCTTTGTAGAATCGGCAGGTCGCGGGGGGATCACCCGAGCGGCCGTTTGCGTCGCGGGCTTTGCGGTAGGCACTCGGCATCTCCTTCACTTTAATCCTGCACTGCAGGGTGTCCCGGTCATGGCCTCTTTCCATCATGTCCTTTGATACCTTCCTGAAGGTATCGTAATTCCTACGGCTGGAACGCAGCTGGGACTGTACAGCTTCCTCCCCCCAAACACTGATGAGGTCCAGCAACTTGCCATTGCTCCATGCTGGGGCTCGCTTGGTGCGTGGAGGCATGGTCACCTGGAAAGATTCGCTGATAGCACTCCACGCCACGCCTGGCTGAGCATACAGGAAGGGGATTTTTAAAATTCCTGGGGAATGTAAAGGGCGGGTCACATGGTTGGTTACCTGAGGCCAGGGCAGTAGAGTTTAAACTGATGACCAGAGTGGCTAGAACAGGCATTGTGGGATACTGCTGAATACTTCTGGAAGACAGTCACAGCGCATTGGGCAGCCACACTGGCGCCGCACAGCAGCGCAATACACGCTATTCCTCTTGGGGAGGTGGAGTACATGCAGCGCTGCAACCACGGAGACACAGCGCTGCAAATGCCTTGCCAGTGTGGACGGGGAGTGAGTTACAGCGCTGGGGATGGCTTTACAGCGCTGTAACTCGCAAGTGTAGCCAAGGCCCCAGTCTCACCAATTCTCCTATATACGCATTCTAAGCTTTATTCTGTGCCTTTTCCTCTCAAATTACTCCCTCATCCTTATTCAGTGTTATTTTTCTCCATCTTGTAATAATTCTATTATCACCCTTTGTTTTTTGTTCCGAAGTCTAGCATATGTTCATTGTCCAAAAGCAAAGTTTATCTATTTTCATAGAATCATAGAATATCAGGGTTGGAAGGGATCTCAGGAGGTCATCTAGTCCAACCCCCTGCTCAAAGCAGGACCAATCCCCAGACAGATTTTTTTGTGGAATCTATTGCTCTCCTGAAACTCTGACACATTAGGTCTACCTTTTCACCCAATTTGCCAATGCAATCAAATAATTTAAGCAAATCTGTCATGCATGATGTACTTTTTATGAATCCATGTTGAGCATTTCTACCTAAATTATGCATTTACAGATGTTTCATAATTTCATCCCTTATAAATGTTTCTAATTTCTTCCCTCTGATTGAAAGTCAGAACTTGGAGGGGAAGCACTACTAAGAAAGCCCAGGATGTTGCAGGAAATAGTGTTGGTGACACCCTTCTCTCTGGCTCAACTGTTAACTAAGGTCTCAGTATTGTGAAAAGGGGGCAGTGGGCTGTCACAGGTGTATTCTTTCTGATGTAAAACTGAGGTCCTGACTACTTCTCATAATTATAAAGCTGCTATAATCTTACAGTGACCAGGTAATAAAAAAACAATTTGTAATGCAAATTCTATAGTCCTTCATTAACTATTGAAATTCAAAAATAACGTAAACTCTAGGCCGATGACTGACTGTTTCTGTGTAAAGCAAGATTAAAATTTATAAATTTAGCAAGTTTGTTTAGTACAAATCAGTGCTTTATCCAGCTTGTACTGTAGCCAGTTCACATCCATCTAATATGAATGTCATTAAGAAAACATTTTTTCCTTACCTGTCAGTTGCTTTTCTCTGAGATACAGTGTCTGCTGATCCTTCACAGGTAGATTAGGTCCCCATCACAGAAGTGATTGGAAGCAGCAGAGCTGTCAGTCAGACAGGCATAAACTGAGGCAGTATTTCTCAACAACCGGTCTGTGGACCAGCACCAGTCTGAGATTTCCCTGACGCAGTTTACGAAGGCAACAAGTCAGTCCCTGGTGTAAAAAGGTTGAGAAACACTGAACTAAAGGACCCTGTCCATCAACGTCCTGCTTTATCCTGGATACTTCCTAAGCCATGGTGCTAATAATGCAAGTTAAAATAGTAACAAAATGCTTATATAAACTTCTTTAACAGAGCAGGAAGTCTAAGCTGTTAACTCACTACAATAAGATCCCTTGCAACTCTTACAGCACACACTCTGATTAAAAAGAATGAAGTGACAAGTGGGGTGGCGGCGGGAGGGGATAATCTTCTCTCTCACTAGTATCTGAATGGAAGACAAGGGAAGGACATAAGCCAGCAATGAAATAATAGGGTGGAGAATGTGCTGCATCCAAGGAAGTCTCTACATGCAACTTGTAATCAAGGTCGCTGGATATTTCTTCAGCCAATGCTGGGGATGTCTCTCATACGGGGTACAAATCAAAGGGACAAGTGTTTGCATGCTTTTAGGAACTTAATCTGATCATTTATAAGATTTATGCATGTATTTTTATCCACGGACAATATCTGTCTGCCTTGTGTCTCCTAGTTGTCCAAGTGATGCCGTGGATGTACGAGACTTGGCTTCACTGACTGTAGCTCCAGGAGAATGATGTTTTTTCTCATTTGTTCAGTAGATAATGGCCCTTACACCAAATCATTTCCTAGTGATGCTACCCAATCCCTGCCAATGGTATCCCATGTGGCAGATGAATACTGTCAAGAGTCCTGTCCTGTGACAGGATCTGATGACCAAAATACTGATTTATTTGTGGAATTGCTTAAATAAATAACTTTTTCCAGCATTTCACAGAGAAATGGAATTCTTACTTAAAAGACAAATCCCCTGAAGTTACCTATGGGGAATTATTTCTTTTCTTTTTTAAATAAAATATTTTAACAAAATAGAAGCATATTTTGCCTCCATAATGGAATCAGCCTTCTCATAACATCAGATTCATATAATTAGAGCCCTGAGTGGATACAAATTTATATCCGTGGATGCAGATATCCGTGGATATAAATTGGTATCCGCGGAACCGCAGGGCTCTCCCAGCAACCGCAGTGATGAAAGGAGCAGAACATGGGGCCGCTGCTCCCAGAAGTCAGCGCCCTGTGACAGTAGCTCCTCCAGCACGGCTGTACCACCTGCAGTCTCGCCCCCATCCCTTCCGTGCAGCTGTCTGTGTCTCCTGTCTGGGGGCATGAGCACCACTTGAACACAAGAGTGTGACCAGAGTCAACTGCCGGTGAGCCTGGTGCCCACCCCAGTGGGTGGGACTGAGAGTGGTACAGCCGTGCCGGAGGAGCTGCCAGTGTGGGGCACTAGCTCCTGGGAGCGGCGGCCCCACATTCTGCTCCTTTCACTGCTGCAGTTCCCGGGAGAGCCCTGCGGTTCCGTGGATACTGATTTAGATCTGTGAATATCAATTTGTATCCACGCAGGGCTCTATATAGAATATTAACCAATATTGTGGATGTGACAATTTGGTCAGCTCAAAAGTGAGACAGCCCTGGAACAGACTGCAAACAACAGTCATAATAATCAATTAAGGAGCTTTGTCAAAGGCTTCAATTAAGAACAATAACTCAGACAATTATGACTTCCTTTCAAAATTGGTTTGTGACTAGGCATCTTTGTAAGTGACCTTGCATGGAAGGGGTACTGGAAAGTGAAAATAAATGCTCCCCTTCTTCCCTCAGGTGAATGAGGCAATACAGGAATGATGTTATCTTATTACCACTGATGTGATATTTTGAAATTCTTTCTGATTAGTGTGTTCTGCATTTAACTTCTTAGTGAATATGTAAATCGTTTTTGAAAAATCAACAAAGAACATTGTCTCCTGCTTTTAACATTTCATATCCCCTTTCCCATTTCACGAAAATGAATATCAAGTTCCTAAAAGTTACTTCTCCAATTTATTTTACGTATAAGAAATAATTGCCTTTAGCAAAATCAACCTCATACTTCTGTGTGATTTGTTTTCCACCTTTATCGGCCCCACTGTCTCCCTCCATCACTTTCTTCTTTTATTTTTGGTAGAAAACATTGTCTAACTTTAAAAAGTACTTTGTTGTTTAAGTCAATGTGAACTGCATGTCTGCATCCAAAGGAAGCATTTGGCTCTTATACTTTCTTCCAACTTCCCTTATACATATTTTACACTTCCAAGTCTTAGCTGTTTATTGCTTCATCATCATCCTTCCCTGATACTTTAAATAGCCACTGAAAGTGGATTTTTTAAAATTCCAATCACATTTCATAGTGTTGTTGACAGGCACATACTTTTTCTTTTGTGCCTCATCCTATTAGAATGTATGTAATTAATATAATTTTACCTGTTACATCACTGTTGGCATTTCCTAAAGAGCAAAATTTGAATAAATAAGATAAATACTGAATAAATTCCATCACCATAACCCTCTAAATTATTATGCAATAACTATCTAATACGAACATGTGTTGCACAAATGTATTATACAAAGATAAAATATTTGAATTAAACAGTAGCTTAAAATAGTGTATAACTTGCACCTATCAATCCCAAAAAGCAGTGTAAATACAAAAGTTTCTGTCTTAATAGAAATGTAATGTTGTAGTCCTGGACCCACTGAAGTTGATGGAAAAACTCCCATTGATTTCAGTGGGGCCAGCATTTCATTCTACATTTATTTTAAAAATAAAGAAGTGCCAGCTTAATAGTTTAGTGATGATGCTCTATATTTCCCTGTAGTGATCTGAGTTCAACACAGTGCAGTGTTACCAGAAGAGAGAATGTCGTCATAAATCTATGAAGTTCATTGAAGAGACAAACAAAATTTCTCTGTCACTCTCTCTTAAGAGATTGGAAAGTGAATTTAATATTCATGAAGCTGAAGGACTAGCAGTACTGGCTTGAGAAATCTGGCAATCTGTTCCAGCAATGTCAAATCCTGACTTGCAACACCATTCCTTTAGATTTTTTTTAAGTCATTTTACATCAGTAGTATCATATAGTGCTGAGGAGGAAAAGAAAACGGACAAGATCATCATTATTATTAGTAATTAGCTTAAGGACTTTACAAATACAGGGTATGACAATCCATCTGATAATCTAGCAAAGCATCTTTGCTCACAAATGCATTGGCCTCTTCCTGAGCCCAATCATGAGCAAACATTCAGGACTTTACCAGACCATTATACTTAATGTTAATGCCACTATGAATCCGTGCAAGGAATAACGTAGCTTGAGAACTCTGAAAGGAATGGGAAACAATTTGAGGTAACCCTAAGAAAAAGGAATTCCAGTTAAAGTTGGCATTTAAAAAAATCTGATTGCTTTTTTTAATTTTCCCAAGGCTCTTCACCTACAGTGGTAGATGTGGTATAGATGGACTAGGATTACTAATGATTTATGATTAACCCAATTAACAGACTCAAAAAGATCAACAATACCGACAGCATTCACACTATTTTTCAATACATTGCATTCTAAAAATATATCATTTAATGAGGCCCAAATAGTGGAGTTCAGTTATCTAAAGTAACCATGTTTCATCAATAGACATTTTTCTATTTGGCTATATATACTTGACCGCAATTTCTAGCTTTTTAGTATTTCATGTTAAAACAGCTAATTTGCACACTTTTAATCTTCCCCTCCTACCCGTCTCATTCCTCCTCCACCTGTATAAAACAGAATAATGCTGCATGGCACTTGAGAGACTGGTATCTTTGCAACTTATCTTCAACAATCTTGAATCTACACATCCCCCACCCCCCATCTCTGTTTATTGCTATTAATTTTGCTCACCTATTCAAAACATTCTTTATTGAGTACAGTCCTCCTTTGATGTTAAACAATCCAAATTTTCCTTTTTGAAGTATCTGATAATTAAATGGATACTTTGAACTGGCTAAGCTCAGCTTCTTCTCAATTTAAACCTCTCAAGAATGAAATACTTCTCTAGGATCATGTCTCTGAAATTTAATGTTTTTAATTTTTTCCCTGTTAACTTTTATTTTCACCTAAACCAGGCTGTAGTCACGACTCCCTAGATCATCCCCTAACCTGTTATTTATTTAAACATAACCTACCTCATATTTAATAAAAGCATGTATCCCTTTTTTGTCATTTGTTGCACTTGCTGTATTGCTCTAAAAAGCAATTCTGTACCAAATCCACAAAATAACATTAGTCTCATTTCCTCTATTTAATGTATTTCAGCCTATGCTTGGGTAGTAAAAATCTTCTATTACTTGCCTTTTAACATGCATAATTTTATTCAGTAATTTCACAGTTCAATAGTTTTTTGGAAGGGGGTTACATTACTATTAGTAGTTTACTCACTGAAACATCTCCAACTTCAATCTTGGCTCCAAGATCTCAAAATAGAGCAATATAATATGTATTTTGTTAAGCTGCATAAACTAAAAAGTATATCCTTCTATAACCTAACCTTCCACTCACAAGGCCCAAGGTTACACAAAGAATATTTATATTCTTCCCTGTGTAATAATCAGAAGGATATTCTGCTCTACAGAGAGCTTTTTATCACCCAAACGGTTTATTGTGAAAGGTTTGGGTTTCATAAATATATCTGATATCCTGCTTCTATAGCAGTATAATTGTCCCAATTAAACATAAAAATAACTCTCTGAGAGGTGTGAGAACATGAAATGAATAAAAAATACCAAATGTGCATTAAAAAATCCATGAAATTGTTTTCAGAAGGAAAAGATCTACCTGGTGTGACAGGGTCTACCAGGCATTTGCTGTCCCCGGCCGGAGGCCCCATTACCTTGGCACGCCCTGTCCTAAGGTGTCCTGTTGGAAGGGAAAAGCAGTCTCCCAGGAACAGCTCCAGGCAGAACCAGGGAGCGTTAGCTCTTCCAGGCGCTGGGGGCTTGGCAGCTGGTGGAGCAGCAATCGGAGCCAGATTTAACTAGATAAAAAGAGCTGTCTGCTTATATGAGAGACTAGTTGTGAATGAAGGCTCATGCTTCCTGCCTTAACCCAAGTATCCTGGCCCGGTCAGAGGCCTTACCTTGACATTATTTGTGATTGACTCTCTATGAAGAACTAGTGTTTATATTATGCATTTTAACACCCAGGTGACTATTTTGAGTCCAGATTTAATTTGCTTTCTGTTACCCTCAGAAGACTAAGAACTGAGCTGGCTGCAGGGCTAGGCTATGGAAGTGGCAAACCATTGCAGAACTAGGATACAAGGGAGTTGCTAGAGAGGAGTCTGCAGTGCTGCTCCCTGACACGAGGAGGTGCTCTAGCAGAGAGTGCACACCATAACATCTGGAAATGAGAAACTCTCAAGCTAGCCGCAGCCCTAAAAGGGAGGAGATTCCATGAAGTGGCAAATACCCACTGAGATTCAGCCTGGCCTTTCCTTCCTCTGTTTTTAGCATCTTTTCCCTTTTACTTCTCTGTGTGAGCAGTACAAGCCAAGAGCTTGAACTATGCTCTTTTGGGAGGAAGACATTGTCCTTTTGGTACCTTATGTTGGTACCAAAACATATCCCCCATTCTACATAATTGAGCATCACAACCCGCAAAATTAAGATAAAATTGTAATATTAAGTGTATGCCGTAAGGACAAGTTATTTGTGCACACAAAATTATAGAAACCTGATTGCAATTAATTAAATTTACTGATCAGAGGCTCTAGGTGAATATTGTCTTGCCAACTGCTCAAGCTGGAAACAAAATAATTCCCTTAGGTTCCTTTAATTATTTTGACCAGTGGCTGAGATTTTCAAAGTGAATGGGACTTGTGCTCCTAAACCACTTAAGTGCTTTTTGAAAATTCACCCTATGTGCCTAAAGTTAGGCACCTAATTCCATTGTTAAGCATTTAAATAGCCTGGTTTTCAGAGTGCAAAGCATCCTCCAAAACCATGCGGTCATTTGGAGCTGCAAATGCTCAGAACCTCTGAATATCAGCCCATTTTATTTAGGTGCCTAATTTCAGGTAAATAAGTTTGAAAATGTGGTCTAATATTGCTGGATGTGCAAAAGTGGGGAAAAAAAAACCCACATTTTTTTTACAAGGTGAAAACCCTATAGTCTTATTTTAATTGCAGCCACCAAAAACAGAAAAACAAACAAAAAAACCCCAACAACAACCCTCTGCTAGATTCAGATCTAAAGAAAATGTAAATAAAGACTAAACCCCTTTCTGGGACTCTGTATGTGAGGTGTTCTGAAGAAGTTTCCCACACAGGCAAGGTGATAGATGTGGGACTGTGGAAGGAGACAGCAAGGTTCACTTTCACAGAGGGTCATTTTGAAGGCCTTTGTCATTATTTTGGCACATGGGAAAGAGGAAGAATGTATTTGCCAATGGGAGATTTGCTATTTCCATTGTCACAAAACTTTGTGAAAAGTCTGCCTTTGCTGCAAACAAATTGGAAGCAAAATAGTGAATTTTGCACTACTCTAGAGAGTGTGGGGAAGCTGAAAAACTGCCATCTACAGAGCAGAACACTTTCTGTTTAGAAAAATAGAGCCATCCTGAGCTCAGCTAGCCTTTCTGCCTTGGCATTTTCTAAGAGGCAAAAAGAGATCCAGGCAATGCATACAGCCATCTGACTTGTAGATAATAGCTTAATGAATTAAACACAGAATGAAATAAAAACACATGCCACTAGTCTCATAAAAGATGCAAAATGCTTCTAGTCAGACCTTGTACTTCATTCATACGTGCATTCAAAATGAATGATATTAGCTCCATATGAACTTTTGGTATTACCAACTATTTATAATACACATTCTGATGCATTAAGAAACAATACTTTATTAGAAAAAAACATTAAAACTTTGTCCAAGTCAGCTATAAAGAAATGCTGAAGGAGGCACCATGTATAAGAATATATTGCTTTTATTTTCAGGCTACCATCGTCAATAAATTTAACTGCTCAATATTCTACCAGCCATGAATAGTGAACCTGCCAGCAGAGAAGATTTCCATTTCTTAACCACCACTGACTTTTTGACATAACGTTACTGGCAGAGACAAAAGATTATCCCTCTCCAAATAACTATCTTTATACCAAATTTGTTCACTTCAAATGAGCATATAATAAAAATATAAATGAATTAATCCAAATCCCCAATGCTGTGAAGTACTTTATCTTTGGAGAACACTGAACATAACAGACAAAAATAACCATCTTTTCTATATAATGCAAGCACATTTTCCTCTATCATAGTGGCAGTACCCAATCTTATTTGATAAGTGCACCAGTTACTATATTAAGACCTCTACTCTGTTAGCAAATGTCCACTATTTCCCATTAAACTGGGTTCACTAATCCACAGTGGAATCTGAATTCTCAGTCTGACAGGTGCACGGTAGTGTTGTGCTGAGGTTTGTATTAAAGTGGTGGGGGAGCCAACAACACAGTACTAGTTCAAAAGTCTGATGTAACAGAACTCAGACCAATAATTAAGGTTTTCTATTTAGTGACATGCTGCAATGTACAACATCTCCAAAAGAACAATAAAATTGTCAGACACTCCCATCAAAACAGCACCGTAGAGTTGCATTAAGATGATACTTCATTGTATAAAGAGGTATTGTAAGACGTATGATGTGTGATAAACACCAGATAAAGTACTTTGCTATTGCGGAGTAGAAATAGTCTCAGCTTCCGTTGTGGAACCTCCCTAGCCACACACAGCCATCTTTGGTTCTTGCCTGCTGTCTAGGCCAGGTTGACGTGCAGATCCAAAGCCTAAACAATGTGGCCAACATTTGCAAATTTGGTTGCCTGCCATCAGGCACTTAGGATTTGATCCAAAGCCTACTAAAGTCAATGGGAGTCTTTCTACTGGGTTCAATGGACTTTAGATGAGACCACTAATCATTACTGAATCGTCTCAAGAATCAGCCTATTTTCAGAGGTGATCTTACAGAAGTAATTGGGAGCTGCTCAGTACCTCTGCAAATCTTCTTTTGGTGCCTAATTTTAAATCTGCATAACTAACTGTAAACACCCACATTTGAAATGTTGGCCTGTGAGTGTAATTCCTGTCACTTGTTGGCATTGACAGATTGTAAATTCCCTCCTCCCTTGTTCTACCCCCAAAACAAAATGATTTTATACAGCAATGCACAACACTGAACTCAAGTACAGTGACATTAGTTTCCACCTCTGGTGGTCCTGCCATATTGTGACACACTCATTTTAAGTGAGCCAGTCCCCATTTGGACCAGCAAGGCTTACAAAATGCTTCCAAACTCAAATTCTAAAATGCTCTCATCTTCTGCAAGTAGGCTGTATTTAGAACCAAAAGACAAATCGGGGCATGGTAGTGGAAAACTTCATCGTGGGGGTGGCCCAGTTTGTTTTGCATGTGCTAGTTTTTGTCACAACCTTAATGTTCTTTTAAACTAGCTTTTGTGTGTTAATATTAATATCCAGAAAGTGTTACCCTGCATATAATGAAATTATAATGAAAAATTACAGGAATATTTTCCTAAGTGTCTTGACACATACATTTTTAAACAATAACAGGGGACTTGCAACTTTTTGGAACATTAAATTTGGGTCAAGTAAAAAAAAATTTCTTCTGTGTTCGAAACATCTGCTTTATAACTCATTTTTTCATCCACTATTATGACCCTCTCTGGGGTGTAGAGGCAAAAATGTAGATATAATTATGCAAACATGAGCAAACACATAGTTCACTTTTCAAAAGTACTTTGCATTTTTCATAACAAAAAAGATTCAAAATCTGGTTTTGTAAGCATTCTACTCCTGGGGAAAACAGTATTTCCAAAATTACTCTCAGCAGTTTCATCTCACAGCTATTCAACACATTACGATGCTCATATTTGGAGAATACCTATGAAAAGCCATCTGGAACTTTGCAAATGTTGCAGATATTCCAATTATAAATTTAACCCTATTAATGCTTAGGTTTCAAACACAGCATGTAAAGTTCTATAAGTCTTTAAAATCACAAATGAGCAATGTTTCTATGCTTGAAAGAACAGTACTAGTGAAAATTATTATTTTCATGTGCCATTGTGAGATTCCATATTTAATGTGTCTCTATTCTATATAAGTTGTGCTCAATGTACAGGTAAAAATGTATTTTTGGAGAGGTTACATGAACAGAGATGGCAGAAGGATGATATTTAATGCCAGAAATTTACCACCAGGATTCATTTAATCCCTACCATCCCCTCCAAAACAATAAAGGTGGAACATCTAATAAACTAGGGAAGTAGTTCTAAAGGAAAAACAAAGGTGAAATTACCGAGCCAGATTCTTGGCTGGTGTAAATTCTCATTGGAGCTACACCCATTCGCCAGTTGAGAATCTGATGTGAGATTGCCTCCTTAAGGTCTGTCCAGGCCCCAAGAAAAGAGCAGAGAAGCCTGCAAGGGAAGTACACCTCTACCTCAATATAACGCTGTCCTCGGGAGCCAAAAAATCTTACCGCATTATAGGTGAAACCGTGTTATATCGAACTTTCTTTGATCCACTGGAGTGTGCAGCCCCGCCCCCCCGGAGCACTGCTTTACCGCATTATATCCAAATTCATGTTCTATCGGGTCGCATTATATTGGTAGAGGTATATTGAAGTTGTAGAAATGAAATGAAGAAAGATTTGAGTTTCCTTATTGAAACTGTGCTATGGAAGATGTCTGAGAAAGAACTGCAGAGATGGAGTACCGACTGGGGGCATTGAAAAGAGAGAGAGAGGCAAATCCTCCAGTATGGTGTGGCCACTTTGTGCCACACTGTGGCGGATTCTGACTGAAGAATGCAAGGGATGTTATCCAGTGGCACAGAGGATATGGCCAGGAAAAACGTCATGATTGGGAGACGTATACTCCACACTGTTTGGCCCTTTTGCACCATTAGCATCCAGTCAGACAGGTTAGCAAAGACTGCTATAAACCAGGGGACCAGTGCTTCATAGTGATCTCTGATTGGGAGGATGCAAAGTAAAAGAGACAGGTATTCCCTGCTGTCCCTCTAATGATTGAGTTTGTCTACAAAATACACATTCTTCTCCGCTTTTATGTCACCTCCACTGACCTTTGTTCCTTGTCAACCTTTGTTTTCTTCTTTCTTTCACTCTCCACTGACTAACAGCTGATTTAATAATGGTTCTCTTTCTCTCTGGCATGGGAGATCATATCAGAGAATTAAAGGAAATAATGTGACCAACTTTTTGGTTTTAACAGCTCTCTTCTAATGGAAACTCTCGGTACTTAAAAATAAAACCGATACCCTGGATTTATAAAACTGAATGATATGGTGTGTACAGGGCCAACGAGGGGGAGGGAAGCCGGTACAAATTACCAGGGCCCGGCAGTCCGGAAGGAGACCCGGGGCCGGCCTGCCTCCCGCCTTCCTCCCCCCGCTCATCGCCTTACGAGGGCCCGGCGGTCTGGAAGGCGCCCGGGGCCCGGCTCCCCTCCCCCTCTCGTCAGCCCTGTTTAGCTGTTCCACCCTTGCTGGGGGGCCCAAAAAATTTTTTTCACCGTGGTCCGAACCCGCTCTCGGTGGCCCTGGGTGTGTATAATTGACGCTACCTTATGAGAAGCTGCCAAAGCAGTATTTCAAGGGAGATTGCATGGCTTGTAACTTGTAAAAAAAAAAAAATGTAAAGATGCAGGAAATCAAAAGCAATACAGAGCACTTATAAATGTGAGGGAGAGCTTAATATATATTGAATGAAAAGGCTGAGTGGCAAATAAAATTTGGGGGGGGAAGCAAAACCCCAGACCTTTTATGTAAAGGGAAACAAAATTGATAAAGTATTGGCTTATGTCTTTGGGAGAAGAGCTAATAAAAAAGCATTTTGTCAAATAAAACTGAAACGAGCATGATAAGATATCCTAAAGCTATTGAATCTGTCTTTCAGAGTTTCTATAAATCTCAATATGCAAACTCTACAGACCAGCTATAACAGTATTTTAAAACTGTAAAACAGCCAGATATATCAAAAGATGATGCTATTAGATTAGAGGAGCCAATATCTCGAGCAGAGATTGAAAGGGCAGTATATAGTTTAATGCTGGGGAAAACCCAGGGTCAGGTGGCCCTACAGCAAAATTCCTTAAAATTTTTAAGCAAGAATGCATTCCCATATTAAGTCAAGATTAAATTAAAAGGATAATCTCCTGACAATCATTCAGCAAGATACCGTCACAGTGAGACACAAGGAGAGCAAACACAGATGATTGTGGATCCTACTGACTGATTTTTCTTTTAAATATAGATATTAACATTTATACTAAAATATCGACAATAAAAATGGATCAAATAGTGATGCATAAATATCAAACAGGCTTTGTTCCCAGAAGGAATTTTTTGGACAATATACATTGAATTGTATCCACTAAGTTTGGTCAAAGAAACAGAGGCTTGCCTTTAATCTCTTAATGAAAAGAAGGTCTTTGACAGGGTTGAGTGGCTGTGGTGTCTTGAGCAACTTAGATTTGGTTTCAAACACAGAAAACAAATAAATTCTTTATACTTAACCCCCTATTAGCTAGTATTCTGGTATATGGCCCCCTCACTAAAAAAAATATACCTTAAAAAAGTAATAACACAAGGATGTCTGTCACCACCACTGGTAGCTCTCACAATAGAGCCACTAATTAGAAAAATATTGTGCTAATATGTATATCCTGCAGATTGAAGATTGAAAGTTTAGAGCCAAAACCAACCATCTTAAAATGACATATTCTTGAATCTTATGCAAACTTTAGCTGCCTACCTACATTTCCCCAAGATCTAGCTAGCTTTTAGCAGAATTTTGGATTATAAAGTAAATATCTGAAAATTAGTTATTGCCTACAGTAATAGAGCAAGAAACTATAAGAAATTTAAAACTTCATGCTGATTTTCCTGGGCCTTTAAAACACCAGTGTACTTAGTGTACATATAAATTATACAGTTGACTCATTTTATAAGGATAGATTTCTTCTTTTTCAGCAAAAATTCCAAGAAGATGCCAGAGCCTAAACTCTGCAATTTGGTTAGGTAAATGACATGATATATATATTACACACACAGATAAACTATGTTACGCAAACATGAATAAGACTGCAAAGTCAGGAACTCAGCATTAGGATATGCCACCATTAAGTTTGCTTGTAAAAGATCTTTTCCAGTGAGTTTCACAAATATTCGCCAACAGTAGCGAAACAGTGTGATTCAAGAATCTCAGGTTCCACTTCAGGCTGTGGAAGATAGTGGGCATGGGCTCTCTCCAATTTGTCTCTGTCGTAGTCTTTTCTCTTCCCTAGCCCTGGCTCATTATCACAGTAAGAAAGTGGCTGCCGGTACGGTACGCAGCCGATGTTAAAGCGCTTTAAGCACCGTACTGGCAGGGCCGCTGATGGGGGGCAGGGGGGATGGGGCAAAAGGGGCAGCTGCCCCGGGGCCCGGTGATTTAAAAGGGCCCAAGACTCCCGGCAGCAGCTGGAGCCCCAGGCCCTTTAAATCGCTGTCACCACTACCACAGGGCTCTGGTGGCAATTTAAAGGGCCCAGGGCTTTAAAGGGTGGCCGGGGGCCCCAGTGCTCCGGCAGCAATTTAAAGGGCCTGGTACAGCGGGTAGCGGCAGCGGCCAGAGCTCCGGGCCCTTTAAATCACCGCCAGAGCCATAGGCAATGTGGGCCGGGCAGCGCTCAAGGGCTGGCTGGGGGAGTCTGGCCCCAGCCCTGCCCGAGGCACTGCCCCTTCCAGGGGCCCAGAGCCTGCCCCCCCGCCTTGCCCAGGACCCCAGCTGCCCTTCGTACTGGCAAGTCCTTTAAGTTACTTTCACCCCTGCTTATCCCAGTGTCATTTTTCCTCAACCACTCAATCTTCACTTTTTAGGCTTCTCATCCCAGTCACAGGCTTGTTGCCAAGAAAGTCCTAATCTCACCATTCTGGATTCCCTTTTCAGTCTTCCTCATTCTCATCCCAGTTTCCTTGCCCAGCTAGTCCCAGTTCCCATCCTGGCTCCTTGTCCCTAGTCTTCTTGCCCTATCAGTCTCAGTTCCTCCGTCCCAGCTCCTCATCTGATCTGCATCTCACCCCCCCCCCCCCCCCACTGTCCTCCAGTCACTCCCCGTCCCTGGCACATGTTACCAGTCCTCATTGGTTCCCAGTTCTACCAGCCTTGTCTATAATGAATGAACTGGCTGCCTCTTGTTTTTCACCCTTTTTTTCCTGCTCCCAATAAAAATTCTGAGTTTTCTTTGTTAGAGAAGACTGGTACTAACAATTACTTTTTATTACTTTAACTTTATAATGACAAAAATAGTAGGATATTATAGTTACCTCTCAGAGACTGGAGAATTTACTACAATGAATAATGTTTAAAAAAATGCCTTAACATCCCTCTGTATTTCTATTTCCACTTTTGTTATCTTTCCACAAAAATATATAGTAAAATAAATTACTCGTGGAATAAATTTAGGAGATTCAGACAATTTATACCAATTGAGGATCTGGCCCTTTATTTCTAGCACACCGCTCCCTATTGTGAGAGGCTGAAAGTCTGAGTTTCCCTCTCTTGATTCAGCAAGGTATTTAAGCATGTTAATAGTCTCATTTAAGTTACTAGGACTACTCACATACTTAACGTTAAGCAAGCGAAGTGGAAAAAGAGAGACGGCGACAGACAATTTAAACAGAAATTAGACTAATTTTAATTCAGTATTTTTGGAAGATCAAAAAAATTGCGAGTGGGTATCAGTGGAGTACAGGGGGGAATTATTCAACTATGTTGATTTCATAGTGTACAGTACTAACTTGGGGTATTATATGGGATATGATTTTTTATTTAATTTTTTAGTATCTCATTTTATTTTTATTCAGATTTATTTAATCTCTGTTTGAGAAGTATAGAATGGGTGTTGTGAGAAAAGAAAAATTTGAAGTCCAAGGTTAATGTACAAAATGAATGTATACTGAAAGTGCTTGGTTTGATTTCCATAAGATGAATGGATATGAGGTAAATAAAAGACATCTATTCTTATTGTCATCCCTGAAAACTCTGCCTCCAATATATGAATCGGGTTCTTTCTTTCACACTCATTATTACGAATAACAAAAAAGGTTCTTTAGGCAAGATTAAGCGCTCAGTGACAATCTGTGGAAATCCCATTGTTTTCAATGCATTGAACAGGTATGGCTGGTTAATATTTATTAAATCAGTTGATGCATGAGACTGAATTGATTCCAGCTCCTTCTCTGTTGGTTGATTGGGCTTTGCAGGGCTAACAGGAATAAAAAGTCTTAAAAATGTATCTTTGTCACTAAAATCAGCAGATAGGGCTGATAACATACAGAGACCTCATTGTGAGTAAGAAAATGCCATTTTTGCATAATCACTTTTCAGAGCAGAATCACACTTTAAACTCAGAAGGCCAAAGTGTGGCATTTAACTACTGGACTATACTGGGGGGTGGTATGGAGCAGCTCTGACCGGTTGGTCTTTGGGAAGGGATCTCAAGCAGCTGCATGCCTCCTTAGCTACCTAGTATGGGGTTCAGGGTGGAAGAGGGAAAGGGAGTGTGCAAGCTGCATATCTCACATGTCATAAATATGGACTAGGTAGTCCATGGGCCTGCCTCCTGCAAACTCCTCTTGACTTCTATGTCTCTTTTGAGGTGTGCTGTTCCTGTGGGAGCATACAGAAGAAGTAGTCCCTGCACTTCTCAAAGCATAGAGCAGGGGTCGGCAACCTTTCAGAAGTGGTGTGCCGAGTCTTCAATTATTCACTCTAATTTAAGGTTTTGTGTGCCAGTAATACATGTTAACATTTTAGAAGGTCTCTTTCTATAAGTTTATAATATATAACTAAACTATTGTTGTATGTAAAGTAAATACGTTTTTTTAAATGTTTAAGAAGCTTCATTTAAAATTAAATTAAAATGCAGAACCCCCTGGACCAGTGGCCAGGACCCGGGCAGTGTGAGTGCCGCTGAAAATCAGCTCGCGTGCCGCCTTCGGCACGCATGCCATAGGTTGCCTTCTCTGGGCATAGAGACTGCAACAGTGACCCGTGCATTTGCTTGAGGAACACGGGGCCCCATGCACTCTACCCTACTGCACACCCATACCAAGGCCAGAGACAATGTATTCCAGAAAATGCAAAAAGGCAATACCAAAACGAAATATTTGGGGAAATATTTTCAAATATTCTATAACTTTCCCAGGAGAAATGGCTATTAGCACTATTACTACACTTTCAATCAAAAAGAAACAATAAATATACTGGTTTGAAAACAATTAACTAAATTTGTAATTTATTTTTTTCCCCCAAAATGACATGTGCTGCCAAACTGAGGCTCTGGAGATTAAAGTACTGTCTTGTTCAGCTGTAATGGATGTTCACCCTTGCTGCCTTTACTTTCACTGTCCTCAGACACACATGAGTTTTGTTCAATTTATAAACTTCAAGATTGAAAAGGTCAGTCTCCTATGAGTGCGGCATAATATGAACTGGTGTGATTAACAAGGCCCATTGCCTAGAGGGGAGCAAGCAACACTGTTTACAGCTGATGATAATCTGGATGAGAATCCTCTTCTGTCTGACCCTATCTGCTGACTGCCAGTCATTCTCACTGCAAAGAATGCTTTGCAATGTCAGCCTGTCAATACCATCAGTGTCGTCATTACTACAAATTTCCACTTTTTACTGCAGGTGTTCACTTTGGCTAAGACTCTCAAAACTCAATGTCGCAGTATAATTGAACACCTGCTTCCACAGTTCCACTCCTAGCCTGAAGAAGATGGGCAAAGCAATTTAATGGGTGTTGATGGCTACAGGTCCTCCTGTATTTTCACTTAACTATGAAGGATGCTGTTTCTATTGTTTCCCCTCAACTGTGGCTTTAGGTTCACAAAGTGCAGCCTTCTAGCCATATGCTATTTTTTTTTGCAAAAAAACAGATCATGTCCCTCTATACTCTCTATACTAAAAAAAAAAAAAAAAAATCTTGTTATTTTAATGTTTCATTGGGCCTGATTTTCTTACCAACACTGGTGCAAACCAGAATCCATCAAATTCAGAATCCATTGGTGTAAATTTCTTATATTGCCAGAGGAGAATCAGGTGCAATATTTCATGGAATTGTAGTAATATATCTCCTATCACATTCCTCAGGAGTTTGTAAAAAGTTTATTAAGATCCTACTGAATGCAGAGTTTTCCTCTCTTGAACATCCACTCTTTGTTACAGGAAGAAGAGACCAGCATTTTCAAACTTGGGTTGCGTAAGTTAGGTACCTGAATCCATATTCTGGTACCTCTCTGTTTGGCAACTCATTGCCAGAGTTGCTAGATCCCCCACTAATCCCATTGACCACTATTCTTGTACCATAACTAATAGCAATTAGCTAGCATGATTAAAATATTACCAAGGAAAACTCTCAACGCCAAAAATGAGTTTGAAATGAAAAGAGAGAATAACACACAGAAAAATACACATGTATAATACTTTATATCAAATTATATATATTATGAAAACGCTGGCTCTGGTAATTGTTAGGTAACCAATATTCAGTTGTGTTGTGGATGGAGCAGGAGTAACTCTTGTCCTGCTGCAAATTAACAGCAGTCAGCCGGTCACAGGCCCCAGAGGAACTTGCTTGTAACTAGCTTCCTGACTGAGTGGCCTGTAGTTAAGCCAACCCTTTTATAAGGCCCATTGTAGTGAAACAGCTCCAGTCATTAAGTGTTTCAGATTTATTGACCCTATTTTCCAGTATATTGAGGATCTAGTTTTCTGAATAGACTCCCCTAAAATTTTGTCCTTAATGTTGTACTCTGAGATTTTACTCCCAACACCCACAAAGCCTCATTCCGTATGCAAGTGGAAACGCGGCCAATAACAGGCAAAATGCAGCATGAAAATAGAAATTATTCCTTGACCTGCAGCTCCTCCCTCTCCTTATGCATTGCACAAAGCTTTGTGTTCAGAGATGAGTTCTCATTTGTGAAAATCATTTTTTATTGAGAGTATAAACAAGAGGCCCTGCACAAGCAATGCCAAAAAATGGGAAGGCATTCATTTTCTATTCAGTTAGCAGATTGTCTCATCTTAAGTGCCATTTCAAATACACCAACCAGAATATTTCACATACTAAATAGAGCACAACATGTATGTGTTTAGTAAATAAAATGTACCAGATCTATCAGAAGCCCTTTTTTCCTTCTTCCAATTGACATCAGTTGCAAACCAAGCAAATGTAGGTGTCAGGATGCACAGGTATTTCAGATGTTTGGATTCATTAGCAAGTGAATTAGCCCATTTAATCAGCAAGAAGTTTTGTATTGAATTTTATGGCTCATCAGAGGTTGGCCTGTTTGAATTTCATTTCACTCTAGGAGACATTTTTATGTTTCATTTTTTATTGAGTAATTTCACACATCTGACTTGTGCTCAAAATAGGGGCACCACGTCTTTCCTGCATAAGAACTACTGTACACAACAGTTTTATAGACTTTAGATATTCTTGAGATGTATATAGGAGAACCTTTGAGCAGCAGAGTACAAATACCACTCCAGCATAGTGTTTTAAATTGTATAATCAGGAACAAAATACACTGCTTCTTTGCTACATTGCCATAAATGATTTAGGAATAAAAATATTAGTTTGTGAACACAGTGTCTGTAATGTATCAATTTGTTAGACTTCCATATGGATATTAGTCTATTTTTATAATACTTTGATTACATTCAAGATTCAACTTAAAAGCCAGGCTCATCAGCACTGAGAGGAGGGTTAAAGTAGTAGATTCTTAATAGAGATTTCCTTAGAGATGTGAACAGACTTCCCTGGAGAGAAAGATGGAATTAAAAACTAATATCACTCTCTCTTCCTAGAATGCTAAGTAAATGAACAATTAAATCAGACAGACTGTCAATCACTAATGTATGTCTGTAGAAGTAAAAAAAGAAGGATGTTTATGGGATAAAATTTATGAGACTGTTGACTCAGTGAGGAACTGAATGATTCAGTTTGCACCAATGCTAAACTGTAAGAGTCTATTTTAGCTTGAATGCTTTAGAGTCCATTGGAAAACATATGAAGCAAGAGGAATGCATCGAGTAATTAATGCCTTAAAATTCATAGAAAGCAGCCTTACTGCTTCAGAAATGGAGATCTAAACTCTGTACAGATGCAACTACCCAGAAGCTGCAGACAGGACCATAACCAGGGCAGGGTGAGTGGTGATGCTGCCCAGGGCATAAAGCCATGGGGGCGGCTCAGGCCAGTGACACCAGGTGGGTGGGGCTAGCCCTGCCTATGTGGGGCTGGCGGGGCCTGTGGAGCGAGCACCATCTCCACACCCTGACTCATTTCAGCAGGCCACCCAGCCTGTCTGGGTTGGAGGCGAAGGCGCAACCAAAAAATCTGCGCAAGCACATGACCCCGCATGCCCCACCAATGCATCGCCTCTGGTAGGGGGCGCAAATATGCTTTAGCGGGTGCTAAATGCCTAGTTATGGCTCTGGCTGCAGATAAGGGAGACAGACAATATCTGGAAACTGAGCTACACAAACCTAAAACATCTGTTAAATGTATGTCTTTTAATTTGAATTAAATATTTTCAATGTTTGGTATAGCAATTCTGGATAGATTTCTCAGCTGAGAACAAATATATATTCACTAGTGGCCTTAACTTGAATTTAAATGCTTAAAAAAGAAGCTGCAAGGGGCTCTGAAAGGTCTTTCATAGTTTTAGGTTGTTTAAAGACCAATTAAACTTCTTCCATGTTATGAAATAATGGATTGTTTTCAGTTAGCTTCTGACAAATATCCAAGCCAGTAAACAGAATCTATGAAGATACTCTTTAAAAATAATGTATCCCATAAGGCAGACTGTAATGGCAACATCCAAAAATCTTTTATTTAAAAAAAAATCCTTTTCTACCTAAATTAATATATTGTTAGTAAAGACATTTATTTTTGATGTTGTGATCCAGGTACAACTACTGTGTGTCCAGTTTAGTTACACAGATGCAGCCTCTGAATTCTGGCGGTACTAAACACTAGTGTAATTGCAGTATGAAACAAAACAAAAAACACAACATCAGAACTTTATTATTTAGTCATTATTTTAATAAATCCTATTATTGTTATGATACTCTACAACTATTAAGAACAAAATTAGGATGCATAATAATGCAATAAACGTTCTGTATTCATGGCTTTTATTTCTGATGTTATTTTATGTCATTTTAACAGCCTATTGGAACATTAGTCGTCATGGGTACATACAGTGAGCTCGTCCGTCAATCTGTTCAAATCTATTACGTAAGATAGACCCAGCCCAACTGCATTTATAGCCAGGTGGTTCAACCTTTCCTGTGACATTGCTGAGCTGAGATAGGTCTTGATTCTGTTGACTGTGTAGAACGATCTCTCAGTGTTAGCTGAGTTCACTGGGAAGGTCATGGCCATCTTAAGTAAGTCTCATACTTCTGGGACTCCTCTATCAGTTCTTTGATCACTCATGACATTATCAAAGATGATCTTGTAAGTAAGTAAGTAGTGTGTGCAAGTTGGGGTTGTAGAAAATCAGTAGAAATCAGCAGAAACCAGTAGCATCATCTCACTACAAGGATCCAGTGCAGATATAGCCAAGATGATGTCACGGTTGTTTGTAAATTTCTTGCTGAGTTCACTGATTGCTTTATCAATCACCTCAAACATGATTCCACAGCAGTATAACAGCACATCATCATTATGCACATGTTCTCATCTTCCTAGTGATTCAGATATTACGTACGGTAGCTAGAATTTAGTTGGTTTCAGACAGTGGATACACATCCTCTGTTGTCCTGGTACTTCTACCCATACATTAGCCTTACCTGCCTCATCAATAAAGCCAAAACTTATTAAACCCCTTCAGGTGATTGTAATTCCACCAGTTTCACCAGGACACCTTCCACATTCCACAGTGCTCTATCAAGAGTGATATCTTCCTTCTGCAGGCTCTCAGGCCAGGTCTACACTACCCCCCTAATTCGAACTAAGGTACGCAACTTCAGCTACGTTATTCACGTGAATAACGTAGCTGAAGTTCGAAGTACCTTAGTTCGAACTTACCTAGGTCCACACTCGGCAGGCAGGCTCCCCCGTCGACTCCGCGGTACTCCTCTCGCCGAGCTGGAGTACCGCAGTCGACGGCGAGCACTTCCGGGTTCGACTTATCGCGTCCAGACTAGACGCGATAAGTCGAACCCAGAAGTTCGATTGCCAGCCGCCGAACTAGCGGGTAAGTGTAGCCAAGGCCTCAGAGAGTGGTTGTGTTTCTTGCAAAATGCTTAACATGATTATCAGCAGTGCAACGGTATTAAAGGATGCTTCCTTCCTGTGGTTCTTCATTCTCTTACATTTCTCAGGCTATGTAGTAGTTCTTGAGGATGATCTACCACCTTTTTGCTTCCCAAAGAAATCAGGTATCTTCTTGGATGTGATTTTGCATTGTAATGTAGTACTGATGTGTTGTGTTATTAAAGCTTATGTGTTGCTGTGTTGTCTAAACTGTGCTGCTGTAATGTAATACTGTAGTGTAGATGCAGAGTACAGCTATGGCAGGGGCTTTCCCCCTACCAGCCTATTGAAATAATTTATTAAAACAATGTATAGTTGCTCCTGTAACTTACACAAGGATCTTATGATGAGAACAAAGATTTCAAAACTTTTCTATTACATAGCACAAGGCTAAACCTTAGCTACTCTCAATATAGTATGGCTCACAATGTTTTCTGAACCTACCTATAATATCTAAAAAAATGTATAAATTATGTAAAGCACAGGGCCCAGCCCTGCATTCCTTTCTTATAAGTTTCACTGCAGTCAATGGGAACTCTGTGTTTAGAAGGTCTGTAGGATCAGGCCATTCATCTGTGACACATTTCCAGTTACTGTTTGCAATTTTTTAAACTGCTGATCACTATCCTCCATTCCATAGCGCAGCAAAGTAGGGTGGAGAACTAGGGAGAAAGCTGTGGTGTGGAACCCTAGGAAGGAGGAAAGTGGCTATGAAAGACTCATCCTACTTTCCCCAATAGCCAAAATATCAGCACTGCCAGTGAGCCATGCAGAAAAAATGCACGGGACAAAGGGCAGGCAGAGGGGCCAGGAAAAACCATACCCAGCTAATAGTCTTGTCATAGCTGGGCAGGAACGGGAGCTGTAAGGATGTGAGAAAGAAGAGTGTCTCTACTTGCCTGGCAAGGATACATGCATTTGGGAATCAAAATATACATGAATTCTGGACCACTGTTTCATTCTTCACCCCCATCTCCAGACCAGTCCATGCTGCCATGAGTTTTTACTTAATTTGTTCCCTGACATCTGCTTTCCTGAAGAGTTGGCTTGAAAATATGAAAGGGAAGTTGAGGGCTGCTTTTAGATGAATAATATACATAATGTCCTTGACTTGGATTCAAAGGTCTTTTGGGGGCTGACCAGCAAAAATCAAATGCAGCCATCTACCAGCTGAGTAAAAGGAAAACACAGTGCACATCAGTGTGATGGAGAAACATTATTTAGGAGAGGATAACAGTACACCCTCTGTTCGCCATATATATATATATATATATATATATATATATATATATATATATATGCAGGGCATCTGAGCTACAGAAACAGATTTTTCTAAGTAACAGTCCAGACATCGTTCCAGTGGAATCAGTGCATCCCAAACAAGAGGTTTACTTCCAAATTATCCTTTATACATGCATCTGTTCAGCCCTTCTGATTTTAGAGTTATACATATTAATGATATACTGAGTGATCAGTTTTGCAGATGTTTTTACTTGTTAGTTCCAGGTCAGATGGTCCTGAAATGGCTAAGAAAATTGAAAATAGATTTTGATGCAGGTCTTTTGTTGCACATTTTTAAAGAAATGAGAGGGAAAATACTACAATTAAAAATTAAACAAGTGAAGTTTGCTAACCTGTACAACTCAAAGTACACAGCCATTTTTTCCAGTTAAAGTATTTCTTATGGATTTTTACGGTTAGGTTTTTGGCAGACAGAAAACTTTTTGGAGCATGATATTTTATTTGCAGACAGGTTATCCACTGAGATATGCACTAGCAGCTGACCATAATTATAACTGATTCAAAGGATTTGGAAATACTTAAGATGGGGGTGGAGGTGAAAACAGTAGGTAGTTATTGCTTCTAACATTAGTCAGGCTTGGTAGTCACTGTTTTGGGACAGAAAAGACCATTATTAATACTTATCTGCATTATGCTAGCACCTAGAGGTCCCAATCATGATCGGGGTCACAGTGTGCTAGGTACTACATAAACATGGAGTAAGAGATGGTTCAGAAATATTATCTCCTAATTTTTTTTATATTAGAAAAATTAACTTCATCCATTGTGAAGATATGTTTTGAGATTTTACGGATGTAATGGTAATGGATTGAGTTTTACGGATTTTACGGATATAATATAATGGATTAAGTTTAGAAGTGTGATCAACAAGGGTGATGTCATGGTGGGAGTCTGCTATAGAACACCAGACCAGAGGGATGAGGTGGACAAGGCTTTCTTCAGGCAACTAACAGAAGTTACTAGATTACAGGCTCTGGTTCTCATGGGGGACTTCAATCACCCCGATATCTATTGGGAGAGCAATACAGCAGTGCATAGACAATCCAGGAAGTTTTTGGAAAGTGTAGGGGACAATTTCCTGGTGCAAGTGCTGGAGGACCAACTAGGGGCAGAGCTCTTCTTGACCTGCTGCTCACAAACACGGAAGAATTAGTAGGGGAAGCAAAAGTGGATGGGAACCTGGGAGGCAGTGACCATGAGATGGTCGAGTTCAGGATCCTGAAACAAGGAAGGAAGGAAAGCAACAGAATACGGACCCTGGACTTCAGAAAAGCAGACTTTGACTCCCTCAGGTAACTGATGGGCCAGATCCCCTGGGAGAATAACATGAGGGGGAAAGGAGTCCAGGAGAGCTGGCTGTATTTTAAGGAATCCTTATTGAGGTTGCAGGAACAAACCATCCCGATGTGTAGAAAGAATAGTAAATATGACAGGCGACCAGCTTGGCTTAACAGTGAAATCCTTGCTGATCTTAAACACAAAAAAGAAGCTTACAAGAAGTGGAAGATTGGACAAACAACCAGGGAGGAGGATAAAAATATTGCTCGGACATGCAGGAGTGAAATCAGGAAGGCCAAGAGTTGCAGCTGGCAAGGGATGTTAAGAGTAACAAGAAGGGTTTATACAGGTATGTTGGCAACAAGAAGAAGGTCAGGGAAAGTGGGGGCCCCTTACTGAATGGGGCAGGCAACCTAGTGACAGAGGATGTGGAAAAAGCTAATGTACTCAATGGTTTTTTTTGCCTCTGTCTTCACGAACAAGGTCAGCTCCCAAATTGCTGCACTGGGCAGCACAGCCTGGGGAGAAGGTGACCAGCCCTCTGTGGAGAAATAAGTGGTTCAGGACTATTTAGAAAAGCTGGACGAGCAAAAGTCCATGGGGCCGGATGCTCTGCATCTGAGAATGCTAAAGGAGTTGGCAGATGTGATTGCAGAGCCATTGACCATTATCTTTGAAAACTCATGGCAATCGGGGGAGGTCCTGGATGACTGGAAAAAGGCTAATTTAGTGCCCATCTTTAAAAAAGGGAAGGAGGATCCACGGAACTATAGGCCAGTCAGCCTCACCTCAGTCCCTGGAAAAATCATGAAGCAGGTCCTCAAGGAATCCATTTTGAAGCACTTTGAGGAGAGGAAAGTGATCAGGAACAGTCAGCATGGATTCACCAAGGGCAAGTCATGCCTGACTAACCTAATTGCCTTTTATGATGAGATAACTGGCTCTATGGATGAGGGGAAAGCAGTGGACGTGTTATTCCTTGACTTCAGCAAAGCTTTTGATACGGTCTCCCACAGTATTAGAGGATTGGGCCAAAAGAAATCTGATGAGGTTTAACAAGGACAAGTGCAGAGTCCTGCACTTAGGACGGAAGAATCCCATGCACTGCTACAGACTAGGGATCAAGTGGCTAGGCAGCAGTTCTGCAGAAAAGGACCTAGGGGTTACAGTGGACGAGAAGCTGGATATGAGTCAACAGTGTGCCCTTGTCGCCAAGAAGGTTAATGGCATTTTGGGCTGTATAAGTAGGAGCATTGCCAGCA
Source organism: Malaclemys terrapin pileata (assembly GCF_027887155.1). Lineage (NCBI taxonomy): Eukaryota > Metazoa > Chordata > Testudines > Emydidae > Malaclemys > Malaclemys terrapin. The sequence goes on from NC_071515.1 coordinate 43,743,691, forward strand.
GATTGAGGGACGTGATCATTCCCCTCTATTCGGCACTGGTGAGGCCTCATCTGGAGTACTGTGTCCAGTTTTGGGCCCCACACTACAAGAAGGATATGGAAAAATTGGAAAGAGTCCAGCAGAAGGCAACAAAAATGAATAGGGAGCTGGAGCATATGACTTATGAGGAGAGGCTGAGGGAATGGGCATTATTTAGTCTGCAGAAGCGAAGAATGAGGGGGGATTTGATAGCTACTTTCAACTACCTGAAGGGGGGTTCCAAAGAGGATGGATCTAGACTGTTCTCAGTGGAACCAGATGACAGAACAAGGAGTAATGGTCTCAAGTTGCAGTGCGGGAGGTTTAGATTTGGATATTAGGAAAAACTTTTTCACTAGGAGGGTGGTGAAGCACTGGAATGGGTTACCTAGGGAGGTGGTGGAATCTCCTTCCTTAGAGGTTTTTAAGGTCAGGCTTGACAAAGCCCTGGCTGGGATGATTTAGTTGGGGATTGGTCCTGCTTTGAGTAGGAGGATGACCTCCTGAGGTCCCTTCCAATCCTGATATTCTATGATTCTATGAATGTAGCCTTTTCTATTCACAGATGGGACCCCCCCCCCACACACAAATCCTTCTCTCTCTCTCTCTCTCTCTCACACATACACACACACACACACATCCTTCCATTCTCCAGCAATAAATAATGTATTAAGTGTTTTATTTTTTTTAAATACTGCAGGGATAAAAACCTAAAGCTCCCACATATTTTTGCCACAACTACCCAATGTGTAACTTATAACCAGCCTTTTAAAACTGTCTCCAGCTTCCCTTCCAAGACTATAAGTTCAAGGTGAGGTTACTAACAAGTATAGCTAACAAGTATTTTCCACTAAGGTCCCTTGATCTCTACTATCCTTTCTGTTTTAATGCCCTTATTCTTGAGGCCCCATCTTTCTGATCCTCATGTGTACCAGGGACCTCTTGACCACTATTAACTCTGCTGCTTAACTTATCCAGTGAAGTTGCTTTGGAGTGAAATTGAACACTTCTTTGTCAAAGGGGTGAGTGCAACTGCTTCTGCAATGTTCCCCACTGAGGAGTCGGCAAATAGAAGTAGGAATTGAACCAAAGTCTCCTATTTGGCACCAATATTTTTATGCTTGTCTTCTGTCATTGAATCTACAATAAAACAGTGGTGGCAGAAGGGCACTTATCTGAAATTGAAATAGCTTTGGCTAAGATGCAAAATTCAAAGTGAAAAATAATAAAACTGGAAGACCACTGATTTTGGAGAGAAATGATGTGAAAATAAATCCTAGGAGAGGGATTTTTGATACATATATATATTTCTTTAATGCAAGTGGGCTCAGAACCAAAGTCGATTGCTGAAAACGATGAATATGTATTCAGTATAGGCGGTTCCTCTCTCTGTATCAAGGAAGTTCTTCTGTTAGGTTAAGAATGTCTAGAGCATAACATAATAGGTCACGGTACAGTGACCTTGTACAGTCTGAGAAAAATCAGTTCTTTAGAAAGCCCTTGATGAGGGTAGATGAATATCTACAAAAGATTATGCTGCATATTAATATTAGATGCCCAGATTTTCAACAATTGCCTCAATTTTTGCAGATTTTTGTATTTGCAAAAAACCTGCAACTCCAACTTTGGTGCCTGTTGCAATAAGGGTCTGATACACAGGAGTTCTGGTAAGAAGTTGGACTTTATTTCTTGGCCCCCTACAGATGATATGGGTCAGTTGCTGACTCCAGTGGCATCTGTTAAACCTGTAATGAATTGTTGACACTGATAGTAGCTAGGCTTCTGAGTACCTGATATACAGGTAGGAACAGTAAGCCAGTAGCAGAACAGGTATGGTAGGAGACATGCTGCCCAGTAGGAGAGGCAGAAGAAGGCTCCTACCTCTGAAGGACCAAGGGGCCTCATCCACTATGAGGATGAGGCCCCTTGGTCCCAAACCTTGTTAAAGGGGAATCAAGAACCATGTACGGTTTCCTTCTCCTTTGGCCCTTTCACATGCAAGAGAGGGGGCCATCCAGGTCACGTCCTTAAAAGAATCTTGTAATATGTTCATTTTCTTTGAAAAGATCCCCATACTATTAATGAGATTTACAAAGAGTTTTCACCAGACTAATATCACTCAGGTTATCGTTGCCATCATGGTCTACTGATGATTTGAGCTAACTCGGGGCTAGTCTACACTGGCAATGCTAAAGCGCTGTCGCGGCAGGGCTTTAACATGCCTTGTGTGGTCGCAGCACAGCTGCCAACGCTAGGAACGCGGCTCCCAGTGCTGAGGCACTGTCTACACTGGCGCTTTACCTTGCTGTGCTCAGGGGGGTGTTTTTCACACCCCTGAATGAGGAAGATGCAGCGCTGTAAATTGCTAGTGTAGACAAGCCCTCAGTGTTCTGTCCTGACCATTATATTTTCAAACCACCATCATAATAGCAGGAGGATGAGGAGCTGCACATGGCTGTGTAGTTCTGTGGAAGCTGTCAGACTTGTATCATGCATTAGGAGATACTGACATCATCCTGCTTGTTTACTGTATCCTTTACCATTAAGGAAAAACTGCTTGCAAGTTTCCTGAAAATTAGCTTGTTACCTTATTGATTATATTGAGCAACTCCTCGCATGGAGTAGGGAGAGTAGGTGGGGCTGAGTTCATTGTAGATCAGCCTGACACTGAAAGAGTAATTAGCAATGTTACTGCTGAGCAGGCCCTCTTGTTTCCACTTTTAAGAATTATGGCTTAATAGATATGAATTGTTGCAGCAATATGTAACTTGTTTCAGATCTAAAGTAATTATCAGGAACTTTATATATAATTTAAGAGGTGTCCCAGATTCAGCAAATTGGCCATCAAGTTGCTGGCATTTGAAGGCCAGAATATTACAGCAGTGGATGTAACATCACATTTACATCTGCTGTGATAGAAGCCTTTCTTGGTTTTATGTCTAACTGCATTGATAATTTCATTTGAGAAAATACTCTAGGTTGTATTATTTTTTCCTATTCTGGCTGACCTAAATACTAAAATTGCCAGAGATCTGAGGCTGCCTCCCGCAGAAAGAACATATCAGATGGTATTTGTTTCAGGGTAATTGCACCAGTATTCCCTCTCTGATGTCCCTTGAGGGCACCAACTTAAGGTTTCCAGCTCCCAGCTGTCACCTCTCTTGGGCAGAGACCTGTGTTTCTCTTCCTCCTGACTTGTGTTTTAAGGCTGCCTTATACTATGATATCCCCAGCAAGCTAGTCTACCTAAATGCCAGTGCCTGGGCTTTGCTTTCTCTCCTAGGGCTATGAACAGTGTATTGCCAGCAGTTACAAGTTACCACACAGCAACTTCTAAGCAAGCACCTTTATTCTCAAGGTAAAAGCATTGCAGAGAGAACATATACAAACAATAAAAGTTCTTAGATGCATCCGAAAAGCTTACCAGAGGCCACCCACCAGTTTTGTGGGGCCCTGGTAGAGCAAAGTCTTTCCAGCCCTTCCGCAAGGGCTGGGGCTCCCATTGGAGAGATGGCTCTATCTGTTTGCTGGATCAGTAAGAAGGCCCCGAGTCAGTTTAAGCCCAGCCTTTTTATATGCAAAGCACTTTCTTTGTCTGTTGGTTTCTTGAATAAACCCTTTGAACCAGTGTATGCAAGCCTCCCCGGGGGCAGTTAGTCTTTGGAGGTGTTTACAGTGTGAGTGCTTCTCCTTAATCATGACCCCTATTGTTTTAGCTCCTGAAAGAGCTGTGGTAACCCTCCTCCTTGGAGTAAAACACAGTCATGCATACAATCGTTGGCCCACAGTGATAAACTTAATACAATATGTTCCCCCAAAGATACGGCATGCAATTGCAACATCTGTCACAGAATCATCTGCACAGTCCACAAAGATATAACCATGTAACAAAACTAGAATTATGCACAGGCCATTTGCAAACTTTGTAGTAAAATGTTAGTATAAGATACTTTTTGGAAGGGTTGCGAGAGGGACCAAAAGTTTTTAACAGCCCGAGACTGATGGGAAAATAGATTTAACTGACAGCAGTTGCTTGCTGGGCACCAATAATGCAAAAGTCTCATTATCAGCAGAATTGTTGGAATTCTATAGTGGTTACTTTTATTTGTATTAATTCTGGGTCCTAAAAAAATCCTTTTATTTTATATCTAAAGGGCTTGAGTTGCCACTGCCATGCACCTTTTATAGGCATTTACAAAATGAGTGGAAAATGGTGGCAAAATGCAGCAGAAAGAAAACAACAGATATTAGTGGCAGAACCAGAGGATTCACTATGCATTGATCCTCCAGATCTCTCCCCTGCGGCTGGGCCACACTGAAGTAGTGAATGCTATCTATTTAGCCATCTACTGTCATTTCACAGCTGCTCTGCAGTGTAGAAGAGAAGATTCCTTCCTCCCCCAGCCTCAAATAGATATTTAGCACATAGTCCATCTACTTGGGCTGGATCTTGGATCCCTGGATTTGGGCCTTAGCCTTCCATGCAAACATGGACTACCTGCTAAAAATGCCCCCAAACCGATTCCAAATAGACCACAAGACAAAGGAACAAATGCATGACTTGGAAATAGAATACCTGTTTAAAGTTATTTTTTCATTACACCGCAGTCCTTCCAACAAACACTGTATTACTTATTTTCATAACTTAATTCCAAACTTCTGAATTTAACCCCCAAAGAGTATCAATATTTTTACAAATAAATCTTCCCTGTCTTGTGTTTTATCTGTCTAGCTATTTATCTTTTGAAATGGACTGGAGAGAACAGTCCAGTCTGGCTACAAATAAACATCTTCAGGGACTTCTGTCGTGGTGTAGATTTTCCCCCTTTATACAGTTTCTTTCCGCTGTTTTTTGCCTTATGGCATGTGCATATTTGTGTTCTACTCATCCCTGAATTGGGACTACAATTTGGGAAACTCTTAGAATTTGCATAACTTTCAGTGACTTAAAACTTTTATTTTTAAAGGCCTAGTTTTCTTATGCAATGGACATAAAATTCCTATAATGCCCTGGCCATGTTTCAGTAAAAGAGTCAAGTAAGTTGAATTTTTATGAGACTGAGGGTAAATCTTTTATTGTTATTCATTGGGTTTGAGCCTTCAGTTTCTGTTTCCTAAAAGTCCAAAGATACCTTTCTTGGCCTTTCACTTTCCTGACCTGTGATTCTGGAAATGGTTGATTTTTCTCTGAAGATATGTGGGGTTGGGGTGTTTTGTTTTGTTTTTTAGCAGAATATTATGGTTCTTCCCCTCCTGTCTGTTTTGATATTTCAAATTTATGTTGCACACTGTACAAAAACCAATGAGGCCCATATTTATAATGAGGATTTTCTCTCTCGTAAGACAATAACATAGAAGCATCCTGAATAAATACAGGTGAGAGAGAGAGACACCCTTAGGAGAGCACTAACAAAGTAGGTGGGTTTTGTATATGAAAAAGTGTAAGAAGTATGAGAAAAAGGATTATGATTTGATTATGAGCACAGTCCTAAAATAAAATAGGAGCACTTTTTAAAAAGATTTATTTTGTTTTAATCAATTTGATGCCTGTCATGAATGATGAAAGATATTGTCAGCCTAAATGCCAGTGCTTCTGAAGAGTCACATAACCTTATCTCACCAATACACTCATATGAACACAAATATAGTTACATGATTTTGTTCATTGCCTGAGATGCTGTCTGAGCCTTTGTAGGGTCATCAGGTATGTGTACCCACGTTTGTTGGAGCAGGGACTGGAACCTGACACTCCCAGGGGAGTGTCCCACCCACCAGGTTATAGAGTCTCTCACACACTCTCTGGCCCAATGAATATGTAATTATTTTATACAAAGTGGAACAGTTTCAACAGGAGAGATTGAAAGCAATCACCCCAGAATCCCACCTGGGAGTGGAAGATCAGGGTTCAAGTCACTGTACCACATCAGGCAGAGGAAGAATTTGAATCGGAGTCTCCTACATTCTGAGTGAGTGCTCTAATTACAGGGCTATGGATATAAGGACGACAGCAGCACCACCACCACCGCCGCCACCACTTTGTGCAGGGCCTGATTTGGTAGAGATGTTCTAAGGTGACCTCTGAGTACATCTACCAGCCTGGACCCCACAGGCAAGAAAAGCAAGAGAACACCTAGTTTGTGAATCTTGCTGGGACTTAGGCAAGAGCTAAGCACTAGGTGTCAGGACTTAGATGGTTGTGTGCATGCCCACCAGTAGAAATTTAGGCACTTGGGGACTTTACTGGCAGACACTTCGGTGTGTAGGCAATGGCAGGGTTAGGTGGGGGTTTTGAGGATCTAAATGTTGAACTTTGGTGCCAAAAGTGGCAGTTGGGTGCCTAAATCCCTTTGAGGATGTAGCTCTATAGCTCTTTTGTTGCATTCTGTCAAGGGCAACTGTCATATATATGAAAGTACAGTTTTCATAGACATTCACTTTGTTTGCTTGAAGATTTCTCATTTTTAGCAGTCCATTGACAAAGGCTATTAGTTGGAGGGAAGCTTAGTTGTAATCTCAAGCATAATTTAAAAAAAAAAGTGAAAGTTAGAACTCTCATCTACCTCTATGGGTTCTTCTTTTACAAAAACTGCCAATTTAGTAAATTCACTATGGATGGTGTTTAAACACAGACACCAACACCATATAGACACCCAAAAACAAGCTCATTCACCAAGTAAATTTTGCTAAAGCTCTCTCAGCTTTATACCATATAAATAAACACCTTTTATTAAAGCACGCACATGAGCAACTTGGTAAGTGTCTATCCTGTAAGACACACAGTACATCCAGGGTAACAGACGAATTTTCCATGCCTTCCTTTATTGGTAATTTCTCATCATATTTTTATTTCGATCAACCACTTGAACTAGAGCTTGAAAATAAAACAATTCTGGAAATGCAAAGACACCCAGTGATTTAGCCACAATCTCAGGATACCACTAATAATAGAACATAAGCTATAAATTTTGCACTTGTAATGAAATATCAAATTCCCAATTGACATTAGAGATGTTTCAAGTGGCAGAGAAAGCTGTGGTTTGTGAACAGACTCATCTACTGTGAAACTAAGATCTGTGAAGAATTATGATATGCTAGGAAATATTTGCTTGCCCAAAGCAAACAATACGATGGTTTTACTTGGCAATACAAACTACACATGCTGATTTAACCTATATCTAAAGAGTGGCTAGAAATAACTCATTAACTTGGGGCAGGGACCAGCTTTTTATTTTGTGTTTGTACAGCGCCTAGTACAATGGGGTCCTGATTCCTGAATGGGGCTCCTAGGTGCTTTGGCAATACAAATCGTAAACAATCATTTAGATTGGAAGTGCTTAGGAGCAGGAACTGTCCTTGGTATGTTTGTACAGTGCCAAGCACAATGAGGCCATCACTGCCAGGTGCTACCGTAATACAAATAAATATCATCATAATGGAATGGCACTAAAATTAAGTATGACTCTGTGATAGATGCTGCATTTTGCATACAGTCCACTATTAAGTACAAATCTTAACACAGATATGAAGTTCAAAAAATCAATTAAATGTAAAAATATCTGTCTCCCAGAGTTTTTCTGCAGCACCGATCCCCACAGTATCAGATATTAATCATAGTAATAAACTGTTGTGATGTGTTCTATCCTGGATTTGCTATAATGGACTGATCTGAATAAAAGTATGAAGACTGGTAGAAAGTTAGTAATACCTTCCCCTGACTAGCAGTTGATTGCAGTGCACTCTGCTGTTACAATGCCTCATTAAAAGCTATTTACCAAAGAATCATATTTTGCATCACAGGTATGAGAACTCATATATCATGATACAAATTTGATGTTTTGATCTCTGGGAACATTTGACAACTTCTCCAATATTCATTAAAGTGAAAACATTAATTATTTTTGTGGCAAGAATTGCCAAGTGATATTCCATTACCTACTGACAAATTGCATATTAGAGGTGGGCCTGAGCAGGAAAAAAAAAAAAAATGGAACTGGATTTCAAATATCCCAGATTGCAGAAGGGTTCAAATCAAGGGGTTTGCTTTTCCCCATTAGAAATATAGGAGCTATCTGTGAAATTCAGCTCCAGTTCTGTGTTTGTTTTTCCAAATTTTAGCTAGCTGTCACCCTGGCAAAGTTCAGAGGCGTTTAAATCCAGACTTCTGCTTCAGGCCTATCTTTAATATAGAGGGATAAGTTCTACCTCTCAGAGTAGGACTGAGGAGGTAAGAGAACACACTAGGGATCTAATACAGGGACAGAAAGAGAGAATCACAATAGATAGTTAAAACCTATCCTCCTTATCTGCCATCCACCATATTCACATAAAAGGCAATTGCCCTAGGCAGCAATATATTATGGGCAGCAAAATGTTCATTTTAGTGCCCACCAGGATTCAGTATAATTAAAAGGTTTTCCTACTGCTCCTGACTCTACATTTCCCTCTCACACTGAGCTGCCTTACCACTTGAGACAGAATACACAACAAGAAGCTCTGTCAGTCCTAACTAGATCTCGTCCAGACCTTTCAAGGATTTTTAAAAATAATTGGTATTGCTAGTAGGGCCACCACTGTGGGGAGCATCCCTTCCTGTAAAAAATCAGTTTCACTGGACTTTTTCACTAGATGTCCCACCCCATGATTGGCAGCAAACAGGCCAGGCTATACGCAAAGCGGGTGGCAGTAAAAAGTTTCTCTAATGAAACGAAAATGGAGGAACGGACTGTGCCCAAGAGGCAAGAACGAGATTAAGAGAAAGAAAGAGACATCACCAAATAACACACACTCAGAAAGGGGAGGGGACAAACAAAATGTGAGAAAAAAGGAATTAATAGGAATAATACAAACAAACAATGATTAAAAAAACAGGAAAAAGCAAACACAAGCTAGAAAAAACATTAGTGTAAACAGTGGCCAGCTCAGAAGAAAAGAAAACACCTTGGAAAAATCCCACAGTGATGTACATTTTGAGTGTAATTTTGGGCTGTGATGAGTGTATATTTTCCAGTGTGCCAAGGGAAGCAAAAACCCTTGTTAGCCTTGGTACTTTCCATGCTCCTTGTTCAGACTGAAAAGTTAAATTTGGGAGGGGGGGGAGAAAATCCACACAGCTTGTATTTAAGTTATAAAGGAATTTCCAGATATTATATTGTTTTCTTTACAAAAATAATGTCCTTTATAGTAATCTTGAAGGCTTTGTGAAGTTATTTCAGTATAGACTGGAAAAAAAGAAGGTGGTACAGTACATAATGAAAACAGGTACAGTAGCTAGTCTTTTTGTATTAGTGATATTTTTCCAGGCACAAAACCCAACATAAACAGCCAAAGTAAAACCATGTAAATGTAAGTAGCTATACAGGAATAGCTAAAAAACACACAAATATGAATGAAATGCATATAGATTATCAAATAAAGGAGAACAACAGAAAAACTATCATAAAGAGGGCTTCTGGTTTTCAGTTAAAATGAAAAAGGCCACAAACTCAGCAGCTGTTTCAAGATGTTTCAAGAGCCAGCACTTCTAACCAAAGAGGTCATGAAGCATACCAAGTTTGAATAGTGCAGACAGAGAGAGCTCAGCAGAGTGACTTCCAGACCAGATATCTCCAAAAATAGAGGGTCTCTTTGGGAAAAAGGAAGTTAGAAAGGTTTCAAGTGTCAGGGAAATACCTCTATGAAATCTAACAAACTGAAAATGAAAATATTTAATAGTGCCTGTCAATGGAAATGGTTGAAACACATGCAGATCTGAAGTCAGAGCTGAGGTTTTGCACACAACTTTATACGAAGAATACCAAATTGTCAGTCTGGTGTTTTCAAGGATGTAGAGTTCTAGTGAAGGTACAATTATCCTCTGAATTGTATCATATAAGAAGCTGAATGTCCTCCAGACACAAAGAGAAATAATGAAAACTGTATAGCTGAGGATTTATAGGGACATATTTTTTTAAATGTTGAAATTTCATAGCTGGGCAGCTTTTTTCCAGATACAATAGCCACTCAGTCCTGGAATAAAATGAGTCAGATGCCACCTCTGACTCATTCTCTTAAACAGCTATGCTGAGGGGAACCCAGATACTGGGTAACAAATCTGAGTTAAAAAAAAAAATCAGATACCTGGGATTTTCAGAACTGGGAACAAGTGAAAACATTCAAGATATGTCTAATATGTCTACATATAGGATTTCTCTCCTATCATCTTATCTGTTCATTTCACCCCACAACCAGTGTATTAATTTGCTGCTCACCTAACCACACCCCTTACCTTTGAATCATTTATGAATGACATGATCTTGTCAGTTCACTGACATGCATCTACTATACCTTGTATACCATTGTGGTCCTATTGCTGACATTACTAACATCATCCATCTTTTCTTCTTATTTTGCACAATGAGATGTGCCCTTTCAATACAATATGCAGCTCTACTCAGTTTGAGATAGATTATCAGTGTGGTACATTTCAAACAACTCCCATTATTAACAGATATTGTGCATGCAGCTCCATAGCAACCGTAATAAAAAAATTATACCTTCATATATATTTTTTCCCTTCTCAAGGAGAATACTTACTTCTTTTTGGATTAGATAGCTATGTTGTCTTGGCTATTGACAGCTCATATTATTCTGATTGATGGTCCTGTTGTACATTACTTAAGAGACATTTTTAGACCCTTAGGTCTAAACTGATTCTGCAGTTCTTTCCCCTGCAAAACTCCAACTTTAATAATTTTAGTTCTGGGTTAAAATATAATTCTCCAAACTGAGAAAAATCTTCCCAAGAAAAGCTAGCCATTTATATAGGTATTTTAATCAAGTCAGGCGCTATGAAATCAGTTTCATATGGAAACAGAGATTGCCTAACATGCTGGAAAGGGTGGTGATGCTGGACTTAATCAGCAGAGAATCAGAAAAGGATGTTTTCTAGTCCCCATTCTCAGGGTGCATATGACGGTACAATCACTGACCTATTGTAAGCAATTTCAAAGGAATTTCAAGCTGGCTACTGCTTTCTAAGTTATAGACCCAAATCTATTACGATGGATATGGGTGATGGCAAGGGAAAGCCTTGCATTAGTGGTTGCTGCTCCTTGTTCAAAATGCTAGGCTCTAATGAACCACTTATATGAACATTTACTTCAGAACCAGTGAACAGGGAAATTTGATTTGTGAGAGTGCTGTTAGGATTCACTTTACATCAGGAAATATTTTAATTAAAATAGGAAAATAATTAATAATTAATACTTCACACTTCAGTAACATTCTCTATCAGAAGATCTCCCTGTCTGGGAAATACTGGGCCCACTTCTGCCCAGGGAGAAGGATGTGGTGGCAGACAGCAGGCAACTTCCCCTCAACTCAGTGTGAGGTGGGGGAGCTGTACAGGGCCAGTACGGGTGTGGAAGGGGATAAGGCCGGGACAGCCCCAGGGAAAGGCTGATTTATTGTATCATTTCAGCAGCTTCTGGTGTCAGAGCTTCCACAGAGCCCCAGCTGTAACCTAAAACTGCTTCCACTTAGTGGGAACCCCAAGTGAGGGTGGCAGTGAAAATGACAAGGGTGAGTGGCTGGTGCAGAGAAAGTGTATTTTACACCTCATGGTGCCAACTCAATTGAATCTGGCCCATTCATTTATTAAGTCTCTCAATACAAAATTTTTGCCATTGTCCACACCTCTTCATAACTCTGCCCAGCTCCTGTCATAAAATTAGATAAAGGTATGTGACCATGCACTCTTCAGTGTACAAGAAAAACTATAAGACAAGTTCAAGTAAGGTGCAAAAAGTCCACAGAGTTTATTGAAGCAGTTTCTCTGTACCCCTCATTAGCAGGGTTTTCCTGCCACAGTCTTGGCAAGGCCACTCAGGCTTCTCCCAGGCATCCCAGCCTGAGCCAACAGTCCTTTTATAAACAAGGAAAGAAAAGCAGTCCCAAATCAAACTTAATATCCCTGGGCCTGCCCCCCTTCCTCTGATGGGGTTCTGGAAGTCTGCAATCTCTGCAGAGGTCCTGGGCTGCTCCTTTCCCTCAAGGACCAAAGGATAGGATGTCTGTGCACCTTCCTGGTCAGCCAGCAACTTAGTTGCCTTCCTTTCCTTTTAACTGCCCTTCCTTACCTGACAGAGAGTGCAAGTGTAGCAGGGCAGGGCTGAGTGGGTCCGCAGTAGCTCATTAACCCTTGCTGGCTCGGTGTGGGCTTAGAACATCTCATGACAGGGTACATGATTAGATCATTATAATTTACATTCAGCTGCCTCTGGCCCTGAAGGTTGTTGCCACAGCCAAGGATACCAGGATCGTAGCTTTGATTAGGCCTCCTCTTTCCCCAGCCATGCCCCAAGCAGAACCCCTATGCTGGGGGGCAGCAGGGCCAGAGAACAGTAACCCACAGAAAACCCTATGCAAAGTATATTCCCTGTGGCTGGATCCACCAAGTTAGTGGCCCCTTTACACCAGTAAAGCTGCCCAAAAGGTAATGGTTTGCGATGATGAAATGGGCTCTCTCTATTTTGAGTTTCTATCTATAAAATAACTGCTATAATATCCTGTTAATGTCCTAATGAATGTATAAAAAAAGTATAACCGTTCTATAAGCTTTGGGGAGTACACTACAGAATTTCATAAAAATGTGACACTGGAGACCAAATGCACATAAACACAGAAGTCAACAGGGGTTTTGTGTATGAAATGAGTGCTATCTAGAATGCTATAGGTGATTCAATAAAATCTATAGAGAGGAATGCATAGTCCTCTAAATATGCATTTTAGAATAATTTCTAGAGAACTATATTAAATGTATTGGTTTCATCCCTATTCTGTAAGATATTTATGTAAGAGTACCTGTCTCTCAGGAGTGTTTTGAGACAGTGTTTGTATAGTGCTTGGAAATCCTTGTATAAGTGCAAAGCACTATTCTCTAATCAATTGTTAGGCTCTGTGTTTATTTATCAAGCACAATGGTCACAAAACTAAAGATAAAAATAAATATGAGAGTGATTGGGTTTGGGCTTGAAGTACATTACTGAAGATTAGAACAAAATGCCCTTACAAATGAGACTCATTTACATTTAATTAAATATAATGGCAAATTTCTTAGTATTGTTCAAAGTGGAAAGAAAATGTTCCAGGAACTAACTGGGATTAGTATTGGCAGGGATATTCTATAGGGATGTTGCATCTGATCTGGTCTCTTCATTAGTAAATTACAATCCAGGCTTCTAACCTCTCTCTACTGAACAATACACATTTTAAGGGACACTGGAGAAACTACTCTACCCCACCCCAAAATGAAATCAATAATGATATTTTTAAAAAAGCAATGGATGTTAACTGAAGCAATATTAAATCTTCATATAAATGTTTCTATTTCAGAGCCCAGTCCTATTACAAGGAATGTTACTATTGACTTCAACAGGAAGGAGAGACTATGGGTGTTGGTACACAGAGAGAATTTTGCTGCTGTAAGTCAGAAGTTTCAGTGTAGCTCTGGTCAGTATGACCACAAGTCATTATATTTTGAGTGGTTTTATTTCCCTGTCACAAAACAAAGAGCCAAAACTGACATACTTTTTGGCAGTTTTAGTCCTGAGCCTGCAAACACTTAGGCCCATACTTTTATGTGACTAATTCCATTGAAGGCAATAGGATAAATCACGTACAAACTTAAGCGTATGCCTAAGTGTTTCCAGATCGGGGACTAAGTTAGTAAATAGGTCAAAAGCTGAATGGGCAGAGACAATAAATTAACAAAAAGGGATAAGCACATCGGCATAGCAGTATAGTTGGAGCTTGAACTGCTGCTGCTCGTGCTGTTTCTGTTCTAGGGATAAGAAGGGGTTTATTTTCTAAAGATATAAAGTCAATATCTTTCACCGTCACCAAATTCAAGTGAAATAAAACTCTTCAAATCTTTAAAAGCACAATTTATTTCTAACACATTAAAACTAAAGCAAAGTTATTTTTAAAAGTTATGTAATGTGTCAAATTCCTATTTGAAAAATTGATAATTCTTTGCCAGTTCGCTTACTCCCCTTATGCCACACCTGTGGACAAGATATACGTCAGTTGTAAAAGGTCTATAAGTAAGCGAGGTGCACACAGTACCAGAACTGAGAAAAATGTCTTGCTCAGATTTAGGGCTAGATTCACCACAGAATCTGTATCAGCTTTCGCCAGCATGCAGCCTGACAGAGGGTCCAAGCAGTGGGAACAGCTCCCCTCAGCAGCTTCTGTCTGTGGAGCAACTAAAGAGCTCCAGGAAGAGTTCGATCTGCCCTCCTGATGGGAAAGGCAATGGCAGTAACACTGTCCTCTCTCTTTGGTTTAACTCCTCCCTGGGGTCCAAGATCTTTGTTGAAAAGGGAAGCATCTCCCTGGGTGATAATTTACACACCTAATTAAGTTAATTTTGTGGATGACACTTGAAGATATTCATGGAGACCACCTAATTTTATAAAGTAGGCATGCACTTTCTCAGTGAGAGGTCATGTGTGTTAGTTCTACTATAAAACAAAAGAAACGTGGAAATTGGCATATCTAGCTCTGACACATCTGATCGGCATGGATGACACTTATTAAAATAAGTGTTCTGTTGATTGACATGACAAAGCCCTGAGCCAAAATACTTACTCTTAATGTCACTCAGCAACTATTTGCCACAAAAAAATGGCCTTTCATTAGAGCCATCAATGCTTGTCACTATTCTATAGAAAGAAAAATCAGAGTTTAAAATGGACCTCCTTCAGAAGAGTTCTATATATTGTGACTTGGTATTAGGAAGATTAGCTTTTTGCATAGTTATATTGTATCACTAATATCTTTAGCTTGATCAGACACTCATTTCATACACAAAACTCCTACTGACTTTTCTCTGAGTTCGTGCATTAGGTCTCCAGTGTTACTTTTTTGTGTGCTTTTGGTAATCTAAATTAAGACACTATTTGAATCCTTAAAATACACAAAGGTAGGAAATATTGTGAGGAGAGAGAGAGAGCTGTTTTCCTTCCAAGTTCAAGATTCGATGTTAAAAAAAATTCCCAGAGACCCGTGCCTTTTATATAATAGTTGTCTCCAGAGTTGAATATTTCTTCCCCACAAAAAGTGACTGAGTTATGTCAGTCCCCCCAAAATTGAGAAAAGTGTGTACAGTGGAAGGAATAGAAGTGCAGAAGGACGCGTAAACAGTATTCATATTCCACTGTACAAAACATTGGTTTGGTCAGGAGAGGAAAGAATGTGAAGTAGTTCCTTATAGTTTTCTCTTTTTCCTGTAGAAAGAACATCAGTGCTGGCTTCCCAGCCCTGCTTGTCCCATCCAAAACACACTTGAAAGAATTAAGTACACCATTCTTTTTACTTGATTTTCTCTTTTGCATTGAGTTATATTCTTTAGTTAGGTAAAGAGTGTGATAAAAGACACTCTTCTAGGAGAAGTAGGTTTTATTAATACCAAAACCAAAGTATATAAAAATGCTGTGAAACTGTGAAATCTTAAAGAATTAAATCTGAAGACTATGAGTTAAATGTCACTATGCTTACCCCATAACCATAAAAACGGGGCTTGTCTATGCTACCGCTTAAGTCAATGTAACTTACATTGCCCAGGGGTATGAAAAAACACTCCCCTGAGTGACATAAGTTATATTGACTTAAAGCAGTGTCTACACTGCACTATGTTGGCGGGAGATGCTCTCCCGCCGACATAGCTTCCACATCTCTTTGAGGTGAAATAATGACATTGACGGGAGAGCACTCTCGCATCAACATAACGCGTCTTCACCAGATGCACAACATCAGCTCAGATGCATTGATGCAGCTGCGCCAATGTAGTGTGGTTGTAAAGGCAAGCCCTTACTTAACATAGGTTAACACAAATATTTTTCATTTGATCTTTGCCATCATCTCTCTATGCCTTTTCTTGTTAGACTCCAAGTTCTACTCTTCCCTTGATGTGTGTGCAAAACTCCCATTAATACTAATCAGCATTATGTACGCTGAATGGAGAAAAGACTCTCCCTCCCCCCATGATTATGTAAAAAAGATTAGTCAACGGTTTAATCATATGTAGTTTCTCTCCCTTTTCTGAAACCATCATTTACTGAAAATAAGTGCCTGAGTGAGAGAGCTCAATAATGAGTAAGGAATGCCCTTTCGTCAGAGAATTTAAAATCCCCTTTGAAAATTAAAATGCATGTAAGTGTTAATATTCACTAGGCCGACAATTTACATTTCTAACTGAAACGCATACAAAGTTTTTTCTGACATTGATCTCTCTCAGTAGTTTCAGAATTACAGTACCAAGATTTAGTAGTGTAATTCTGGCAGAAAAAGAATAAATACTACATATGTCGAGCAATATTGGCTGAAATATTACAAAATGGCACAGATTGTTTTATGATGCACCTTTAGCCTGTAAGAAATTTAGGGGAAAGGGAAAACTACAACATTTTTGTGAGACTATGAAAGAAACAAAAGTGGTGAATATATCAAGAAAACAGTATTAACTATTTAAGAACTAAAGACCAGATCCTGCTTCCTTTGAAGTCAGTAGAAGTTTTGCCTTTTGACTTCAAAGGAAGCGGGATTAAGATTTTAGGTCCTGATCCAAACCCAGTTGAAGTCCCAGGGAGTATTTCCATTGAGTTGAATGGACTTTGGATCAGGCCCTAAATAAGTAACCTTTTGGGAAATCAGGACCCTGTAATTATATTCTCCTCACTATTGAATAGTTAGTCACTTTTGCAGATTTTTACCTTAGTTTACTTTTTATATATTTGTAAGGCCCTTTGTTTTTGGTATTTACAAACTTTATCTAAAATATTCCTGAATTCTGAAAAAAATTCAGTATTGGTTTTACCCACTTTCACCTGAATTTTGGCTTTTTTGGGCCCCACAGATTTTTCACAGGGGAAGCAGATGGGGCCACGCTGAACGGCGAGAGTCAGGAGGGGAGCAGAAGGCTACAGCCCGTGAGTATTGGCCCCTATGCCAGACAGAGCTCCCTCCTGACCCTGGACCTTCATCGTGGCCCTGTCCACGTCTACGTAGGCTGTGTCCAACAGGGGAAGAGGATGGGGCTCTGTGCCCTGAACCTCCACCAAAGGGATTGGTCAGCAGAGGAGTGTAAGGCCATTCCCTATGGGTACTGGCCCCCTGACAGAGCCCTCTCCTGATACCACTCCTTCAGTGCTGAACAGCCTGATCGGGAGAGGGCTTTGTCTGGGAGAGAAGTGGATGGGGCTCTGTTCCCTGGGAAGTAAGACAGGCAGGGAGCCGGGTTCTGGCAGCTGAGACCATCTTCTGCCAGACAGAGACTCTCCTGACCCCGGCTCTTCAGCCCAGCCCTGTCCACTTCCTTTGTGCAGTAGGGGAGCAAGACCATCAGAGAGCTGGGTCCTAGCAGCCAAAACCATCCAGCCACTATACAGTGAGTACCTCCCCGCCAGGGCCACCAACCACTGTGAGTACTGAGGACCCCTTCCAGCCTACCAGCCTTCATTTCCAGTTCTAACTGATTTTCACCCATAGCTTACATTTTCAAATAAATACTGGTAAATGCCAAAGAAATTTAAAAAAGAATAAAAACTGAAAATGAAGGGCCTTATATATCAGTTAGTTTTGAATATGGTCACAATGCCTATGGTTCTATTTATTCCAAATGATCATTGTGTAAAACTTATTTATGTAACATAACAGCTAGTGACATACTGAAGAGTAACTCCAGAGAGCGATAGTTGACATTCTTCTCTGGAGGCAGTTGAGGTTATTACAATATTTCATTATCAGAAGACTATATGTCTTCAAACACAGACAACAGTGGCTTTTAATATTCTCTACCACAATTATACCAGATTTTCTTTGCACTATCAATACTGGAAGTAATTAAATTGCTTTTTCCGTAACATCAGTATAACGTTTAATATAGTACATCTCGTGAGTTTATTTAGCAAATGATTTCATTACAATATATTTTATATTAGTTATGCAGTTGGAAAATCTATTTGTTTACAAATATGTCACTGCATCTCATTGGAAAGCATCTTGGCTAATAATTTTTTCTAGTAGAAAAATGTATTTTCTAGTTGGAAGTCCTCTGTTCAGACACTCAAGAGTTCACCACCAAGTTTCTGTATCCCACAAATATCCCCTTTCGTTCATTTTGTCATTTTTCATAATTTCATACAAAAGAACAGATCAGACACTATAAATCTTCATCTTTCTAGATAGTGAAGAGTGATCACATACCATAAATTCATAACAAGGTATGCTTAACTGCACTATATTATTATCTATCCACCATCTAGGAGAGGGAAGTAGACTAAATGCCAAATATAGTTAAGAATTATTACTTCATATATATGATATACATAATATGCAGGGCATTAATGGCAATGCTGTCACAAAAGTTTGATGTGCTTTTTGTTTCTTTGTTGGCAACCATTAGAAACATTAAATTCTCTGACGAAAGGGCATTCCTTACTCATTATTGAGCTCTCTCCCTCAGGCACTTCTTTTCAGTAACGAATTCAGAAAAAGAAGAGAAACTACATATGATTAGCAAAGAGTCCTGTGGCACCTTATAGACTAACAGACGTATGGGAGCATGAGCTTTCGTGGGTGAATACCCACTTCGTCACATGCATCCGACGAAGTGGGTATTCACCCACGAAAGCTCATGCTCCCATACGTCTGTTAGTCTATAAGGTGCCACAGGACTCTTTGCTGCTTTTACAGATCCAGACTAACACGGCTACCCTTCTGATACTTAAGTATCAGAAGGGTAGCCGTGTTAGTCTGTATCTACAAAAACAACAAGGAGTCTGGTGGCACCTTAAAGACTAACAGATTTATTTGGGCATAAGCTTTCGTGAGTAAAAACCTCACTTCATCTCTATGAATCCGAAGAAGTGAGGTTTTTACTCACGAAAGCTTATGCCCAAATAAATCTGTTAGTCTTTAAGGTGCCACCAGACTCCTTGTTGTTCTTCTGATACTTGACTACATATGATTAAACCATTGACTAATCTTTTTTACAGGGGTGTGCAGGGGCACCCCAAATCAGTGGGGGCACAGAACACCTCCAGGGCTGGATGGGGAGAGCAAACTCCTCTGACCCAGGCTCGGGCGGGAGATGATCGCTCCTCCGGCCCAGGGGCTGCAGTGTGGAGATCCAGCTCCTCTGGCTGCTGGCGGGAGAGCCAATTCCACCAGCCCCAGGGCTGCGGCAGGGAGAATCAGGTCCTCCAGCACCGGGCAGAGCCACTCCCCGCATGGGTGGGCGGGGGGAGGGAGAGCCAGCTCCTCCAGCTGTGGGAGGGGAGTGGTAGAGAGAACAGAAAGTGCCCTTCCAAAAGCGGCCACATTTTTATTCCTGGGCATGCCCCTGCATCTACCAGAACAAAATAAGTACATACATAATGCATATTTAGAAGGCTTTTGAATCCAGAGAGAGATGGGGCTAAAGTTATGATCAACATTTCCATCACCATTATGAATATACCGGCCAAGATTCTCTGGTGCATGGAGTTTCCACTCAGTGCAGCAGAGGCAAGCTGTTAGAAAGCCAGTTACAGCTCTCTGATGCTGTACTGCCATGAGCACCATCATAGATCTGACTCAGGTCAGCTGGCAACAGTCTCTCAGAGGCCAACAACCAGGTGAGGGCTCAACATACTTCAGCCATACCGATCCTCTGCCCCACCCACCTCCATGTTCAGGCTAGGGTTGCCAGGTGTCCAGTTTTCGACTGGAACACCCGATCGAAAAGGGACCAGCTTCAGTCGGCCCTGCCGACCGGGACATTAAAAGTCCGGTCAGCGGCGCAGCGGAGGCCTGGGGCTAAGGCAGGCTCCCTGCCTGCCCTAACTCCATGTAGTTCCCGGAAGCAGCCACTGGGTCCCTGCAGCCCATAGGTATATGGGCAGCCAGGGAGGCGCCACACACTGTCTGTGCCCCAAGTGCCGGCTAAACAGCTCCCATTGTCCAGGAACTGTGACCAATGGGAGCTGCGGGGGTGGTGCCAGCAGATGAGAGGGCAACGCGTGGAGCCTCACTGGCCACCCATGCGCCTAGGGGCTGCAGGTATCTGGTGGCCGCTTCCTGGGAGCTGCGGTAGGCACCGCTGGGACTCCACACCCACTCCCGTGCCCCAACCCCCTGCCCCAGCCCTGAGCCCCCTCCTACACCCCAAGCCCCTCATCTCCGGCCCCACCCCAGAGCCCACACCCCCAGCCTGGAGCCCTCTCCCGCACCCTGAAGCCCTCATTTCTGGCCCCACCTGGCGCTCCATTCACATTGGTCAGACAAGAAATATAAAACTTGCTTGAGCCTGAAATGTGTAGAACTTGTATTTTTAAATGCTGTAGATAGCACAGCTAAAATACAAATATATACTGAATCTAAAATACAGCCCACAAAATTGTTTGCAGTGCAGTTGGAGCTGGTCTACTTGGGCTTGGGAAACTATGTAGATGTTATATTGGCATCCAACTGGAAAAGACTTTATCAAAGCATTAAACATGTCTTAGCACAAAAGCTTTCAAACAGGACTGAAAATAATTTTGAGTCTTCTATTCATCGGCACGTAATGCAAAATGCACAAGACTTTTTCAAATATGGCTTGACCTATTTGCTGATGTCAGAACTCTAGCTACAAGACACTCTAATAGTCAATTTATCTATGGTCAAACAAAAGTTTGAAGTAACTTGGCTGAGTAATCAAGCAGAAAATACAGACAGACTTTAGAAAAGACAGTAAAGCTTCCTGATCATACCAGGCTCTAGGCATTCAAGTGACCATGTGTAATAAGACAGCACATGTTATATATACAATCTGATTTACCCAAAACCATCCCACCAAAAAGAAAGACACTTATGAAATGGCAAAATTCCTAAACGACTAGCATCCAATGTCATAACATTCCCATAGGCTTCCTTGAATTACAGTAAAAAGAGGGGTATTTTATTTATTTCAGAGAAATCAGAAAGAAGTGTTCTCTACTCTTGTGTATAAAACATACTTCTGAATGGGACTGCTTTGTTTTAAAACCCAGGCAATTTAAATTAGACTACCAAAAGCTATATAGCATAGGTTCAGGATTTTGAGAATTTTACATAAATGCTGTAATACAGTGGTTTTCAACCTTTTTTCATTTGTGGACCCCTAACAAATTTCGAATGGAGGTGCGGCCCCCTTTAGAAATCTTAAACATAGGCTTGCAGACCCCCAGAGGTCCACAGACCACAGGTTGAAAATCACCATTGTAATATATATAAACCTATATTAATTGGCTAGTGTGAATATACATCACTGCCTTCTATTGGATAGACTCAAAAGTGCTCAGCTATGTTTCATAGCCCTTCTACTGCTAACAGCTAAGAATCATTTCCTTTTAGCTCAAGTGACAAGGGCCTGAGCTTTTGGAGAATGAAAATCTGAGTTCCAAGTTCTAAATGGTGATAGTGAAGACACAGTACCAACCATGGAGTCTTAGGACACCGTGAATGTATTACTACAGCATAATATATTTTTTATAAAATTATGTACAGCCCAAATAGTATGGTTGCTCCTTGGCAGCAGCAGCTAGCCAATATTCATGGCTTAACCAGTTTGCTTCCATTAGGGAGAGAAATTGATAATCAAGTCAGGTATTTCTTTGCTACGATCCTGTTTATTTACAAAGAATGTTTCCCTGAATACAGTAGGAATGAACAACAGGAAGCAGTTTCCTTGCTCCCAGTTTCCAAGCCTGCTGTGTTCAAAAGAAGCTCTCTCTCTCTCTTGCTCTCAGCCTCCTCCCAGGGCCATGCTTACCAGTTCTTCTCTGGCTTTACACACACACACACACACTCTCTTCCCCCCACCACCCCCAACCAAGCTACCTTGTTTCAGGACAGTGCTTGATAAATTAATGGAGGGGATGGTATGACGAGACTCTACAATGGCATGTAGCTGATCTGCGACTGCTAGCAGCAAATATTTCCAACGGCTGGACCCTATATGGGGAGGGCTCTAAATTACTACAGCAAATTCTTTCTCAGGTGTCTGGCTGGTGAGTCTTGCCCACATGCTCAGGATCTATCTGATCGCCATATTAGGGGTCGGGAAGGAATATTCCCCTGGGTCAGATTGGCAGAGACTCTGGGGTTTTTTGCTTTTCTCTGCAGCAAGGGGCATGGGTCACTTGCAGGTTTAAACTAGTGTAAATGGTGGATTCTCAGTCTCTTGAACTCTTTAAATCATGATTTAAGGACTTCAGTAACTCAGGTCTATTGCAGGAGTGGCTGGGTGGGGTTCTGTAGCCTGCAAAGTGCAGGTGATCAGACTAGATCAGTGGTTCTCAACCAGGGCTACATGTACCCCTGGGGATAGGCAGAGGTCTTCCGGGGGTCCATCAACTCTTCTAGATACTTAACTAGTTTTGCAACAGGCTACATTAAAAAGCACTAGCGAAGTCCATACAAACTAAAATTTCATACAGACAATGACTTGTTTATACTGCTCTATGTACTACACACTGAAATGTCAGTACAATAGTTATATTCCAAATGATTTATTTTTATAATTACACCTCTACCCTGATATAACGCGACCCGATATAACATGAATTCAAATATAACGCGGTAAAGCAGTGTTCCAGGGGGGCGGGGCTGCGCACTCCGGCGAATCAAAGCAAGTTCGATATAGCGTGGTTTCACCTATAACGCGGTAAGATTTTTTGGCTCCCGAGGACAGCGTTATATCGGGGTAGAGGCGTATATGGTAAAAACGAGAAAGTAAGTAATTTTTTCAGTAATAGTGTGCTGTGACACTTTGTATTTTTATGTCTGACTTTAATGACTGACGTTGACTTGGACCTTAACTACTCTATTCAAGTCAACATCTCCTTAGTAGGATCATTTTTCATGTACTTAATTTTGAATCTTGCAGCCAACCTTCAACCCTGTGTCACTCTGCTTCTTGGCTTATCATTGAGTCAGTTCAGTAGCCAATTCCAGGCAGCACATAACTGGCACTTTAGAGCCATTTTAAGCGTACAGTCTAGATGAAAAGCACTATCTGGGGGTTAACAACAAACTCAAAGGCTGCTGTCAAACATTTTCAGGTAGAACTGATATGTTGTATTACCTTCAAAAAGTCTCTGAGATTTGAACAGTTTTCTTTTGTTAGCTTTTTTTCTAGATGGATCTGATCTTCCAAAGCTTGATAAAATAAAACTGAACAGTTTGTACAGTACAAGAACATAAATATACTAATGATTAGGGCTGCAGGTTTGTCACAGTGGTAAAAGTGTTATAGGTATGGTGATTTTTCTGTTTGTCTATGACTTTTCTTTGGTTCCAGAGTCCCGCTCTCAGCATTGCAAACTGATATAACGGGAGTTGTAATGCCACTCAGGTTTGGCCCAGCTGCCTCATTGTCTTGACGGGGGGAGGCCCTGCCCACTTTAAATGGCACTCTAATGACCTTACACACCATTTTCCCCTAAGCCTGTGGCTTTTCTACATTTACCATGACTGCTCCATGATTTTTTATTTTAAAAAAATTCCATAACAAATCTGAAGCCTTGTTAATTATACTTGTATTAGGTGCCTAAAAGACCAAAAATCTGACTTAATTGAGAAGAAACTTATTTTTTTGTAAAAATGCTTCATACTCTTTCTAAATGGATATGGACTATTTTCTAGGTGACTGCATCAATGTGGCACACTGCTTGTATATCACCCACAGAAAAATACTCTCCTTCATTATAAGTATGTATAGCTCTCCTTGGGGGAGAAACTACTAACATTGTGCTGATGTAACACAGAAACAGAGACTACAAATAGTGGGTTAATGATTACGGACATCTCAACAAAAAGAATATTATTGTTATAATTAGACATTAGGAGCCAAGCGCTGCCCTAGAATGGTAGCCTGTGTAAGTCAGAAAAGCAGCATAAGTGATTTTGTTCAGTGTGTGTGCCTTTAGAATGAATTCTGCATAGATTCTGCTACTGTCCACTGATTCCTCTCATGAGATTTACCTGTCAACTATGACTCAAGTGGCATAGTCTTAAAGAGGACAATGCTCAAATACTACAGAGGAGTATTTATGCCCATCCATGACATCTGCACATGCTACCATGCAGTAGTCCACAGTCTTGTATTCACTAACCCACATTTGAATGCAACCTAGAGTAGTTGGGCTAACTAACACATGACCATGATTTTGTATTAATTGCAGATAGGGACAAGTCGTATTCAACATCATGTCAGCTTGTTGCGGGTAGACCCTGTTCCCTAATTTTCTTGCAAAGACAAAGACATGATAACTTCAAATATATCAGGAATAAAATATGAACCAAACCAAGTAGGATACAATTACTGCTTATTCTTTGTGTAAAGAGATTCTGGCAACATGTGTTATCAAATGGATGGAAAGATCAGCAAAACTGACTTTAGGCCACCAGTCTCTAAAAGCAAATCTCAGACTACAGACATGCATGCTCTAAGGAAACATATATATATTAATTCCAAAACAAAATTATCTTGTTAAATTGGGTTACAGTTGAAAATACGTCAAAGTCTGGAGCCTATGGCTGCAATTATCTAAAGCTGGATGCACAATAGTTTAAATACTGCATCATAGTAAGGTGTACGTAGCAGATCCTGAAGATGACCTAATCTACAGGAATGAGGTCTCTAAAGGGTTGAAAAGGTAAATTCTCTATTTATTTATTCTTTAGATTAACGAAATAATAAGAGGCATCCATCTGAACACTTTAGGTGCATCTGACAATACTCAAAATAATAAATCAAGGAAAGAAACAGTAACTTTCTAATATAAACTTTCTAATACCATAGGTGGGTGCAAAACTGGTTGAAAAACCATACCCAGAGAGTAGTTATAAGTGGTTCACAATCATGCTGGAAGGACATAACGACTGGGGTCCCATAGAGATCAGTTCTCGGTCCAGTTCTGTTCAATATCTTCATTCATGATTTAGATAATGGCATACAAAGTACACTTATAAAGTGTGTGGACGATACCAAGCTGGGAGGGGTTGCAAGTGCTTTGGAGCATAGGATTAAAATTCAAAATGATCTGGACAAACTGAAGAAATGGTCTGAAGTAAATAGGATTAAATTCAATGAGGACAAATGCAAAGTACTCCACATAGGAAGGAATAATCAGTTGCACACATACAAAATGGGCAATGACTGCCTAGGAAGGAGTACTGTGGAAAGGGCTCTGGGGGTCATAGTGGACCACAAACTAAATAAGAGTCCACAGTTACGCTGTTGTAAATAAAGCGAACATAATTCTGGGATGTATTAGCAGGAGTGTTGTAAGCAAGACACGAGCAGTAAATCTTCTGCTCTACTCTGTGCTGATTAGGCCTCAACCGGAGTACTATGTCCAGTTCTGGGCGCCACATTTCAGGAAGGATGTGGACGAATTGGAGAGAGTCCAGAGAAGAGCGACAAAAATGATTAAAGGTCTAGAAAACATGATCTATGAGAGAAGATTGAAATAATTGGGTTTGTTTAGTCTGAAAAAGAGAAGACTGAGAGGGGACATAACAATTTTCAAGTATGTAAAATGTTGTTTCAAGGAGGAGGGAGAAAAATTGTTTTTCTTAACCTCTGAGGATAGGACGAGAAGCAATGGGCTTAAATTGCAACAAGGGAGGTTTAGGTTGGACATTAGGAAAAGCTTCCTAACTGTCAGGAATAAATTGCTTAGGGAGGTTGTGGAATCTCCATCATTGGAGTTTTTAGGAACAGGTTAGACAAACACCTGTCAGGAATTGTCTAGATAGTACTTAGTCCTGCCATGAGTGCAGGGGACTGGACTAGATGACCTCTCAAGGTCCTTTCCAGGCCTTTGATTGTACTAGTAGTACAACAATAAAACATATTCCCCATTTTTCCCTAATCATCATCCTCAACACTATCTGCTTCTTCAGCAACCCTCCTAAGAAGTATGCCCTGAAGAGCAACAGATTTGGGCTATTTTTGACCAGGGCATTTCATAGGAATAGAGAACACCCTGCCAGTGAGCCCTTCTCTTTTATATTTGGGGGCGGTCCAATTTGAGCATCTCTGCTGATCTCCCCTATAGTGGTATGACATGGGAAGACTAGCAGCCTCTCTGATAGGAAGATCCTAAACCATATAGGGCGTTGTAGGTCAATACCAATACCTAAACTCCATCCAAAAACCCATGGGAAGCCAGTGCAGATCATGGAGCACTGACTCTATGAACATGTTTGCAGTGGACACTCCAGTGGCTATTTATGGCGCACAGACCTCTATTGAAAATGTGGGAAGGACTTTGTCCATTTCTTTGGTGTAGGTATGAAATGTAATATGTGAATGGAGGATGATTAATTAGGTGGTGTTTGGGACTGAGATTGTTTGTTTATTGAGTAGTGTGTGGGAAGAGTTAAGGTTATTTGCATGATCGTAATTATGCATTTCCATACTTACAAATGTTTGATTTGATTACGTGTAACTTAAACTGCAGTCACTAAGAGGGCAAACTCTGTACCCCACTGTTCCCATTCCCCCAATGCAATGGTTTGGGAGAAACTCTATGAGGGGCATCTTGTAGAGTTCTCCTTTCCCTCCACTACTAAACACAGACTTTATCGTGGAAGGGGGTCAAGATTGCTCTAAATTATTAATCCATGCACTTTCCTGAACTAGCCATTATCACCGGTGGTCTGGATTGTACCCTGGAATGTGACACACTCCGTAATACTTAAGATCTGACTATAGATAATGTTAAAATTTTGCTCCCCTACTTAAATCTCCTGCTATGTAAAGTAAATATCAAATTTGAACGTAAGAGAAATATTATTTATTCTACTTTCCTTCTAATATACAAGATCCAACTCTAATTAGTAAGAGTATCCTTTAACAATTCAGGGCCTGATCCAGCAGGAAATATTTGCAGCCTTCTGGCTGGCACAACCCCCACAAAGCCACAGATGTTGCTGCTCAGCAGAGCTAGCTAGTCACACGAAAATGTGGCCACCTGCTGAAGGACTAAAGAAACAAAACAACAGCCCTTCACATGGAGGAGCTGCAGAACAGCTCAGAGGGAGGCAAGCTCCTGCATGTTATCTGCATCAGAACACCACAGGCTAGGATTGTGTCAAATCTGATACTTGGATAGGAGACCACAAGAGAAAAACCTGTGTGTGGAAGAGATGGTGGTGATTTGATAGATAGTATTGTTCCCTCTTCTTTTCTGATTAAGCCAGTACCCAAACATGGTATAAGAGGCACGAAGAAAGATTTGTGGCTATTTAATAATGCCAGGCATTTTCTGCAAAGGCAGAAGTGATAACCTAGATGTCCTGGCCAAATTCCATAGGAATAATTAAATTCTGGCTACCTGAATTTCTCACATTATTTAAATTGTACATGGAACTTTTCAAAAGAGCTGTGTGTATAAATGAATATTTGGTTTGGTCAGATCCAAAATTGGAAAAGTTCTATGTTGTTGTGTTGCTGTGCACTATAAAACCTTAGATGTGGCTGTATTTCAGTGTTGTGTGAAATTATGCCTGAATACAGAGTGTAATAGTGATTTTGAATGAAAACTGAAATGTAAGTGTTGAGTATAATAATAATTGTTATTAGCAGTGACCAATGGAAGCAGAGCTCGAGGACTGTAAATGAGATTCATAACGCATCATCACATCTGGGCCCATTCAGGTCTATCACAACTCCTAAAGCCCTAAGTCTGGATTAACATGCCCCATATGCAGATCCAAGTCTCAGACAGGCCAGTCATTTCTGTCCCTATCTGTCCTTCACTTCCAACTGGCTGAGCTGCAGAATATTGCTGTCAAAGACACATCTGAAGGCTGTGCTGCCCTTTGGAAATGTTTTCCTGGCTGACAGAATATTAATTAGAGACAAGATGGGTGAGGTAATATCTCTTTTATTGGATCAACTTCAGTTGATGAAAGAGACAAGCTCTCGAACTTACGCAGAGCTCTTCTTCAGATCTGGAAAACATATTCAGAGTGTCACAGCTAAATACAATATGGAAAAGAATGTTTAAAATAAATAGTTAACACATTTTAAGGGACCATTCAAGGTGAAGTAGCCTATTAAGACCCCTCTAGTCATAGTGGGGAAAGGAATGTGGGGAGATTGTTAATGTTGTGGAGTTTGTGGAAGAAGTCCATTGTGTCCTGGAGGAAGCTGGCCCTTTGTGTGGTGAGGATGGTTTGAGGATGGTTTCTGAGAGTCCCGATATTCCTTCACTAAGGGCATGGCTACACTTGCGAGTTAGAGCGCATTAAACCAGCCCCAGGCGCCCTAACTCACGACACGTCCACACTGGCAAGGCACATAGAGCGCCCTGACTCCGCGGCTGGAGCGCTACTGGTAATCCACCACCACAAGAGGCATAACGCTTGGTGCGCCCTGTTGGAGCGCCGCGGCACCAGTGTGGATGCCCTAGTCTGTTACTGCGCTCTGATCCGCCTCCAAAAGTGTCCCACAATGCCTGTTCTAGCCACTCTGGTCATCACTTTGAACTCTATTGCCCTGCCCTCAAGTGACCAACCGTCAGACCCGCCCTTTAAATTCTCTGGGAATTTTGAAAATCCCCTTCCTGTTTGCTCAGCCAGGCGTGGAGTGCTCTCAGCGCATCTTTCCAGGTGACCATGCCTCCATGCACCAGGCGATCTCCAGTATGGAGCAATGGCGAGGTGCTGGACCTCATCAGTGTTTGGGGGAGGAAGCTGTCCAGTCCCAGCTATGCTCCAGCCGTAGAATTACGATACCTTCGGGCAGATATCAAGGGACATGATGGAAAGGCGCCATGACAGGGACGCACTGCGGTGCAGGGTTAAAGTGAAGGAGCTGCGGAATGCCTACGGCAAAGCCCGCGAGGCAAACTGCCGCCCCGGTGCTGCCCCCACAACCTGCTGTTTCTACAAAGAGCTGGATGCAATACTTGGGAGTGACCCTACCTCCACTTTGAGGATCACTATGGACACTTCAGAGCCCAGTTCAACAAGGCAGGAGGAGGCGGAGGAAAGCGGGAGCGAGGGTGCTGAGGAGGAGGAAGACACCCCGGCATGCCTAGATGCATGCAGCCAGGAGCTGTTCTCAAGCCAGGAGGAAGGTATCCAATCTCAGCGGCAAGCGCTTGGGGAAGGACAAACACCAGAGGATGTGCCCAGTAAGCGGCTTTCATTTTGGAAAGGAAGTTATTCCGTGCAGGCTCTTGGGACAAGGAGGGTTAGGGCTGCATGCATGCCTAGATGCAGAATAGGGTGTTGATGTGCTCTCACATTGTGGTAATCGGCTCAGTGATCTCATGTAGAACTTGGGCAATGCGCTTGCACAGGTTTCTTGGGAGCGCTACGTGCTCCTTGTCCCAGAAAGGCTAAAATGTTTGCGCCACTGTGCCGTGAGGGGCAGGGGGACCTTTGCTGCACACAGGCAAGCTGCATATGGGCCAGGGCAGAAGCTGCATTGTAGTAGAAGACCCTCCCTTGCTTTCCAGTCACCGTCGGCAGCGAGGTATCTTCCAGGATGAACTCCTGTGGAAAATGTGAAGACAGTGTTCAGTATAGGGGCCTCCTGCAGCTGTTGGCTCTCCCCAATGCACAGAAACCCAAAGGACAGTACGGCAGTGATACAATCAGTCCCCCTTGACCCTGTGCTTACTCACCATTTTGGGGCTCCTGTTGGTTATGTGCGCTCGCTTTCGGACAGGTAAATCTTGCTATTGTTTAGACTGTGCTTGTCTTAAGTACGGGCGAATCATTGCTCTGTCTGGTGTGAACAATGCTGCCTCTGTTAAGTGGTGCATTTTGCCTTTACAGATGCAATCTTCAGATCTCAGCCGTCTGTGTTATCTCCGGCCGAAAGACTCCAAAGAATTAGGAAGAGGCCACATAGAAGCAAAGAAGACATGCTGCACGAAGTAATGCAGCAGTCCCTTCGTGAAAATCAAAAAGTGCAGGGGTGGAGGGAGAGTGAAAGTGGGTTCCGCCAGCAGAATGCAGAGTGCTGGCACCGAAGTGTGGAGCACCGGCACCAAAGCACAGAGCATCTGATAAGCATTACGGAGCGCCAAGCGAACTCGATCCAGGCGCTCGTAGCCACGCAGGCGGAGCACTACCCCTCCCCCCCACAGCCCTAGTCCAAAAACTCTTTCCCTTGTGCCCCCATGTCACCTCCAACCCACTTTCCCCAACATCTGGGTTCTTATTGCCACCAGCTGCCTCCAACACCTGTGGCTTCACCACCCAACTCCGCAAACTACGACCCTTACCCACTGCACTCAACCCCCATCACCATGCATTTTAGCCACCCTGAAGTGCAGCATTCATTGCACGGCACTCCAGACAGGAAGGCTGAGTATGAAAACAGGACATACGCAAATCTGTGATTGAACCGTTCCCCGCCCCACCCCCTTGCCCTTTCTGTTTCCCAAGCAGTTGTGTTTCTTTTCAATAAATGAATTTTCTTTTACATAAATGACTTTTATGGCTTTGAAAACATTCTTTATTGCATTAAGTAAAAGATACCTTAGCCCAGAAAAGCAACAGGCACTGCAAGTCAGTGTGGCAAACACAGATTCCTACTAACATTGGAACCACTGCACTTCACTCCCGTGCAGGGCACCAAACATTACTGCTGGTTTTCAGCCTCAAATTGCTCCCCCAAGGCATCCCTAATCCTTGCAGCCCCACGCTGGGCCCCTCTAATAGCCCTGCTCTCTGGCTGTTCAAATTCAGCCTCCAGGTTTTGAACCTCCAAATTCCATGCCTGAGTGAATCTTTCACCCTTCCCTTCACAAATGTTATGGAGGGTACAGCACGCAGATATAACCACGGGGATGTTGTCATCGGCCAGGTCCAGCTTCCCATACAGAGAGTGCCAGCAGCCCTTTAAATGGCCAAAAGCACACTCCACAGTCATTCTGCACCGGCTCAGCCTGTTGTTGAACCGCTCCTTGCACTTGTTAAGGCTCTCTGTGTAGGGTTTCATGAGCCACGGCATTAAAGGGTAAGTGGGGTCTCCAAGGAACACAATGGGCATTTCAACTTCGCCTACGGTGATCTTCTGGTCTGGGAAAAAAGTCCCGGCTTGCAGCTTCCTGAACAGGCCAGTGTTCCGAAAGATGCGTGCATCATGCAACTTTCCGGGCCAGCCTGTGTTAATGTCAATGAAATGCCCATAGTGAGCCACAACCGCCTGGAGTACCATAGAGAAATGCCCCTTGCAATTAACGTACTCGGAGGCCAGGTGGGCTGGTGCCAGAATTGGAATATACGTACCATCTATCGCCCCTCCACAGTTAGGGAAACCCATTTGTGCAAAGCCAGCCACAATGTCATGCACATTACCCGTTCTTCTGAGCAGGATGCGATTAATAGCCCTGCAAACTTTCATCAACACGATTCCAGTGGTCGACTTTCTGACTCCAAACTGGTTAGCAATTGATCGGTAGCTGTCTGGAGTTGCCAGCTGCCAGATTTCAATAGCCACCCACTTCTTCACTGGCAGAGCAGCTCTCAATCTTGTGTCCTTGCACCGCAGGGTGGGGGCAAGCTCAACACACAGCCCCATGAAAGTGGCTTTTCTCATCCGAAAGTTCTGCAGCCACTGCTAGTCATCCCAGACTTGCATGACGATGTGATCCCACCATTCAGTGCTTGTTTCCCAAGCCCAAAAACAGCATTCCACAGCGGTGAGCATGTCCGTGAATGCCACAAGCAATCTTGTGTCATATGCATTACGTGAGTCGACATCATCGTCGGACTCCTCACTGTCAGTTTGTAGCTTAAGGAGTAACTCGACTGCCAAACGTGACGTGCTGGCGAGACCCATCAGCATATTCCTCAGGACTTCGGGATCCATTCCCGCAGAATAAAAGGGAAGACAGCGCACAGTACAAAAATGTTGAAAGATGGCACCAAATGTGGATGGAAGCACAGGGATTACTGGGATACAAAGTGATGCATCATGGGGCATTGGGACAGGACCCAGAATGCCCCGCATCACCCGCCCCCTTCCCACAAGCCACAGTGCCAGAATGGGAAGAGGTGCTCTGTGGGATAGCTGCCCATAATGCACCGCTCCCAATGCCACTGCAAGTGCTGCAGATGTGGCCATGCCAGTGTGCTTGCAGCTGACAGTGTGGACACACTCTAACCGTTTCCATACTGTGCTCTCAGAGGGCTGGTTTAACTCACAGTGCTCTACATCTGCAAGTGTAGCCATGCCCTAAGAATGCCAGTTATGAAGGGTCTGCCTGGGTTCCCTTGTTTGTGCATCTTGGAGTTCCTCTTGGACTTGTTTGGGGAATGATTTGATGATGTCCTTAAGTTCCTGGATAAATTGTGGTGTAGGGTCCTCTTTGAGTTCTTTATAGTAGGTGATGTCAGAGAGCTTTTGTTGGCCTCGTTAACATTGTCATCATGGCTGAAAACTACAGTGGTGCCCCCTTTGTCTACCGGTTTGATCACTATCTAGTGGGACTTCAAACCACTCACCACACAAGGCCAGCTTCCTCCAAGACACAATAGACTTCCTCCACAAACTCCACAACATTAACAACCTCCCTTAGAACACCATCCTTGCTAACAGGGATGTCACTTCCATATACACCAACATCCCCCACAATGATGGCATAGCTGCCTGCCTTCAATATTTACAAGACAATGGACAACCATCAGATATTCACCCCAAACACATCCCCAAACTTATCCATTTCATCCTCATCCATAACAGTGTTTCAGTCAACAACGAACACTTTGTCCAAACAATGGGAAAGGCCACGGGTACTAGGATGGGTCCCCAATATGCCAATATCTTCATGGGCCACTTTGAAGAAGAATTTCTGGACAAATGTACCACAAAAGTAATGATTTATCTGAAATACATTGATAATATTTTCATCCTCTGGACAGATGACTTGAACTCCCTCGTGGATTTCCAACACAACTTCAACAACCACCACCCAGCTATTAAATTCTCTGAAAAACTCCCACACTTGCCTCAACTTCCAAGACACCACAATCAGCTTCAATAATGGAACTTTACAGACAACTATATACAAGAAACCCACAGATCGCCACACTTACCTTCATAGATCCAGTAACCACCCCAACATATCGAGAAATCTGTTATCTAAAGCCCGGGCACTCAAATACCAATGAATATGCTCTTAGGAGAAAGGCCACAATATATACCTTCACACAATCAAAACTGTCTTTCCCAAACAAGGACATTCTACCCGAGAAGTAGATCACACCATGAAACGGGCCACCCAAATACCCCTTGAGAACCTTCTACAATACAGAAATAAAAACCCTTTTGACCACACACCCCTTCTGGTCATCTCTGACCCTACACTGGAACCCATATGAGGCATCATTAAACAACTACAACCCATAGTCAATGGGGACTCCATCCTGAAATAAATCTTCCCTGTACCCCCTCTTCTGGCCTTCAGACAACTCCCCCACCTCTCCAACCTCAGCATCAGAAGCAAGCTCCCCACAGACCAGGGCACACCAATCCAAAGTGGCACCAGACCTGCCAGAACAACAGATGCAAAACCTGCAGACATATCTTCACTGCTACAATGATCAACACTCCCCACAACATACCTTTCAACATCTATGGGTCCTACACATGCCTATCACAATACATGGTGCACCTTATCCAGTGCACTAAATGCCCCAGTAACAAGTATGTGGGTGAAACGAGACAATCACTACATACTTGAATGAACTCACACAGGAAAATGATAAAAGACAAAAACACCTTATCACCTGTGGATGAACATTTTTCACAAAGTGATTACTCTATTTCTGACCTATCAGTCCTCATTCTCAAAGGAAATCACACAACACTTTCAAAAGACAAGCATGGGAACTTAAATTCATAACTTTGCTAGACACTAAAAATTCTGGTCATCTCTGACCCTATATCTGACCCTGACTGAATAGAGACAGTGGATTTATGGCTTTTTACAATAATCTATAGTCCACTAATAACCCCTCCGAGCTGCATTCTCCCCCGACTTCCTGCATTCGTTTCCCTCCCTCTATGACTGGAAGGGTGTTAATGGGACACTTCATCTTAAAATATGTTAAATATTTATGCTAAACAATCCTGTTCCACCTTGTATTTAGCTGTGACACTGAGTACATTTCCCAGATCTGAAGAAGAGCCTTGTGCAAGCTCAAAAGCTTGTTACTCTCACCAACGAAGAACATCCAATAGACGATATTACCTCACCTACCTTGTCTGTCTAATCTCCTGTGACCCACACTACATACAAGTATGTTAGTCACTGACAGAAGAACCTGCCTGCCTCTGCCCATCTTCATCTGTTGGAAAATGAGTTTATCCTTAGCCTGTGGACCTGAATCTGCAGCCTCTGCTTAAGAGCAATCCTCATGGATGTCAATGGGAAAGGCTTTATGAGGCCTGATCCGACTTCCATTGAAGTCAATGGGAGGTGGATCAGCTTCCATGCAGCATTTGCTCCTTGGAGAGAAGCAGTTTTAGGCATCCATACTTACAGCGTAAAGCAGTGTTATGCACCTATCAGTATCTTTTGACACTTTGGAAACATTTGGAACAAGTTGACATATGAGTAAGTGGGGAAGATAAAAAGTCATTTTAGGATGTATTTTACACTTCTCTGTATCCAGGGAGGTCTGCAGAGCTTCCATGGACCAGAAGTTATGAACACTGTATTTGCTGGAGAGGATACAAGTCAGTGTTTTCAATGAAGTTCAAAAATGGAATTAGCTTTTTAAAAGATCAATGTACAGTTTGCATGATTTATACAACTGAAGGAAGGAGCAACATAAAGTACACCTCTACCCCAATATAATGCGACACAATATAACATGAATTCGGATATAACGCAGTAAAGCAGTGCTCCAGGGGGGCGGGGCTGTGCATTCCAGCGGATCAAAGCAAGTTCGATATAACGCGGTTTCGCCTATAATGCGGTAAGATTTTTTGGCTCCTGAGGACAGCATTATATTGGGATAAAGGTGTATTTAAAATTCATTAGTTCTTTCTATAATTTTCTTACAAAGCTTTTTTTGTATTTTACTAAATGTATATATGAATTTCTCATTTCTATACAGAATGCAAGTTGCTTTTCCTAGCTGCATCAAAATAAATCATTTTACTATTACACGTGGGAAATTACATCACCAATATTTTAGTACACTGCTTTACATCTTTATTTTGGCAATTATTTGGGAAGCAGGTTGCAACGTGCTAGGATCATTAATCTTCCTTTCTATATTTCCTCTTTATATTATTTATTTATTAATAGTTCCCTGCAAAAATCACTGATGTACATACAGGCAAGGAAAATCTATGATTTTGTGTTGTTTTGATAATCTCCAATTGGTAGGATGTATTGGGAAAGAATGAACTTATTTTGCTTATTTCATAAATAGGAAATCTAAATAAAGCAAATCTAGTGTGGTTTAAGAAACTGCACTGTCATTCTGATATAGCTCTAGAAAGATCTGAACATTAATAAGTCCATAATTGAGGGAAAAAGCATTGCTGAAAAAAGCATATAATTGATCAAATCATGATAATTTCTAGTGATTGATTGGGCGTTTTATTATAACACTTCCTAGTTCTTCTTTTTTATATATTAATATGACATTAGATCTGGCGCATTTCCACAGAAATATAAATGAGTTAAAATGTTTCAATTTTTGTAAAATGTTTCATAATACCTATAATGAAAATGATCCAGTTAAATAAATTTAGGTGATGCAGTAAATTAGGACCTGATCCTGTAAATATTTACTCCTGTGAATAATTCCACTAAAGTAAATGAGACTTCTCACATGATTAAGGGTCTGTAGAACAGGATTCAGTCCATTAATAGACTATTCTTTCACAATCTGGATATCTAGATTAAAATCTAGTTTAGATACAAGAAAAAGTAGTTTGGTTGTTTCCACTTAATCCCTTGTCAAAAATAACATTTGTCCATATCTCAAACTACTAGAACCTTTGGCACCATCTGTCCGTAGGGGGCATGTACAGGTAGTTTGGGTTGGTATGAGGCAGACTGGAATAACTGAGTGGGACTGGGAGATCATGCATCGTGACTATCTGCACTGAACCTGATTCTAGCTGCAGTGCTGCTACTACTGTTTTCTCTTTACTGGACACTCAAATTAGCCTAAAATATTTTAAATAAATTGACTTTGTCAAGTTAACTGATATTTTTGTAGTCATCTCTT
The DNA here is from genome assembly GCF_027887155.1 of Malaclemys terrapin pileata. Lineage (NCBI taxonomy): Eukaryota > Metazoa > Chordata > Testudines > Emydidae > Malaclemys > Malaclemys terrapin. The sequence goes on from NC_071515.1 coordinate 43,779,976, forward strand.
CATACCAGTTTTTGAGTTCGCTAGATCCACCGAAAATCTATATGGTAAACGGGCAACTGAATTTAAATAGCATTTTATGTTCTGTAAATAAAAATATTTATCTACTAAATACGCAGTGGGAAGAATAATGTTGTATTAGATCTGAGGTGTAGAACTTACACTTAATATTTACTGTCCAGCCACAACACTGGTCTTCATCTCTCAAGAGTGAGCAGAAATATAAACGCTTCGTGATAATATGGTTTACACTTGTTGTCCATTCTGCCATCTATCATATAATTTTGTAATTTTTTAAAAATGTTTCTCATGCATTGTGTCAAATTTCAGTAATTTAGTTAATTTATCAGATTACTTTGCAAGTTTTAGAGCACCAAATCAATACAGTATTGTTATGGTTTTTTGACAGCTAGAAAAGTATCATAAACTTGGAATTAAGTATTCTTGATACGTCATACACATTTTAATACATAAAACAACTTAACATGTTGAGCAGCATTTTAAGCACTCAGGATTATGGCTGAGGGATCTGCAGATAAAATAATAAAAATAATTCAAATTACATTTCCTATTGAAATGTAGCATATGATCAGCTATATTAGCCTTTTCAGATCAGTTATTTCAGACATTAGATTTGGGTCCAATCCTGCTTGATAAGACTCTCAATGACATCAATGGGTGCAGGATCAAGCCCATCATAAGAAAATATAGAAGTATACCAACAATTATTTAAAATATTATGCAATCAAGATTTAATTAAGAAAATAATAAAATTAATCAAAGAACTTTTAAAGGTAAGTTAAAGAATATTTTAACAAATTAAGAATATTCAACACTGGTTTAAAACACTGCTATTTTAAAGAGATGAAATGTTTGGTCTTATATCACAGAGTAATTCATGTTAAAGAGCAATGAAAAAGAGAAAATTATGTGTGGGGAAAAAAACAGGATTTAGTCTTTGGAATTCTTTAGAAGTCTTAACAGCCACTGGCTTTATTTCTCCCCCTCCTGTTTGCTACATTAGAAGTTTTCTTTGAACTTACCATTTTTAGCCTTTTACAAAAGCATAAATTAGCCATCATAATTTTTTCTATTATTTTTTCTGTTAATATGAATTTTCCATTCAAATGGTCTGAGTTAATGTTTACATAATCTCTAATTTAAAAAGTGTTTTAATGACTGTCATCAGGTCAAGGTCAGGATACTTGTAATAAGGATTTCCACTACCAAGGTGTTTCTAGTAATTTACTGTTCTCTAACGAGGGCCATGGTGCATGCTTGCTGAAACACACCTTTCATGCACTACCTATTTTTCCATCTATAGTATGACAACATGGAGCAGCTTTTATACTTTCCATTTTTATTACTTATGTTTCAATTACCCTTAAAAGAATGATTCAATGCTCACTGAATTAGTAAAGCAATTTTTTAAAAGTTAAAAACACTATTCAATGTCTTCTCTGGTCAATTTTACTGAGGGAAACTGATTCAAACTCAGCCAACCAGCAATGCCCATCTGCAGTGTATAATAAAAAGCAATCTCATTTAAGATCTTTCTACAGAAAATAAAATCCAATACCCTGTTGGGATGGTTACAGAAACAGAAGGTTAAAACCATTCCGTTAATTGGCAATCTGGCTTTTTTAGCAGTTACCCTGCATCATTCTTTGAAAGCGGTGATAGTTCCCCTCATAGAAAACAGTTGGGAAGTCAACAGTGGAGGCTGGCAAATGGCTATACATCCTGTTGAAGGAGCTGACAGTTCACAGAGGAAAGCCTTTGGATGTCTAAACTCCCTCTGCCTCGCACACAAAAGAAAAGCCCTTTCTTTCCCCGCTGCAACACAGTTTATTGTAGTTACCGAAAACTGGGAAACGTGTCCACTAAACCCAACCCTGAGATTCACACTGTGTCTTTGGAGCTGCTTCAGGAGGAGCACTGAATGAGTTTGGATGGTGGCAGTTCATCATCTCCAAATCCAAAGCCATGTGAAGCTCAACAGCAGCAAGGAAAGTACAGAGGGGAACTGCTGAGCCTGTAGGGCTTTAGGTCTACACTATAAAATATAATAAACAGTCCTCCCCCCGCCCCGGCCATTTTTTCACGAACAGCCCTCCGTTTTCTCACTTTACTGGTAACTATTGCCTCCTCTCCAGCAATACCGGTGCCATGACTGTGCCTCTCTGGAGTCTGCCTTCCCTTGGAAGGACCAGCTAACACTTCCCGTTGTCATTATGGCAATGAAGTTCACTTTGCTCGGCTTTGCTTTTATCTTTATAGAGACACCGCGGACTTTTGCACTCGTCCGAGCCTCTCAGCAAGACACGCTCGTTTCCAGCAATCCCCGTGGTTCCTGAAGGGCACCCGAGCAAGGATAGCTAGAGAGGTAGGTACCTCGCTTGCGAAGCGTGGATCCTAACGCGCACGCATGCAGTCTCCTGCCTGTCAAAGTCGATTGCAGCCGGCAGCAGCCGCCAGCCGATTCCCTGTGTCCCAGACATCTTGCCCACACACAGCGCTTCCCCTTGCTGCTACGCTGCCCTGCATTGCCTCCAGCCCCGCCAACAAAAGGCGCTGTGGATACACAGCCATGCATGGACGCACAGAGCGAGGCAGAGGCATCCACCTCCCCCGTGGCTGGACCTTACCAGCTGGCTTTGCTGTCTTCGCCTGGCTGGCGGCACGGAGGGTTCAGCTGGGCTCCCACGGCTGGTCCTGGTCCTGCCGCTGCTGCCGCCCGGGTCCCGGCAGCCAGCATCACTTCTCCATCAGCAGCAGCCGGCCAGCTCCCCGCAGCCGCCGCGGCAGCAGCAGCCAAGCCCGGCTCGCGGAGCGAGGCGATCCCGCAATGGAACTTGGCCTTTCCGATTGACAGGCCCAGGCAGCCAATCGCCGCCTCCCCTCGCTCGGAGCCGGGGGGGGGGGGGAGAGAGCGAGCGGCGGAGACCAATCAGAGAGGAAGGTCCCGACGTTCGCCGCCTCCCTTCCTCAGCAGGCTCGTTTCCGCGAGAGCGGCGAGCCCCTGCGAGGGGGAGCGCTGTGCCTCGAGAGCGCTGCGCGGGGATGCGCGGCGGGGACGGGGCTCGCGGAGGGCGCGGGGTCCGGGACTGGAAAGCGTTCCGGGCACCGCATGGCTGCGCTTGTTCCTCGCTATCAACGCCTCGCAGCTCGCGGTGCGGCCAAGTGCATTGGCCCCGGGGCCAACCCCGCTCTCCCTTGGTTGCACCAGCGGATTGCTGTAATCGCTCCCTTGCAATCAGCTGATTAGCCTTACTCCTTCCTTGTGTTCTGGTACCACTCCAGGCCCCCGCTAGGATGGGCCCGATTGCACCAGGTGCTGTGCAGGCTGCACTTGAGAGAGGAGCCGGGGTGCTGGAACAATTTGTAGGGGGCGGGGGTGCTGAGAGCCACTGAACCCTGTAAATGATGGAAACCACTTCAAGACAGGGGGTGTGGCAACAGCCCCACCAGCACCCCAAGTTCCAGCACCTATGCAGAGGAGTTTACAATCTAATCTTATCAACAGACAACGTATAGCCATAATGGTAAAGATCTATTCCCTTGCGCATGACTCACTGGCTGGGGAAAAGGCAGAAATGCTCAGTTCTTCATAGGCCAGTAGGGCGAAAACATCTACATCTCATGGCTTGCTCTTGATCCCTCCACTTAACTTCTACTGTTTAATCCTCTCCATTTGGCTGGGGGAGGGAGACTTGTGGAAATATGATTGGTGTAAATCCAGAATAAATGAGGATAGAATTTGGCTCATTGTGGCAAAGGGTTTAAATACTCAGAAGCCATGTAATAAACAGCAGGCACTGTTTAATATAAACACTATGTGGTTTTAAGGGATGATATTGTCCCCTGTGTGCAAGTGTTTCTTAGCACCTTCTTTGGTTAATACCTTTGACATTGGCTGCCCATCGCTGACTGGCAGTCCTTCCCCTTCCTCAGTCTTGTGCTGCATCGATTCTGATTCTGCATTGATTTTGAAAACACCTGATATGGACACCTTACTGCTGGATTATTTTAATTATCCACAGGTACTTCATTACTGTCATTTTAGTATTTGGCGTACAGGAATGTTTGCCCTAGTGCTAAAGCCTCTTTCCTTAGTCAACCCACAAACAGAAAACTGGGCTGAGTTGAAACTACGGTAAATGCCATGAGAACATCTGGCAGGCTTGGGAAGGATCCTGTTTATATATCTTTCCAGATTGTCTCACTCTTACAATAGAATATGTGTTTTATTTTGTGGCATCATAGGCAACGACTTCCTGAGTTCCTGGGGGGTGCTCGACACCTGCTCTGCCCCAAGCCCCGCCCCCACTCCACCCCTTGCCCCAAGCCCCTGCCCCACCTCTTCCCACTTCCGCTCCTCTCTCCAAACCCTTCCCGCCCCATTCCAACCCCTCTCCTCACCTATTCCTGCCCCCGCTCTTCCCCTTCTCCCCCCCCAGCACCTCCTGTATGCTGCTGTACAGCTAATCGTGGCCGGTGGGAGGTGCTGGGAGGGAGGGGGAAAAGCTGATCCGTGGCGCTTCCGGTGGGTGCTGAGCACCCACTATTTTTTTTCCATGGGTGCACCAGCCCCGGAACACCCACGGAGTCGGCGCCCATGGGTAGCATGTCTTTAGGGCCAATCCTATATGGGGGGTATGCCTGCTACAGGTTCCCATTGACTTCCCAAGGTGCTCAGCGTCTTGTAGAATTGCATCCACAAAGTAGTAACTATTTCTGGTGAAAATGGTGGTGTGTGAATAGCTGTTGTGCCAATGGACAAATATGTTATTTATGCTACAATGGGACTATACTGTTTTGAAGGGGAGTGGAAATCTGAGCAGCACAATCATTTCATGATTTATTTCTAGATTCCAATATCCTTACATTGACTTCATTGCTACTACTCTGGAGTTAAATGTCACTCAATGAGAGTAAGTGTTATATATTTTGGCCCTTTACTTGCAAACCACATCAGTGTACTCAAATTTTCTTCTGGTTAGACTGGTCCACTAAGATAGTAGATTTATTTTACTCCCATCCTTGAACTGTTTATCTTTTTTTAGATGGCAGCAGTGATACATGTGGGTCCAGCATAACTACCTGTACTAAATCTGAACACTGGGTACACTCACATTTTTTTAGAGGAAATATTCAAAACTATTCTTGCATTTAAGATTTTACATACAGTGTATTACTGAAGTAAAAATGACAGCTCTGTTTTCCAGCTAGAAAATTATCCAATAGTTCAGAAGCCATCTCAAGTACTGAAAAAGGTGTTTTTAAAAATTTAATTTTTAAAACTACCCCATAGTGCAATTTTTTTTAACATTTGATGTCAGAGCCAGATCATATTTTACAAAACCATATTTTATTTACAGTTCAGATTTTTACAGATATTGCAGAACTAACAAAAGCATTTCACAGTTAGGATTTTAAAACTCCTGATCTTAGATTATGTATTAATTATATTGATTACTTAAGAATCCCCAATTATCACTTTGAGGGTTGACAGGTTCTTGCCCCAAGGTCAGGCCCAGTATTATTTAAATTATTATATAGTTGGGAACCCTGATGTGCACTGTTGCAACACTCACAATATAGGAACTCTTATATTTACAAATGTAGTTTATTAATATATTTAGCACAGTCACAAACACCCCAGCTTAGTAAGGTAGATAGAGATACTACAGAACATACATCTGCACATCCATATACTCACACCATCCCTTGTAGAACAACCTGAAATGTTAGCTATCATCTTCCTCATCACCATCACCTTCCCCATCATCACCAGTGGCCATCATTCTGGCACCTCCCAAGGACTACATCTCTCTCTCCTACCGACCCTAGGCCGGGATGCCACTTTTATAATATGTTACGCTGATGCTGTTATGTTTGTTACATATTCAGTAAGGGATTTTTCCCTTCTCTTATTTGTATTTCCTCACCTCACTAATGTTGGAGTGTCTTTTTCCTATAGGTTAGTATATCAATGATCTCAACTTATTATATACGTCAATTCATTACCATAGCCCTTTTATGGTTAGATATCACATTTATTATTTCACTCCTAACTGGTTATTTTGGTTCTTTCCAAGTTCTAAGTTGTGGTGTACCTGTTAAGTTTAAAAGGATAAGAACTTAGGAAAGCCCTTATGCCAACCTGCTTTAACACATCCTCTGTGTCAAAGGTTGCATTCATACATGGACCTTATGCATTAGCTCCATTTATGTAGGTGAAAGGTCCCAGACATATGTGTGCTAACTTTGCCTTAGCTCACCATACAGAATGTGGCCTGCAGGTCTCTTGTGTTACAGCCAAAATATACCCTAATATAAACCTATTATAATAAAACAAATAATCACACCTATAAGGAAATAAGAAACGTAGAAGAAAAGATATATATAGGCAAGCAAGCAGGCTAGCCTTAAATGTATTGCATGTACCTGTTATGTATGTCAGTTCATTAGCAGGACACTTCTGTGGGTGAATTATTTACCTGTGGTCAGAACTTCCCCTTAAACTCCATTTTCAGCTCCCCAGATACTTGGGGTTTTTCCGTTGAACCGTTTATCTGTTCAAAGACATAGGTCTCAAACCTTATGCTAACTTGCTGAAGCTAATGTCTTACAGGATACAGCCTGTAGGTTTCTTGCATTACTGCTGAATATAATGCAAAGCAGAATACAGTATAATGCAAAGCAGTAAATATAATGAAGGCAAGCTAGTACACTGGGCTACAGTAGCAGTGAATATAATAAAGCAAACTAGCCCACTGGGCTACAAAAGCCAGGGGTATAAGAAAAATAATTATTATATGTTCAGGTCTTTCTCATTAACTTGCAAATAAATTTTTAAATATAAAAAATATAATGAAAGTTTATCTTAAAATTTAAACAAAAACACTCAGCAATTCTGTCTGTACAATATTTTCATCTCATAAAAATACCTTCCATGTTTCAACATTCCACAGCAGCTCCTCCTGAGCATATCAACAGCTCCAATGTGTATGGTAGCTAAATCACTGCTTGTCAGAAAAGCCTGCACTTAAACTACAAATATCAGTAATACAACTAACCCAATTTATCAAAAGTGTTGAAGATCACTAAATAGCACTTGGTCCAAATACTAAAGCAATATATCACATCATAACAGCTAAATATGTTGTAGATCAGACCAAACCTGCCCAGTCAAAGACTTGCTGACGAAGATGGGGAAATAGAAAACCATTAAAAACAGAGAAGATGTAAAAATGAGAAAATAGCACACCTAAAATCTGGGCCCAGTTCAGCAAAGCACATAAGCACATGCTTAAATCCTTATTGTTCATTAAAGCTCCAAAGTTTAAATGCTTTTGCTGAATTGGGGTCAATATCCCAACACATTGCATATGTAGGCTAAGTTCCTTCTTAAGACCTGATCTTTCAGTCTCCTCAGAAGGGACAGCTTGCTGATTCTTTCTAAAAATGAATTTAGTGCAAGAGGGACACACTAGCAGCTGATTTTCTCTTTTTATTCACAGCACAAGCTGTGCAAGTAATATCCCTGTGCAGCTCTGTAGGTACAACTCCATTCTGTTCTGGATCAACAACCTTCAGAGGATATAGAATAATTCAGGAATCATGCCCATTAAATCTTCATCTTTATAGTTGAGACTGCCAACAAGGTTGAAGGTGGTATTTGTGTTGGTACACCTCTACCCCGATATAACGCGACCCGATATAACATGAATTTGGATATAACGCGGTAAAGCGGTGCTCCGGGGGGGTGGGGCTGTGCACTCCGGTGGATCAGAGTAAGTTCGATATAACGTGGTTTCACCTATAACACAGTAAGATTTTTTGGCTCCCGAGGACAGCGTTATATCGAGGTAGAGGTGTATTTGCTGTACTGCGAACTGTACTGAGAGCCAACTATACTGAGCAACTGGCATATGTCCTATGGGCCTGATCACATGTGATGGCCTAGAGGGGAAATGATCTGTATCCCATTGCTAATTCTCATGGTCTGAAGAACTACTCCATCTAAATATCAAGAAATTCTCCTGTGTGGTGATAGAGGATGAACTAGAAAGGTTGCCCACTTAAAAATAAAGGTAAACTAATGGTCTCCTACCAAAAAGAATTTTCCCACTTTCAGCTCTTCATTTTTATTTTGTTTTTACCAAACAAAAAAATTGTCGGTGGAGAGATTTTAAAGGACAATCTTAAAGACAGCTAATAAATCAATACAGTGGAAGACATTTGCAAAATTTGCTAATGCAGACATCATGTGATTGGGGTCTCAGGTGTTTTCTCTGAAATTAACCTCTGATCCAGTCAGGGACTCATTATACTAAACAAGGGATAGAACCACCAAATCTTGTCCTCATACCTCCCTCCTAGTCCATCCTCCACAGACAAACTCTTGACTCCATATCCCTTAATGGACTATTGCCTTTCTTCCACTCTTGAGTCCTTGATCTTTCCTACTAGTGATGCAGCACAACCTGCTCAAGGAGGCCACTACCAATAGTCACATGCATGCTGCATAGTTACCTGCTGCTCACCGGGCAGCAGGTACCTTGACTACCAGGCCAATGCTCCAAGGACTATAAGTAAATCTGCCCCACATCCAGTTTCGAAAGGAAATACCTGCCATATTGGTTTGAGGACCTAAGAGAATTCAATAAAATATTTTCCCAGATGTACAGCCAGTTAGATTAGATTACACACCTGGGCGCCAAGTACTAAAACATCATGGACAACTCTTCACTGCTATCTATAAGTCACCTACCCAATTGTGCAATGATGTGCATGGTGGAAAATTCCTTCTTATCTCTGTAACCAGTGACAGATCAACATTTTCCATAGCACTGGGGTGAGACTAATAATGTTGTTCCTTGACCTGCACTTAAAAACTGAAATTAAAAAAGTATACCCATCTCTTTCTGGGGTGCCTATCCTAAATTCTCTGAATGCTGGGATTAAATATGGCAAACAGGCTAACCTTCAAGTGGGGGCATAATGAAACACATGACAATCTCCAATCAACATTTTTATTCATAACTGTATATGGATCCATTTTCTCTCATTTCTGGTAGCTTGCTGTTTGATCCATACATAAATACAGCATTTCTGGTAACAATCACTTTGAAGAATATTTGATTAACCATATTTTAACAAAATAAAACTATGTGTTCTTATAATTAGTCATAAGATTACTCAGCCCCCTTTGAAATCCTTCTACGCTATTTATTATTATAATACGTATTTTATATATATTTAGTTATAGAGCATCATCAGCATGCTAGGCACTATGCAGACAAAGAACACAAGGTCCTTGCCCCCAAAGCATTTGACTCTATTACCTCTTGTGTAAATGAATTCCAAGGGCTGATTTCATGCTGTGTGAAGAAATATTTCCTTCTATTATTTTAAGATTTATCTACCATATATTATGTCAGCTAAATAACTACCTCCGAATAAACACAGCAAGAAAACTCTGTTAGCATGCTCAGTCAATCCTTTGAGACAGTTGTTTATCTGAAATGTTAAGTAGCAAAACCGACTTATATTTATATACAGTAGCGTCATTCACAGCAATGTCACTGGTCCTTATACACAGAACATAACAACAATACTTATGAACAGTTAAAAGACCCACTAAATATACATTTATTATGAATTGCCTTAAACAATGAGGCAAGCTAGGCCTTTTGGGTTGGAAAAGGGATGGATGGGGGAATCTGATTTCTGACCCAAGCAATGCTACTCAGATAGGGCTGGCCTTACAGGTGGGCAACATGGGCGACCACCTAGGGCACCATGGTTGGTGGGGGAAAGGGGTGCCATGGTTGAGAGGCAAGGAGTGGAGCGAGCCTGGGGTGTGAGGCTGCAGAAGGGAGCTCGGAGCAGTGAGGGGGAGAGTGGGGCCCCGGTGCGATTGGGAGGGGGAGCCAAGGGAGGCAGCTGGGCCAGGGACACCAAAATACAAGTTCGTCCAGTGCGCCATTTTCCCTAAACAAACTAGCCCACTGGGCTACAAAAGCCATAGAACAACCCTTAAAACAAATTACTACATTGGTTTAGTCAGGCTAAGGATTAAGGTGAGTCTTTGTAAGTTAGTGTCTGTGGTGTTCCCTTCCTTTCCATTTTCAGGCAGACCATCTGTTTCAACAAACATTTATGCTATTGCAAAAGAAATTAATTTAAAAAAATTAATCCAGCTCTGAACTGGATTAACCAAGAGACAGTTCCTTCTGATCACAGTTGGGTGGCTGAATCCAGCTGGCAAAAATCAATGTAATTCTGTTTAATCATGATTAATGCTTCATTTTATTTATACTTTTGCATGTAATTTCCTTTTTAAGGCTCTCCCAGAATAATCCGGAAATCGCTGTTAATAAGGCTGAGATAGCCTAGGTCCCCGTCAACCAATACAGATGCCATTTGACTCACTGAACAACAGTTAGCCAGTAAGAGGTGTGTGCCTCGATCATAGACAGCTTCTTTGGGAAGATGGGAAATGCTACCAAAAGTCAAAGGGTTTGAGTTCCCTGGTACTACTGCCACAAAAGTTTGGGAGCTAGAATCATCATTATTATGATGTTATGAATTATTTATTTACTGAGTACCTGATTCTGTCATCCTGACTTATGTACCTTGAGTAGTATCTTACTGTGCAGTCAACATCAGTGGAACTACTTGCCAAATAAAGTTCCAGTTCTTCAATGGCATTCATGTGGGCACAGGTGTTCACCCATGTGGATGTCATTGTAGGTTCAGGGTCTAGGTTGTTAATTGGTTTAAGTAAGGGTAGCAGAATTGGATCCTGCGCACCCAACAGTGTGCTACTCCCCATCCAGAAGAATAAGATGCATGTGGCCCCTGCACTAAAGAGCTTACAATGTAAGTAGAGCTACCACAAGATGGAAAAAGAGAAGATAGAGGGAGTAGACAGGGGAAATGAACACTACAATTTACAAATGCAAGATCATGAATCAATTTAGTGGCACTGCACTCATCTTGATAGTTCTCTCTTTATATACATCTGTGTTACAATAATTTGTTGATTGTGCTCATATCTTGGTTCTATTTGTGTGTGTATGAACATCTGTCTATTTGTACACAAATAACATACATTTAAAGAATGTTAGGTTGCAAAGTTAAACCCTCTAAAGTTAGGAAATGCCAGAATTAAAGTTATCTGTGCAACATTAGTTCTTCCCAGCTGTGTCCATGCATGACGATGCAGTCTTTGATTACACAGATCCCATACATTCTTCCACAGGACCCTTCCCTCATTCAGTGTACAGGAAACGTAATGAGCATCTGATCAATATTTTGTTTTCAGTGTGCGGCCTCATTCCTTATTTACTACACACTATTTAAACCCTGCTCTGAAGACAGAATTATTACTTTCTGCATGGGCAAATGTTACTGAATGTATTTTCACAATACCCTGGTGAGGTGAGGTGGTATTGTTATTCCCATGTTGCATGTGGGGGACTGAGCCATAGGGAGATCAAGGTCAGATATCCACTAATTTTGGTGCCCAATTTGATATGTTTCATATCAATATAAATATTTTTATGAATAGTTTACAAATTCCCATATCATGATGCCTCCAAGAACATTTCAGAAGTATCCTATGTGATTGCAATAATACATGCTGTGCTGGGGTGCTCACCCCCCAGAACAACCTGGAAAGAGCTAATGAGGCTCAGAAGAGGCCAATTAACCTGAGAGGCCAGACCTGAGGGAGGCTTAGGCTTGATAAGCAGGGAGGGTAGAAGAAGGCTGAAGGTACTCTTTGGGTACAGAAAGGGCCACCCCAGAGGAGTTGTGAAAGCCTGAGGAGATAGGGTAGGAAGAAGCCTGAGGGAACTGTGTAGACCTTGGTTGCTTGTTATAGGGTCCCTGGGCTGGAGCCCAGCATAGTGGGTGGGCCTGGGTTTCCCTGTCAGCCAAGAGGAAGTGGCACAGGATTTGCTGGAGACACCAACTGGACTGCTGGTCAAGAGGGACTTGACTGCCCTTGAAGGGAAAAAGTATAGCGAGCTGGCCTGAGGGCCAAGCCATGAAGAGGGAGCACCCCGACTTGCAAAGAGCAAGCACCACAACTCCTGGAGCATGAGAGGGGCTGCAGCATGAGCAAGGGACATAAGGAGATATCAGACCAGGTGCAGTTATTCCCCCAGACGTAGCTCAAAGGGGTCCTCAGCAGTGAGTGTACCCCATTGCACATGCTTTTGAAAAAGAACTTCCCAGGTTTTTTTTATTTCCCCCCCCAGACCCATAAAAGCCACTACCCACCTGGGACAACATATTCCCCATGCCCATGTCACCGAGACTCAGATTGTATTCTTCAAAACAAAAGCACCATTCCAACAAATTGGAACAGCAGCTCACAGAGAAAAGCTGATGGGGAAAATAAAGAAAAAAGTACCGCAAACATGCAATTCATTAGTGTGTATGCGTGATATTTCCCTTCTAATCTTGCTTCGCTGAAGGCTGTAACAAAGTCTTCTCAGATTGAAACTGCAAATATATACTATGTGTGCAACTGCACTTATTGAATTTATAGCCTGCCATTTCTTTCCCTATATCTAATATCAGAGGAAAAATGAGTTGAAAGCACATTTTAAAATGTAAGGAACCATTATTTATAGATTGGCTGTTAATTCATTACACCGGAAGCAGCAGTGATTACAGTACTATAGTTAAAGCAGATTGATTTAGATTATGCAGTCTGCCTATCTAGCTAGGTACTTGCAGATAGCGCCCTCGCTATCATATCTGTGGTGTTTCCATTGTACTCCTCTTTCAATCACCCATACCTTTCTAAACGTTTCCCCTTTGGGGCTGAAATTTTCCCTTTCAGTCTCTGCCCAAAAGTGATTTTTTTTTTTAAAGTCTGAAGGGGAAAAAAGTTCAGTCATTTTTGAGTACACCTCTACCCTGATATAATGCTGTCCTCGGGAGCCAAAAAATCTTACCGCATTATAGGTGAAACCGTGTTATATTGAACTTGCTTTGATCCACCGGAGTGCGCAGCCCCGCACCCCCAGAGCACTGCTTTACCGCATTATATCTGAATCCATGTTATATCGGGTCGTATTATATCGGGGTAGAAGTATATAAGGGAGACTGGAAAAATTACGTGTTTCTGATGGTTGCATTGTTAGCTTCTTGGGGCTGGGATCATCTTATTAACAGGTGTGTATAGCGTCTACACAATAAGACATGTTCCCTGTCTGCATCTTTGGGCATTGCTGCAGTACAAATAATAATCCTAATTTCTAAACAAAAAATAAAAATCCAGACTTTTTTTTAAAACAGGTTTAATATTTAAATAGTCAAAAGCAGAAAGTCGAAGTTTGGTGCAGAAATAGCCCTTGTTGAAGAGACGTGCCTTTGAGTGTTTCAAAGAAAATTGGTTTTGACTTGCCCAAGTTATGAGTCTTTGACAATCATGTTTTAAATGTAGAATAGATTTTGTGTGTGTATTTGTGATTACATTTGTAAAGTGCACAGCTATTGAAAGGCACATTAATTGTATGTCATTATGTGATTAAAGATTTAATCATAAATGGATGCAGATAATGAAACAGAGATAAGGTTGCACTTGTAACCTTTAATTTTGGCATTTCTTGAATTTTAAGTACTCAAATGTGGAAACTTAGGGCTTAGTTGGTTTTTTTGGCACTGCTCCTAGGGAAACCTGGAAGAAATTTTACACCTGAGGAAAAGTTCCCTTTTGTACAGACATAGTATGCCCACTGCTACATACTTGTAAGCAGAGGCAGCTTATTGCCTCACAGAATCCTGCTCTTCCCTTCCCTCTTCCTTTGGGGCATTTCCAGAGGGAGCTGTCCATGGGCTTTGCCAACCACAGGTCCTTAATTGAGGGGGAAGGCTCCTTTCATCTTCGGCCCCAGTGCATGCATGAGGACCAGGCACAATCTGCTGCTGTTTCACTTTAAGTCATTTGTTGTATGTATTGTAAGGCATATACTGAAAAACCACTCACCCTTACTATCTTTATTTTTGTCTGTCTAATCTGATTTTTTTGGAAAGTCAATGTCCTTTTGGCTGTCTTCCTAATTTCTTTTTTACCCAAATCCTTCCTAAAATTTGTAAAGATCTATTGAATACACTTTCCACCTTTCTCAGTCAAAATCAGGAAAGGAGACTCTTTGTCTTTAAGGGTTATATGCACTTACAGGGTGAAATCCTGCTTTTACTAAAGTCAGTGAAGGGGAGAGAGGTCAAAGAATTTCACCCAGATTATTTAAATCGGGTGCCCCATAATCGGTGCATTAGTAAAGAAAATGTCCATAAATATGCAACATAGTTTCTTTCATCTGTCTCTTTTGACTTGATGCTTTGCTATTTGTTGTATATGCCCACAGGGTTGTTAATGTGTTTGTAATTATACTCACCAGTTGGAGGTGTACTTGACTCAAGTGACCCAAATCTTATATAAGTAATTCTGATAATTATCCCGCACTTTGAAAATGAGGCCTTAACTATAAATATTTATAGCAGGCACACTGCAAAAAGTGTTTGTATGGCGTTAGATAAGGCAGATCACCAGCATGATATGTTTTTAATGTCCATACTATGTGCTAGGTCTTTTAAGATGCTATATAGATGTGCCTGTTAATATGTCTGAGGAAGAAAAATCTTGAACAGAAAACACACCCCATACCTATACTTTGGCAGTAATCAAGCATTTGTTTTTATCTGGCCCTTTACCCCAGAGTAGCAGTCCATCTCAGCAATATAGTAGCAATGTTCCTTAAGTCCCTTTATAGCTTTGAGGGGACTCCAAGGGGAACAGCAGATAGTCAACACCTATAAAAACAATTTAAGTAGCTGCAAATATGTCTTGGTGTCAATTATGTTAATGAAGCTGCAAAGGGACTGCACATTTAGAAGTCCCATAATGTCCAGCACTGATTTAGCAATGCAGAAGTCCCTTAGGAGCACATTAAATCAGACTCTTTAATCTATCTAATTAGTGCCTTTTCATCTTAGAAGAAAACGTAACCCCTGCTGTGGACCTTGGGATCCAAAAGCAGCAGATCAACTATTTGAGCTAAAGGAATACCTTCCACCAGTTGGCCTGGTAGTAATAGTAGACAAGATACACCTGTAGACTTGCAGACTTCTGTTAGTAACATAAGTCTAAGTCTATGTCTACACTACGTACCTTATAGCAGCACAGCTGTGTTGCTATAAGGTCTCCCGTTTAGCTGCTCTCTTCTTGGCAAAATAAAACCACCCCTAAAAAGCGGCGGTAGTTTTGTTGGTGGGAGAGCGTCTCCTGCAGTCAAAATGCTGTCCGCATTGGCGCTTTTTGTTGGTAAAACTTTTGTTGGTTGGGGTGTGTTTTTTTACCGACAAAAGTGCAGTGTAGATATCGCCTAAGCAACACAATATAAGTCCACTAAAATTTTCTTTTCAGTGCTGCTTTGCTATTAAGCACAACCCAGCAGCAGCTCTTCACCAAGCCCAGAGCTGATCATGTTCTGATAGCAATTTAGCAAGTCTTTGTCAGCTTCTCCATGGTCCAACATATTTAAATCAGGCCCCTGGAAGTCCTAGGGACTGGCTGATTTTGCTGAACCTTTGAAGTTTAATCATATAACACCTTTGTCTGTGTTTCAGTGTTCATTGACTACACTGCCTGCCCATTTCTGGAATTAGGAAGTGCTCTTGTGACTTGCTCAGGCTATAGCAAGTACTCTGATTTGCAACTGTGCAGTTGTTGGAAATGAGAAACACGAGAGAACACATTATAATACGAGAAAGAGACAGGCTAAGAGCCCTTCCAAATACAGTATGTTTTTGAAAAGTACACTAATTTCTGCCAGACTCTGACTAGATCCCCAGGGATACCAGAGTTTTAAGCCACTTTTTCATCCCCCAAACTGGCCACAGCACATATCAGGGCAGCCTGACACCTCCAGACCAAGACAAATATGTACCCAGCCCATCCTGCAATGCCCCCTATGCTTGTAAGGGAAAGAGGTGGGTGGTGTAGGGCTGCCAGTCCTGCACCTGCTGAGCCTTCCCCTATGACAGAGACAAGTAGTCACTTATTTCCCCCTCAGGATAACCCCAGCAGGGACACACAAATTGTGTGAGGCAGGACTCTATCCCTCGCACCTCCCAGAAGCCCGGGGGTATGTCCGGCTGGAGCCAGGAGCATCATGTGGAGTCTGGGGAAGCCAGGTGGGAGCAGAGTATAGCACTGAGTTGGGGAAGACTGTGGAGGAAGGCCAATGAGAGCTTGTTTACGGAGAAGGGTAAGAGAGCTTTGTGGGGGTTTGTTGAGGATGGGGCACAGCCTGAAGCAGCTTTCACCATCCTGATCCTTCTTCCCATTAATCACCCCCATGTCTTCCCCAGTCCAGTTGCACAGCCTGTTCCCCTTCTCCTCCTAACCCCTAGCCTGTCTTCCCTCAGCTTCTATGCCTCCATCCTGCCCCTGAATTGCAGCCATCTTGCTTCTGCTCCCCAGCCCCCTTCACCACCACCAATGAATCACTAATTAGTGCAAGTGGCTGTACTAGATATACTTAGTGCAGGGGGAGGGACTAGATGATCTCTCAAGGTCCCTGTTTGCTGGCTGTGTGAGTGTCACCTTCTGCAGTGCAATCCAGACCAGTGAGGGGCTGTGTCACCCTTCTCCTGCAATCTTGACTGCCTCACAATGCTGCTGGTCCCAACCTGGTCCACTCACAAACAGCCAAATAATATGCAGTTCACATCCTGTGTGTCTGTGAATAGCTACAGCCCAGTAAGTCTGATCCCAGCAGCCTGTCAGCAATACACCAGCCACACTCTGGCTTCCAGTTGCCTGGGTTACTGCCTGCAAGGTGACCCTGACACCCTCCCACTCCCAATTTTACCCCCAAAACACATGTTCTGCACTGTCCAGCCCTCTCTGGGCAGTTCAGATGATATAGGTCCATTACCCCTGTAAGGGCTCGATATCCAACAGCCTGCTAAATGGGGTTACCAAACAGCTCAATTTAAACACAAAACTGGATTCATTATGATTAATAATAAAATATGAAAATTTAAAACAAGTTTATTTAATTACAAAGAGAGATGTTAAGTGAGTACAAGTATAAGGCATTAAAGTCAGAAATGTTTACAAGACAAATAAAGATAAAATGCTTTCTGGCAGCGAAACTTAAACTAGATTTGGTTCACGGTAAAATCCTTATGGGATGTTCCCAGCAAAAGGGCTAACCAAATTCTCAGGTCAGAACCCGTCAAGAACTCCAAAGGCTGGTTCCTTTGTCTTTTTAGGTGGAAGAGAGAGAGGGGGAAACACAGAGAGAATACCTGGAGAGTTTTTACTCCCTGCTTTTATAGTCCAGTCACCTTTTAAATGCATTTTCCTGAGGGTTACCCCTAGATAGAGTTCCTTCCCCTTGTGAATATGGAAACATGAAGTCTTCTGGTTAAAGAGGTTCCATGTTTGCTAAAATGCAGATCTACCTGTTCCTGCTCCACCCCTTTATTGCCAAAGAATGGCCACTTGACAAGTGATTGCCAATCAACTTTGATGACACCTGGCTAGAGTATTAGCTTGTCCTTAGTCTTTGAGGAACAGGTTCATCCCCTTCCCAGACTTGTCAGGTAAACATATTTCAGTCATAATTTCATCTTATGTTCATAACCTTACACATAATGTTGCTCCATCCATTTCACCATATTATTGACCAGTGAGTTGTTAGTTTTCAGCTGGTACCTCACAAGGCATATTTTGTAAAAAGACTGTACAATAATCTGTAGGATGTGAATACAGGGGTGCATTTGGTCACCAAGAAATCCCAGCAGGGCTGCCAAATGTGTGACTATTTTGCCCAATGCATTGTGTAACGTGGCACAGTTCCTACACGACTGTTGCTACAGCATTGCCAACCCGAAATATTCAAAAATCATGAGTCACACCCCCCAAAAGCATGAGGTTAGCTTAAAAGTGGTATATTTTAGGTAGTTTTCATTTATCTTCTGGTTTTTGAGTCTTTAGGATACTTTGGGAATCACATTTTCAAGTTTTTCACTGCAACCATGACTCCAAGAGCTGGAGCTTTAAAGAAAACAAGTTATCATGACACTTGTGAAATCAGAAGAGCTGGAGCAATAGTGGAAGAATTTCAGAAAGTACTCAGTGGTAACAAATCCCCACTCACTGCTAGCAATAACTTGACTCCATCTCCTGTCCTGCTCCTTCTTGTGCACTGCTTAAGCAGCTGGTGAAGGAGAGTACAGGTGGATCATTTGCAACAGCTCCCACCATCACACAGCAAGTGTTGGAACACTCAGGTTGGCTGAAAATTTAAAGTAGCAGAGATGACCAGCATTTTGGGGTAGGTTACTAAACATTTTTTTCCCTTTTTCTCCCCTAATGTAACCCAAGTAATCATACAGGGTTGTTTTAAGGATTTTGAGGAAGTTTGTGAGACTTTGGGAGATATGCAAGCTTAATGGACTTATTTGACATACAAAAGTAGAATGTGTGTGTTTGTGTGAGTAACTTTGATCCTCTCTCCCATCATTCTCTTGCTGCAGAATTGGAGCCCAGCTTCTTGTTCCTTTTACTCTTAGCAATTGGGTTTGGTTTACATTGGTTTACAATTGCCAGAATACCTTTCATAAGCTTACATAAGCCATGTCCAGCTCATCAGTGTTTACCAGTCTCTTGCTGTAAATCTCTCTCTCGTTATTTGAGTACTGTTTTTACTGTTTTATAACAGTTCCTTGAAAAATTAGAACAAACCTTCATTGAGCTCTGATTCTGCAAAACACTGAGGCACATGCTTAATTTTAAGCACCTGCTTATGTCCAATTTATTGCTGTAGAATTACTCACGTGCTTAAATTTACACATGCGTATGTACTTTGCTGAACAGGGATGGGATTTCACATATGCTTAAAATTAAGTATGTGGATAAGTGCTTTGCTGAATCAGGGCATCAACCGTTCCTGTTCCATAAAAAACAAAACAAATTAGACCCTTCCAAACAGCCTAGAGAAATCTTAACTATCGTCTTCTACAGAGAGTGCCATAAAATGCAGAGACTCACAAAAAAACAAATTACATTTTAAAATTACTATAATTACAATACAGTAGAATTTCACCTAAATAGAATGTACCAACCTCTTGCCCTTTTCTTCAGTCATAGCCAAAAATACTCTGATTAGATAGCAATTCAGTCAATCCAGCTGCAGAGGAAAAACATTTTTTCTTCCATCTCTTCTGAACTTTCATCTGTTGCTGCACTCACACCAGCTCCAACCACAAGAAATGCCTCTCTGCCTACCATCCCACGAGAATGGACACAAACCCTAAAACACAATGTAACCATCTGCTTCCCAAATTAATTCAACGAGGCCCAAACCTAGCATGTTTACAAATTAAAGTATTTTAAAGGGTGTTGCCGTATTTGACTCAATTCACTTAAACTATTATAATACTGCTGAACATACCAGGTTTCTGCTATTTCACCTTTGAAGTGCTGGTATTCCGGAGAATGCTGCCACCTTACACACAAATATCTAGCAAGAATCAGTCGTAGAAGTGCTAAAGTCTTTTCTCTTTAGCCTGATGTTCAAAGTATTCATATGCATCCGAAGAAGTGGGCTGTAGTCCACGAAAGCTTATGCTCTAATAAATTTGTTAGTTCTAAGGTGCCACAAGTACTCCTGTTCTTTTTTTAAAGTATTCATAGTCCACTCTGTATGAATGGTAATGCTCTGCTCCTCTTACTCCCTCATTTTTTGGATGTTAAGAACTGTTGCTCTCTTGCTAGTTTCACTTTGTTCTGGATAAGATTTTCTTTATTTTGTTCACTTTTATTTATTGAAATTGGTGAGGTTTTAGAAAAGTGACCCATGTTTCTTGATTTTTGTATGAATGAAGTTGCCCTATTGTGTCATTCTGCAATAGTTTAGAATAGTGGAATTGCTATGGGAAAATACAAATAAACCCTATGAGATTTGCAGTGAATGCTTTAGACCTGGCCTGGTTGTCAGAATATTCATCAGTCACTTTGATGACTATTCATAACACTCCCTTTATTTAAATGAGGGGGAGAATGAATGTGTACAACAAAGGTCATTCAGAGCTACTGTGTAAGGCTATGTATGCACAGACACAGAGATTGGTACAGATGAATCAGAATAAGAGCAAAGCTTGAGTGATTTGTGATCAGAAGCTCTCAGATTTTTTTTACAGCCTTACTCAGTTTTCTTGTGTTTTGTACATTTTGAACAGTAATGTGCATCTTTAAGAAAACATGTTTCTAAACACCATATTAAAAATGCCCTCTGTTGCTCAACATACTTATATTTTATAAGATTCTTTTTTGTGACGAAACATAGGAAATAAGACAAACATTTTCAACTGGGAAAAAAATGTAGTCTGATTTCAAACCAGCCAAGACTAGACTTTCTCCAACTATTAGACATGAAATACCCTTCTCCAGCTGTCTCAGTGAGATAGACACTTCTTACCATCTGCTATTCTTTAAGGGCCAGATCCACAGGCTGTTGAAGTCAATGAGAGACTTTCCATTGACTTTTTTGAGCTTTGAATCAGGCCCTAGAAGAACTGTGAGGATCTGCAAATCCTTTAGAATTATACACAGATTAGTATCAATGGTATCTTTCCCAGAATTATATCAATTCTTAGAGAATCTGTTTCTACAATCAGTCCAAGATGGCGTAGCCAGATGGAAGGTACTGATTTTTTTCTATGGGGAAGGGTTATCTCCCTTAAATTGATCATAACCCCCATAATAATTTATCTTTCAGTGTGATTCTTCTTTAGAACTCAGAAACGATCTTCAAGTTCTTTGATCAAGTATTTAAAATTTTGTTGTGAGATAGGAAAAAGTCAAGAAGAACTTTATTGAAACTGCAGATATATGTCACCAAGGTAGGAAGTGCTGATTGCTAACTCTATATCAAACTAGACCTTCCTATTGATGAAATAATTAATAGGATAAAAGTGAAAGCTCTTGAGGGAGCACCTGCAAATCCAAAATCTATCCTGACCACTTCAGTAACCAATACATCTAAGAGCAGCCCAACAATCCATACAATTTGAATGACAGGAATGGAGGAAACCTGTGTCCTTCTCTTTCCATTCCCCCAGCCTGACCTCCCTTTCTGCTCTTTTCCACATTCCTTTCTCAAATCAGAACCCTCCCTTCTTCCCTCAGGCTAAAATAAAACCTGGATGAATCTTCCACTATTCCCAGGAGATATAAAACTCATGCTCCATGCCAGATAGTTCTTCGCATGGAACCAGTTTTGCTTTCATGCCAGGAAAATTCCATCCCAGGTACTGCTGTTAGTCAGAGAATCCTTTTCCTTTTTACTTTCTTTTCTGAAGTGGGGAATGAAACCTGGTAGCTGTTGCAGGCAGAGCAGGACATCTGGCCAGGGGAGTGGGTGTTTCCACACAGAAAGAGTTTCAGAACAAAGCTCAACTTCTCAGCAGCCTCAGAATCTCTCCTCCACCAAGCAAAGTGTTCCCTACTGGCTCCTCCTTAACTCAGGAAATTAGCCAGTCCTGAAACTGTAAAACATCTCAGGAGCGGTCAGCCTCTTAAGAGTTAATGGCAATTTGGGAGAAGACATCTAAGCTTATGCAGACAGTTTTCCCTGGTTCTCCCAAGGTCAAATGTATGAGTTTTATGGGTGATTGTTATTTCAAAACACTCAAAGCCAGCTCCTCAGCTGGTATAAATCAATGTTGCTCCACTAAAGTTAATGGAGTTATGCTGCTTTTTACCAGCTCAGGACCTGGTCATTTAATTTAAAGAAAACATTTAATTTAAAGAAAATGTGTAATGCACATGACCACATCTTGCAGCCACATCTCACCTTTCTGTAGCTCCTATGTGCAGGACAGGAGAGCTCCCACATGCAAATTCATTCACATGATTTCGGCACATATCCCAACAAACAGATGCTTATTCACTGAGTTTCAGCCTCATTTGTCTCTGATTACTTATGCTTCAAGCTCTTGGACAAAGTCTCAGAGAGCTCTTAGTCCCAGCTTCATTTCCTCCCATCACTTACATTCTTTTGCAATTATTGACTAGCTACCACTATTACCTCTCTCCTTTCTGAAGCATGTTTGCTATGGCCACCCATATGATTTGCATAAGGACAGCACGATGCTAGAAGCAGAAATTTGGTCTGGCTTTGGCCCTGGTAGTATTTGATTTATAATAGCTCTTCTCTTTCTTACTTTATTTCTCTTACAACAGGAATGGACTATCCCTGGGGTCTGTATCTTCTCTCCAACCTTGTTATGCTCTTTGAGTCTTCTCTTCCTGTAAGTTAATTTCCTTGTTTGAGGAAAAGCTTATTTTTCTGTTGAACTTTTGTTGTTGTTACTTCATAAGATACTTTTCTGACAGAAATATTAACTTTTCAGTGAAAGTAAACTGGTTGCACAGGTATATATTGACGTAAGTTACATCTGCCACTCTTGTATCCTGAAGTTCCCCAGAGAGTAGTTATCAGTGATTCACAGTCATGCTGGAAGGGCATAACGAGTGGGATCCCACAGAGATCAGTTTTGGGTCTGGTTCTGTACAATATCTTTATCAATGATTTAGATAATGGCATAGAGTGTACACTTATAAAGTTTGTGGACGATACCAAGCTGGGAGGGGTTGCAAGTGCTTTGGAAGATAAAATTCAAAATGATCTGGACAAACTGGAGAAATGGTCTGAAGTAAATAGGATGAAATTCAATAAGGACAAATGCAAAGTACTCCACTTAGGAAGGAACAATCAGTTGCACACATACAAAATGGGAAATGATTGTCTAGGAAGGAGTACTGCGGAAAGGGAACTAAGGTTCATAGTTGATTACAAGCTAAATATGAGTCAACAGTGTAATGCTGTTGCAAAAAAAGCAAACATCATTCTGAGTTGTATTAGCAGGAGTACTGTAAGCAATACATGAGAAGTAATTCTTCCGCTCTACTCTGCACTGATTAGGCCTCAACTGGACTATTGTGTCCAGTTCTGGGCGGCACATTTCAGGAAAGATGTGGACAAATTGGAGAAAGTCCAGAGAAGAGCAACACAAATGATTAAAGGTCTAGAAAACATGACCTATGAGGGAAGATTGAAAAAATTGGGTTTGTTTAGTCTGGAGAAGAGAAGACTGAGAGGAGATATGATAACAATTTTCAAGTACATAAAAGGTTGTTACAAGGAGGAGGGAGAAAAATTGTTTTTCTTAACCTCTGAGGATAGGACAAGAAGCAATGGGCTTAAATTGCAGCAAGGGCGGTTTAGGTTTGACATTAAGAAAAACTTCCTGTCAAAGAGGTTAAGCACTGGAATAAATTGCCTAGGGAGGTCGTGGAATCTCCATCATTGGAGATTTTTAAGAGCAGGTTTCACAAACACCTGTCAGGAATGGTAGACAATACTTAGCCCTGCCTTGAGTGCAGGGAACTGGACTAGATGACTTCTTGAGGTCCCTTCCAGTTCTGATTCTAAGTAATTGATCAGAACATGCAGGAGAATGAAACACAGGCACAAGGATGGATTTTAAAGCAGAAGGCTGAAATGTTATTAACCTTTTTTAACTTTAATCTCTCCCCAACTCATCCCAAAACAAAACATGTATTTGGGTCCAGTGCAGTGTTAAATGGCCTCATGCCAAATAACCAATATTCAGGGTTGGCCTCTTCAGACTAACTAGGATTCAATTCACCTCTGAATATACTCATTTTTCTCACTGCAAAGTGTAATGTGGGCATTAATGAAAGGAACCTCAATCTATGAACACTAAATGTCTCCCCTTTTTGCTCCATGGTCCCCAGGACATATCCTGGGTCTCTCAGTCATGTCTACCTCTGGGAACCATCCTCTGAGAGCCTCTCATCTGCACAGGACATCAGCTGCAAGTGGTGACTAAATTATGAACTCCACTTATAAACTTACAACTTTTAAACACTGTTCTTATGCCTTATTAACCTTAAACCAGGCCTCTGGGATGCTGCAAGAGAGGTGGAAAAACCTAACAAACACCTCATCAGTCTTTCTGGGGGAGGAAGGGGGGAAATTCCTTCCTGATCCTCAAAACTAGTGATCGCACAGACCCACAACATCATAGTTCAAACTATACCTCCATAGGGCAGAGAGGGCAGAGCAGCAAATGTGGCAGAATGGCTGCTACTTACTCTGAGGGTGTCACATACTGCAAGGCACGAGGGGAAGAGCACAAGAGAATAAACTCTCCCTTGTCCACCAGAGACTAGGCAACAGCAAAAGGGAGAGAGAGAATCTCTCTTCTCTTCCTTTGCTCCACTTCTCACCTAGGCACAATCTCAATGTGCATTCTGGACAGGGAAAGAGTAGGGCCCAAAACAACTGAACTTGACCCTCTAATTCCCCCCGCTCCTCTCAGGACTCCATGGGTTGTCTTTCCCCTATTGGTCTGATCAAACATTGCCCACCTCACTGAGACAGGAGACCTTTCAGGAAAGTGTATTTAAATTGTTTGTACAAAATCATTAGTTTTGCAGAAGACAAATTTACAAATAATTTATTTTTTATAGTTTACCATAATCACAACAGAATTTCAAAATATTCTGCTAAAGGCATTTGAAAATTTGACATGGCTAAATCCTTATTCAATTTTTTCTCAAGCAAACTTTAATGAAATTGACTCTACAAGAGTTTGCCTGAGTAGAAACTGAGTTAGAAACTCAGAAGATGGCCCACAAGTAGTAAAACTGTATTAAGAAGATTTTGGGAATAGGAGAAATAAACAAACTACATGGCTTATATATTCCCTTCCATGGAAAAACATCTGGAAGGAGAAAATTTACTTGGAAAGAGCTGTGAAAAGATGTAGGTAGCACCACATCATCCTCTCAATTACGTGCATTGGGCTGCCTGTTGAAGAGCAGTAGATATGACCTAAAATCTTTGTAGGCTGAGATTCTGTAATGTCTGAAGCCATCTTCTAAATCACAGGATGTCCACAGCAGCTCCATACTTCCCACCTCCAGAGGAAATCCAGGCTCCATTGAAGTCAATGGGAGTTTTGCCATTGACTTGAATGGAACCAGGATTTCACCTCAGATGTATGGTTTGTTCCCTTACTGTGTTGCCTATTGTTCCCTATCAGTGGTTTGGCCCTTCAGCATGGTCCACAGGCTACTTCCATCTATCAAAGTTCTTATAAGGCCACGTATCACCATAGTACCTGCCTTTCGTGCAGCAATCTACTTACACTTGAAAAGGATTTCTTACATTTCATGAGCATAGTTTGGGGTAGCGAAAGACATATATGGTATACAACTTTGGATGGGAGACTCCTCCAACCTACACACAATCACAGCTCCACATTTCGGCAATGTGCTGTACTCCTGGAGATAGCCTGTGCTGCTACTCCTGCATGATAGTTTCGTGGTGGGACTATGCTGCTTAAACATTGATAATTATTGCAGGAAACTGGCTACTTGTACTCCTTGTAAATTACTCTAAGTGATCCCCTCTGTTGCATAGCAGAGGGGAATGTGTGGATCAGTGCTTGCAGAAATAGATAGTTTTGAACACCGTATTTTGGTTTCCCTACACAGAGATTTTTGCACATTCACTGTGATAAATATCTGCCTAAACTAAAATGATTACAGTCTGAATATTTCACAATTGTTTTAGAAAAAGTAGATGTAAAAAATAGTCAAAAGATAGATTTTATAAAGTGCTTTTTTATTATGCGTTGTCAACAGTTAAATGATGTGTTGCTGTTTCATGCAAGCTAGAATAATGGTAAGATAGCAAAAACATACTATGCCATAAAAGTGTTAAGGATAAAAAGTGCTAAATCTGAATAAGATTGTACAGTTTTAAATCTAAAACTAGGAAGCTGGTTTATCTAAAATTATTTTGGAAAAAAAAAAAAAGTAAAATAACCTCTGTTTTACTCCTGTTTTCCTGCATCTTGAATATTGTCCCAATTCTACATGTGATGTTCTTCTTCATGTCATTTCCTACATTTTTACACAACTTACTTTTTGCTGTCATGCAACATAATGCACAGTAAACATCTCAGTGCTCCAAAGGGACATGACAATTTCAGGGAGACAGCAAAATGATATAATTTCCATTATTATTTGCCCACTGGTTGTAGCTCCTATTTTATTATTATTCCATTTCAAACCAAGTATTTCATGATGTTGCTAGAAACATACTTTTCTAATAAAAGCTAACAAGAAAAATGTACATAATTTATCATGGAGAAACAGCTTATTTACTTATAGAAATAACAATACATGAAAAAAAATTGTAGAAATATTTTTCCTTATTCTTCTGCACACCAGGTGCATTACTTCTTAGTTCATTACAAATGATAAAGAACAATGTTGAATTAATGCATGTATCAGCAGGATAGTCATATTTTAAAATATTGCCTGCAGCATAAAGAATTGTAGAAATACAAATCATTTGCATCCTGAACTGAAAAAAAACCATCATATTTTTGCCTCTCCAGTGACTGAAAGATAATGTAAGCAAAAATAAAATATGAATAATTGGTGATATCTAATACAAATACACATTCATATATAATCTCTGTATATTAAGTTCCTTAAGAAGTGCCATAGAATAACTGGATTACAGAAATGCCTAACTCATTAATTGTAGACATAAATAATATTTTACCATATACTTTGTGAGTGACAATTTTAGCTGATCATTTGTTTTATTCATAATCATTATAGCATCTATTTCTTTTGATTTGCTCTTCTACAGTGAGATAATCAGACTGGACTTTATCTCCTTGAGATGGTGGAACAGCTATATATCTTGAGCTCAGTAAATCTAAACTTGTGCTTGTGCCATTTGCTGACACTTCCATTATTTCACCTTCTTGACAGATATTGATATCATGTAGTTCCATATCAGAATTCCCATGTTCTTTTGAATATGGACTGGAAGCATTTTTAGTTATGTCTACAGAATCTAACAGACCTAAGTCTAAGAACATGTCATCTTTTTCAGGAAAGGAAGGTGTTTTCACATTATCACATAAAGTAGTATTTAAGCTATTGTCATTTTTTGATTTTTCCCCAATGCTTAGCAACTTGGTATCAAAAGGGAATGCTGTATTAGTGGTTTCCTTTAAAACTAATACGTTGCTGGTACAAGATTTTTGACAAGTGGCATTTGTATTAATTTGAACAAGACTATATGAGGTAACTTTATCTTTGGAGTTTTGTTTCTCAAGTGCAATGTTTACAACATCGCTAGAAGAGCTCTCTTGAAATTCAGGTATACCAAGTAGTTCTGCATTTCTTGGTTGATTTTCTAGCTTTTCAAAAGCATATTCAAACATGGTGTGATTTGCATGGCTTAATTTTTTTACTGGATTAGGTATAACTGAGAGAGAGGTTTCCTGTCTACAAATGTTCAAGTGTGAAAAAGTTGTATAATTATTATTATTATTATTATTGTTACTCATATTAAACTCTTTATGATTATCTTGTACTGTCTCCTTATCAATGTTAGTAACCTGTAAAGCTTCTACACCATCAGATTCATTAATTTTTTCATCTCGCTCCTTCTCAGCACTCTGCACAACTACATTATGTTCCTTTCCACTACCCTCTCTATTCTCTGATCCTTCTGTTTCAATCATCTTATCTTCCACATTCTCATTTTTTTCATCTATTTCCTTACTGCCTACTTCAGTTATCTTTGCTACATTGAAATTTATAACTTCTTCTCTCTCAGACATAAAACTAAAAGATGACTGTTGATTTTGTTGTGAGTCAACAATGTCATCTTTCTTTTGTTCTTCTTTCTCTCTGAGATCACTCTGGGTATTTTCTAGCTGAGGTTCATTTTTATTGCCCAGAGGTGTATTTGTGTATGTTCTGGACGCTTCTTGTGCAAAACCTTCTGGGGGCCACTTTGGCTTATTCATTTTAACCTCCTCTTCAATAGAAAATGTTTTTTGGGGGAACATAACATGATCTGTAGAAGGAGGCCATGTAATCTTTAATTTGCCTCTTTCTGTAGATCTTTTCAAATTGTCATCTAGAGTTTCAGAATGCACATATTGAATATCTGAATGCAAGTCTGGTTCAATTTCTGTATTAAGCTTAGATATGATAGTTGTCTCATTACTTGGATTTACCTCTTCAGCATGAACATTGCCAACTGAGCTTGTTTGGTCTTTGGAACTCCATAATTCTTTGTGTTGCTTGTGTCCAAAACCTTCATCATAATTTCCTTTAGACTTGAAAAGTTGCTTAAAATGGGGTTTACAGTATGATTGTCCATGGAGAGATGCATAATTTCCCAAGCTGTCAAATGGAAGAAAATTTGTTTGATAGCATCTATAGATCTACCAAGAATAAATACACCAAGAATATTCAATTTTAGTTGACCTGCTAAGTACTCAAAAATGACAGTATCTATAGATATCTTTATGTATATTTTAGCAAAGAAACAATAACATTTATTTTTAATTTTAATGCATGGGTCTCACCAGAAAAAGGATCTTAAGTATTTGAAACTTTATGTATTGTAAATTCCTATAAAAACTAAAAATGTTGGTAGCAAGAACCTCACTTTTATATCATAATGATAATAATTAAAATATATAAATGGATGATTATTTCCTACAGCTAAAGAAACACTTTACAGTAAATGGACTAAACTTAATGAAAGTATAGGCTGCCAAGAGGAATTATCCCTAGCACTTTATGTTTATGCTTTTTTAAAGTTCATGACAGTTGCTAGTGTATATGACAACCACTGAAGTCCTCTTTATTTTCCTACAGAAGAGGTGGAAAACATGCAGTACCGTCCAAGCTTCTCTACACTTCTCTATTAGCACACCTCAGTCCTTTTCTTGGATGACAGGATTTATTCATATGCATGTTTACTTAGGCTTGGATCCTGCTCCCAATGAAGTAAAGGGAAAAATTCCTATTGACTTTAGAAGTACAGGATCAGATCTATAATCCTTGCCTGGAAGACCTCCCAGGTCTCTTGACTACTGATCCAAAGCTCTATCTGCTGGTTAGCATTGATAGGAACACGGTCGCCAGTTACAGCGGTACTTGCACCTCAGAAACAGATTTTCTGTGAATGAATTGGTAGTTCCTCCTTACCTTAACTTACTGCCGCAGTGGTGACATCGGAAACATGATTTATGAAAGATTTGCTTGTCGACAACTAGACATTCCATTGGATAAACTTTCTTTTGACAAAGTATGCATGTTTCCTTTTCCTGAAGTTGCAGTTTCTAGAAACAATATTTTATAAAGGTCATATATCGGTCCCCAGCCATGTATTAGAATTTATTTCTAAAAGATGTCACTTTATCAGTCCATGCACAAAATGAATGGTTTATATGGAAAGCTGCAATGTTGATTTTTGTCAGTTCATCCACGAATTGATAAGTAATCTACAAATTTTAGGGATAAACTATAATTCAACTAATTGTAATACTTTGAAAGCAAAAACCTGTTCACTTTTTCAGGTGAGTAGTTTCATGAATTTTAATAGGACTTCACTTCAGGAAGCCAAACAGAATTTTGCCCTTTGTATGTAATAAACATTTTTTTCTTAAAGTGAGATGGTATCATAAAAAGGAATGTTAAGTTGGATTGAGTATGTTTATATAGAACCCACGTCTTTGAATCTGCAATGTCATTTAGAGATATATACGCAGAGGGTGAATGTTTGAAACTATGATTAGAAAGCTTTGCTTAATTATGCCAGAAGCACATCAAGGAACTCCATTACTGCATTAACCTGAAAACTACATGCACATATGTTGCAAATATGATAGAGATATAATTATTTGAGCTTTTTACAGTTTTCATTTTCATGGCTGGTATTTTGTTCAGTTAATTTGCAAGAGAGAATTAGCTACAATACTGATATTAGCTAATTATATCAAATCCCTTCTTTTATGAAGCATAATTGATTGTAAAGGAAACTAGCTATACTCCAAAGTACAAAGCACCAGTAGAAAGTTTATTTCAGGAAGGTGAGGGGCAGGAAGAGAGGAAGATAACAGACAATCTGCTGGGCTTGAGAAAGCTACACTGCTATTCTGTCTTGATTTATGAATTGCTATAACATGCATGAAATCCATGTTAACAGGCAAATACAAATCATACAGCATTAGAGTGGACTAAATTCTCTGCTGATGTAAATGGTGCCGCTTCCCCCTTATCGTCCGAGTTCTGCACCCATTTACACCAGCAGAGAATGTGGTGCGCTCTAATGTTATATTATTTGTATTTGCCTGCTAGTACTGATTTTATAGCAATTCATAAATCAAGACAGAACAGCAGTGTAGACTATACAACTGTGCCTATATCTCCTAGAGCTGTGCAAAACATCCAAGGAGAAATTAAAAATCTTCAAAATTTACTTAGAAATTACCTGAATGCAAAATTTTCCCCATAAGTGAATAGACTAATCAAAGTTGATTTTTGTACTCATGTCCCTGAAAATTTCAGGGCACTCTTTGTAGTACAGTCTGGATTTAGTTTCCTGTTGTTAGCCTGAGGGGAAGGCAGATGGTTGAACTCACACAGTATTTTGACAGGTTCCCTGACTGTCTGAGGGATGTACACACGTGGAGCTGGGGTGTGCAATTCCCAGCTCAGGAGACATTCCCATGCTAGCTCTGAGCTAGCAGGTTAAAAATAGAGCTTAGCCATGATGGCATGAGTGGTGGGAGGGGCTATCTGCCCCAAGTATGTATTGGTCCAAGATGCTAGGTATATACTCAGAGTGGCTCGCCCCTCTCACCACTCACACTGCTGTAGCTATACTCTGTTTTCAGCACACTAGCTCGATCAGAGCTAGCCTGGGTATGCCTCCTCGAGCTGGGAATCACACCAGGTGTAGATATACTCTATGCCTTAGAAATATATACCTAAGCTAGAGACAGTGAGTGTACTAAGGCTATGTCTTCATTGTGCAATTAACCCAGAAGGCAGGTATCCTGTCTGAGCACCATGGTTAGCCTAGCATGGGTGTGAGCAACTACACTGCAATATAATATAATTAACTTAAAGCAGCTCCAAATTTGGGTCAGCAGTTTTTCTATGTGGGTGGTAGAGAAGGTTGGGCTAAAATACAAGTAAGACCCAAATTAACTGTGCAGTGAAGACATTTTTGATTCATTTTCCCAGGCCTGGATGGAGCACTGAAGCCATGGGGTGCCAGGCCTCTGAGGGAGAAGAAAGTGTCTCACAGTGGCAGGGTCCTTAGAGAGGAGAGGAAGGGGATATTTCCCTCAGAACAATGGACAGTAGTGTGAAAGTGACATTTTGCATTTTTGTATATTTCAATGCAAGATAAAATTTCAGGGTATGAATTCACCCAACATAATGGCAAAAGTTTTCACATTAAATTTTGTAAACAACTTCTTTATTTTTGCACACATTTAATTAAAACCTACCCTAAACAAAACTCATTTTGTTCAAATTCAAGTTTTGTGATTTAGCAAACTTAGAGCAGATGCATATAAAACATGCAGATTGTTATACCATTATTGCTATGTTGGAGTGCATGCAAACACAGCAGTCACTTAACTATTTATCTCAGTTAAAAGCACAATGCCAGCTATTTGCCGCTATAAGAAATGAAATGTGTTCTATACGTATTTTTGTTCCAATACTAATTCAAATGCAATATTTACCTTGGCAAGAAAGTCCTCAAAACTCAACATACCAGTATTTGTTAGTCACACACTCAGCACATCACTTAAAGCGTTTGGAAAGGGAAAATGATTAAAGATTGCTGAGAGAAAGAGAGAGAGAGCAAAAGTGGGGAAAAGTTTGTTAGTTTTATGTTACTTTGTTCTTTATCAACACACTTTTCATTAATTGCACAATATACTGAGGTTGAATCATTTTTTTTAACAGTTGTTAAGGTTTCTTCACACTTTGCATGCTTATTTACCACTGATAAATGCTGATTCCTGGTGGAAGCTACTTCTCACTTCAGCTTCAGAAGTATCTGAGACCGTGTAGCCAAGACTATTAAATACTCTTTCACTTTCCTGCCACGTCTTCTGAAAATTCCTTAGTAGTTCTTCTGGTGAATCAGTAGCAGAAATATCCAAAATGTGTCCTGAGATTACATCTTCATATGTTGGAGGTGCATGCTTGAAGCCAAATCCTGACTGCCTACAATCAGCACTTTGTGATGTCGATTCAGTGACCGTGTTGGCAAATCTATCCAGACCAGAAGTGTGGTCGGTATGATACTTTGCTTCCAAGCAAACCAGGGGTTCAAATGAGTGCTCTTTATCTTCACATTGCTTTTGTTTATAAGATATACCTTCCTTTGGGTCTCTTGGCTGCCTATAAGGAGAGTTTCTAAAGGTATCTTTTCGCTTTTGATTCTCCAGAGATGTCAGTACAAATTCATCCTTGCTAAATGTGTGTCTGTCTTGTTTTATTTTGCTATTCATTCCACCCCTTTCAAAAACTCTTTTCTTTGATTTCACATCAAATCCTGGCTTGTCCTCTGATTTCCCTAATAACATATCCATTTCATCTACACTCTCATAGTCTACTCTTTCAACTACTGTGACTGGTTCTTTTTTTGTATGTCTTATTTGCTCAGATGCTTCAAACCTACAAGTAAGCCCTGACTGGTCAATCTTAGGGACCTTAAAACTTACTGCATGTGGCTTTAAGCATTCTGGAATGTTTACTGGATCTTGGTGCACGTCATTGTTGTTTTTCTCTGCTTTTCTATTTTCTTCACGTGTTTCTTTTATGTCCTTTACTGTACCAGCAGTTACCTGAGATTCATTTATAGTTGCTGAGAATGAAGGCTCCATCATAGCATGTGTTTCAATTTTAATTTGTCTACGAAGAGTTGCAGGAGATTTAACAATCTCTGATCTTTTTTCTACAACTGGAACTGATGTTACTGACCAGTGCTGTGTTACTCCTTGAGATAGCTTTGCTGTTGTGCCTTTCAGTTTGGCCAGTTGTTCAGAACGGCTCCTTGGAGGAGAGGGGGAAGAGGCTGGCCTTCGAATTGTACATGTTGGTGTTGCAGATCTGCGTGGTGGGGGAGGAATAGGAGTACTTTTTCTTTGGATGGCAGATGAACAGAGTGCTTCCTTCAGAGGAGATTCTGTCCGTTTAGATTCAATTGTTATATAAGTAGGTGATGGCGATCGCATTCTTAATGCTGGAGAAGAAGTTCTGAATTCTGTTTGTTTGATTCCACTGGATTGCTGTATAATTTCACGGTGCACTGATTCTTCCTTTATAACCTCTTTCGTTTGGTGCGAATCTCTTCTGTTGGAGCCAGTGCTGATTTTTGATATTTTCTGTGACAAGCCTCCAGAACTAACAGAGTCATTTCTGGATTTCACTATTTTTGTGGACATCATAGCTGTCTGGATTGTGTCTTCACATGAGGCTAGTATTTTGACTGCTTGATCTTTAATATCTGATAGCTCTTCTTTCATCCTTTCTAAATTATTTTCTGTTGCAATATGAACTATATTTTTCTTTCTTTCTTGGTCTATAAGCCATACTGGGATATTATTTAAAAATGTCTGAAATGCTTTCATACCATTTTTATTTGGCTCAGCTTCAAACTGTTTCACTCTAGACAAAACTTGCTGCAGTTCCTCCCGTTTCCTTAAGAATTCTAATATATCGACTGCAAATTTTTCGTCATTCAGCTGTGATCCTTTTGATGGAGGAGAAAATAAAGGTTTGTTCTGTGTAATCTCTTGTTTTGGATCTGTTTTCTTCGGATGTACTTGTTTTAGTTGTATGCCCTTGTCTTTGGCACATTTGCTTTCTTGCAATCTATTATATTGCTGGGATAACTTTTTATTTTGAACTTTATTTTCAGAAACACACACATTCTTTTGCTCAACAATTTGAGTCTGAGAGTCATGACGTGTATCAATTACCTTTTGCCTGACTACTTTTTCTGTTGATTTATTCTTAAACTGACCTTGTTTTTCTGGAATTGTTACTTTTTCTTCTTTTGGACAAACTAATACCTGGCCCTCCTGACTTACTACTTTAGCCACTGAGACTTTCTCATGCTTGAATTCTCCTTTTTCTGTTTCTTTCTCATTAACTAATTTTTGTTTCACTTGACTGGCATCTTTTTGGCTTACTTCTTGCATATTCTCTATGTGTTCTAAAGGTGGTTTTTCTCTCAGCACCTTTCCATCAACATGCTTCTGGTGATATTCTTTTGCACCACTTTGTTTTTTCCTAGTGTTAGTACTTATGTCTTCCCCCTGTTTTTCCTGATTTTGTTGTTTGACAACATTTTGAACATTAGTTCCCTGTTGTTTTTTGTGTGTCTCACAATCTTTGTGTGTTTCATGTAAGCTTTGATCTACAATTGGAAGCTTGATAGTTTTAACTTTGAAATGAGGGGAGATAATTTTATTTTTGGACACGTGCAACTGCTCCACATTCTTCAGCTGCTCTGCCTTATGCAAAGTATGTTCTTGATGGATTTGTTCCATTTGACAAGATAAATTATGTTTTGTAAGATCCTTTGAACCTTGCAGTACTTTTTTTCTAATGTGATCTGCTGAGGTTTCTAAAATGTTTTGAAGCTGCTCAGTAGCTGATGATACTACTAATGATGCAGACAGTTGTTTACCTCGAGATCCTGTTGCTTGTAAACTGACTTGAAAGTCAGAATCAGAGGGTGTTGTTTTTTGTGGAGTTACAGAGGGAACTGAACCTTGTAAAGGAGTTTGATCCTGCTTGCTTGATTTTTTAAATGGTACACAATTTTCTGACTCTGTTTGAACTGGACTTCCCCGAGTCTCGCTGTTTGTTCTGACAGTCTCATGACAAAAACTTTTGACTTGCACTTTCTCCATCTCCTCCCTTTGCTGCCTGTATTTTTCTTCAGCAATCATTAAAGGGGTTTTAAATTTTCTGACATAAGGTTTAGGTTTTATTTGTGTTGGCTCTGCTGGAAGGGAAGGAGATCTTTTAAGAGGAAAGACCACTCTTTTCTTGGCCAGTGGTGTCTCTTGCAGAGCTTTGGGTGGAGGATTAATCACTTCTGAAACAGATGATGGCCTTTTTATCCCTTCTGTTTTTGTATGAGTTGTCTCCTGTTTCTGTTCCTGGCTAACCACATTCACAAGAGCTGTGGAATTTTTGCTTTCTACCGCTGCTGTGGTAATATCCATTTCTCTGTGTGTCTGAAGAACAGTTGGTTCAATTTTTGGAGGCATTTTAGACTTGTTAATGTCTAGCCCCTTAGAAGGTTCCATTTTGAGGAATTTCTTTGAAGATGGAACTCCAGCTGGTTTACCTGACGATGTTTTAGCCCTGGCATTAAATTGCAGTGTCTCAGGCACAGACTGTTCTGGATATTTTGGAAAATGTTCTTTCTTTTGCTTTGGCTGAGAAGTAGGAAAAATCACCAGGGGAGGTGGTGGGGGTGGTAGAGGGAGAGCAGGCAGAAACTCACTTTCAGATTTGTCATCTATTGGTGGTGGGGGAGGAGGAAAATGATCAAACTCAGCTTTGGTTTTGTCGATAGGTGATGGAGGTGAAGGAAATATATGTCTATCAGATGGCATCATTAATGGAGGTGGGGGAGGCGGCAGAGGAAATTCAATTTCAGATGATGCTACTGATGGTGGTGGTGGAGGAGGAGGGGGTGATGGTGGTGGAGTAGATGAGGAATCTATTTCTGGCTTATCTTTCCCCACAGCATTCTTGGCTGGATTTAGAGGATTTTTCACTGCAAATTGGAAGTCTGACTTAGCAGGTTCCACTTTAGTCTTTCCTATAAACTGTCCTACAGATTTCTTATTTTGCTGATGAACATCTCTCTTTTGCTTCCTTTCAGTTTCTTTAAATTTATTGAGTGCTTCCTGTGTGACTTTTACTTCTTGTTTGTTGTTTATATTCTGTTCTGCTGTCATGGAAACTACAGCTTGCCCCAGCTGAACGTTTATTTCATTCTCTGCAAAAACCTCTCTAGAATGCTGAGCTTGTTTTGTTTCTTGCTTTATAACTTGCTTTTGAAAATGGCCAGTCGCCTTAGAAATCCCACTAGCCGGCATTTTAATTGGTTGTCGTGTAGTTCTGGATTTGGAGCTATCAACATCAGTTGACATTTTTGCTTTTTGTCTTGTCTCCGTCTGACGGCGTAGGTTGGAATATTCATTGTCTTTATGCTCATGAAGTAGATTCTGTTTCTTTTCAGCTATTTTTTCTATGGACTGCACACTGCTGGTGGTGCTATCCTTTTTCAGAGCTCTACATGTCTCTGATTTCTCTGTTCTCACATCTCTCTTAACTTTACCACGGAAAGAAGATTGGCTGGTCACATGTTTTGCTTCTTTTTTTACATTGCCCTGGACTCTGCTTTTATCCATTGATTCATCCACTTTTTTGATGACCATGTGTTGAGAATTAGATAAGTTCTTTATATGTTTTTTATCTACATCAAGAGACTCAGTGCTCTGTTCTTGTTCTAAATGGATCTTTCTGGTACCTTGTCCACCTTCTTTGAGGAAAGTCTCATTTTCAGCATGTGTTTCCTCATGATGTTCATGGACAGATTTAACATTCTTTTGCAGATTATGTGACCTGTTACTTTGGAGCTGGGCTATATGCTGTGTCTGGATGGTGCTTTTAATATCTTCATGACCACTTACTTCATGTTGTACCATTTTCTTTTCCGCAGAGGCTTCTAGGATGTTTTGTCCAGCAGTCTGAATATCTCCTCTGATTACATCTTCTGTGTCTACATTCTGGAAAGACTGCTGAACTTCTTTTAAAGATCTTAATGTTGATTCAAGGTCACCTCGAACAACCTCTTCTTTCAGAACTTCAATTTTTGTGGTTATTTCTTTTTCAAGGGAATCAATGGCCTGCTTAATATCACCAGGTATGACATCAGGCTTCTCTGTTTCTTTCAGTTGATGGGCTGATTCTTTAAGAGACTTCAGTATTGTGAGAATGTCGGCTTTTATAATTTCTTCCTTTTCTATAACTGTTCTCTGATTTATGGCCTGACTGAGGGAATTTAAAGTTGCTTTCAAATCACCTTTTATAATATCTTGTTTATTTACATTACAAGATGTATTTTTTGGCTCCGTCATAAAAATTTTAACTGCATTAGCCACATCTCCAGGGATGATGTCAGTTTCGTTAACTGTACGTTGAATCTGAAACTTCTGTTTCTTTAGTAACAGCTTTGTGCCTTCTACATCACCACCAATTATTTCCTCCTCCTCCTCCTCTTCTTGTTTCCTTGTTGTAATTGTTTCAGTTGACCCTGTCTGGAGTAGTTTCAGATAATCCAAAGCTCCAGATTCTATGCATGTTGTGAAAAACTGCACGTTCCCTCTCTCTGAATCATCTATTTTAGCTCTTTGGGATATTTCATTATTCACTGTGGAAGACAGAAGGTTGTGAATAGTATGTTTCACATCACCACCTATCACTTCATCACGCTGGATTTTATTGTCAGACCTTTTGTGAAGGAGAGAATAGAGTGTCATGTTAATATCACCTCTCTCATTTTCCTGAATTAAAATTCCTCGTTTTACAGAACTATCCTGACTAAACAGGTTTTTTATAGCTTGCTGTATGTCACCTCTCACTATCTCTTCTTTTTCAACACTAACATCTGTTGATCTGTTCAATAATTGAGCTTTGGTCAAATCGACATTGCCCTTTTCGTCTTCATTTACCATAATTTCTCTTTTGGTAATGCTTCTTTTGGAC
The DNA here is from genome assembly GCF_027887155.1 of Malaclemys terrapin pileata. Taxonomy (NCBI): domain Eukaryota; kingdom Metazoa; phylum Chordata; order Testudines; family Emydidae; genus Malaclemys; species Malaclemys terrapin. Next base: position 43,817,765 of record NC_071515.1, read on the forward strand.
AACAGGTTCATCATTATGTTTCCTAGATCCCCTCTAATAATCTCTTCCTTTTGTATTTCAGGAGTCTCTTGATTCATTAGTTTATATTTTGCCATTCTGACATCTCCAATTTCATCTGCCTCAAGGATAATTCCATGATACTCAATGACTTTGTGAGAGTAAAGTTCTTTTAAAGTTTCTTTGATACTTTTCCCTATAATTTCTTGCTTTTCAACCTTATTTTCATTAAATTCAGGGAAAGGCGTCGTTTCAAAAAGCCATGTTGTTGTCTTTACATCTGACTGAGGAATTTCTTCCCTGGTTATTTTTATTTCACTTTCATCAGTTTCCTTAATGGAATCTAAAGGCTGGTTTTCAAAAAGCCACACAGCATGCTGAACATCACCTTCTTGCACATCTTCCTTCGTGACTGTCTTGATATCTTTATACTCTGACCCCTCTCCTCTAATCTCATCTAGAGTGTGTGTTTCAAATAACCAAGTGGAAGTTTTAACATTGCCCCATTGGATTTCACTGACACTTACTGTTCTTACATACATGCCTTTATTGAATCCTTCAGACTCAAATAATTGTTTGTTGGCCTTCACATCACCACCCTGGACACTGTCAATAGTTGGCACAATTAATTTTTCATCATCTGAAATTCTGTCCAGTGGTCGTGTTTCAAATCTGTATCTGACAGAGCTCACATCTCCTTTCTGAATATCTTCCTGGGTGACAGCTCTAATAACATACACATTATCTGATTCATTAATAGATCCTAAAGGTTTTGTTTCAAACAGCCACCTAGTCCCACGTACATCTCCATGAATCACTTCTTCCTTCTTAACTGTTGTCACTTCATGATAATACCCTTCTTTGTCTTGAATTGCATAAAGTGGCTGGGTTTCAAACAGCATTCTGTAGTTTTTCACATCTCCCTTTGTTATTTCTTCACTAACAGTTTTCTTGGTGCTGGTATCTGCAGATCCATCTTTAATCTGGTCTAAAGAAAATGTCTCAAATATAAAGCAGCCTTTTCTTACATTCCCACCGTGTATATCTTTAACAGTTCTGACTAATGTAGCACCTTCTTGGTTTTCTTTTATTGCATCAATAGAATGGTTTTCAAAAAGCCAACGGCAATGTAGAACATTTCCTTTCTGTATATCTTCACTTTGCACAGTTTTAATTTTTTCCAAAACTTCCTCTGAACTAAAATGTATGGAATCTAGTGACTGGTTTTCAAATTTATATTTCATGGTGGAAACATCCCCAGGCTGGATATCAATTTCCACTACTCGTTTGAATTCCTTTTCTTCTTCTCCTTGTATATTTTCTAGATTTTCTGTCTCAAAAAGGAAACATGCTGTGCGGACATCACTTCCTTGAATATCCTCCTGATTCACAGTGTGTAATTTCACTCTTGTTTCTGATTCATCTTTTATTGCATCAAGCGGCTGGGTTTCAAAGAGCCAGGTACAGGTTTTGACATCTCCTTTATGTACTTCTTCACTGTCAGTCACTATCTCAACCTTGTCATACAGTGATTCCATTGGCTGAGTTTCAAAGAGCCATCTACACATTTTTACATCTCCTTTAATAATGTCTGTAGTCTGTTCTGTTTTACTTTCTTCACTTTCCATATTGCTAAAATATTTAATAGAATCAAGAGGCTGAGTTTCAAACAACCATTTAGCTGTTTTCACGTCACCTGATTCTACTTCTTGTGAAGATATTCCTTTGATAATCTGGATTTTTTTAATGCTCTCATCAAATTGGTCAACAGGCCTTGTTTCAAACAGCCATCTGCAGCTTCTTACATCACCTCTTAAAACTTCTTCTTGTCGAATTGTTTTAACTTCATGATATTTCCCAAGACTATCTTGAATTGCATATAATGGAGTTGTTTCAAAAAGAGCTTTATTCAACTCTACAGTTCCTCTTCTTATTTCTTCCACATGGATTTTATGTGATTCATCATATTTACTTAAATTGCTTGATTCAAATATATGTTTGCAGCTACTCACATCTCCTCTGTCAACTTCTTCAAGTTTCACTGTTGTTATAAATTCCTTTCTTTCTTCTCTAATCTGTTCAAGAGGTTTAGTCTCAAAAATCCATTTTTGATGTCTCACATCACCTTTTTCTTCCTCAGTGGCAACCACCTTTTGAAGCTTACCAACATCTGGGCTATCCTTTAAAGCATCCATTGGTAGTGTTTCAAATAAATGCTTAGTAGTGCTTACATCACCTCCTATTATTTCTTCAGGTGGCAGATGAGTTGTGTCATCATTATCTTTTAGGGTATCAAGAGGCTGAGTCTCAAAAATCCAGCATTTTCTACAGACATCAGCCCCTAGAATAGCTTCCTTCTCAGTGACAGATACTTCTGAGTCCTCCTTGATAGTATCCAAAGGTTGTGTTTCAAACACCCACTTTGCCTTGCGCACACCACCTTTGATGCTTTCCTCCACAGAGATTCCACGAACAACATTAATTTCCACAGAATCTTTGTTAATCATATCTAGGGGCCGCGTTTCAAACATCCAACGTGCTGTTCTAACATCTCCTTTTTCAATGTCTTCTCGGTGAACAGTTTTAATCTCCAATATTTGACCTAAGCTGTCTTTAATAACATACATTGGTTGAGTTTCAAAATGCTTTATGCTTCTCTTCACATCTCCTTTAATCTCTTTAAGCTCAGATTTGAGTTGCAGCAAGTTAACTTCATCCACTGAGTATAGCTGCCCAAGTTTATCCAGATGCTGGGTTTCAAACATGTACCTCACAGTTTTGACATCACCTCCAGTAATTTCTTTAATGAAAGTTTCATCTTGTTCACTGTCATGATGAATTTTATTCATTGAATCTAATGGTTGGGTTTCAAACATCCACGTGGCTGTACGGACATCTCCACTAGCTAAATCTGGAATTTTGTCTGTATTTTCTGCAGCGTTTGAAGAATGTGTACCCAGTGCATCGATAGGTTGTGTTTCAAACATCCAGGTAGTATATTTTACGTCTCCACCTGCAATGATTTCTTGATCTGCAATGCTTTTAATGTTGCTCAGTTCAGGAGATTCATCTTTGATTGAATCCAAAGGCTGGTTCTCAAAGACCCATCTCATAGACTGAACCTCTCCTTTTAGGATTTCATCCCATTCTAGGTATTCTCTCTCAGGGCTCATACACTTCTGAGAGCTATTACCAGTGTTTTCAAAGACATATCTAGTTTGCTGTACATCTCCTGACACAGAGCTGCCTATTTCAACCTTACTAGATACAATATCAGAAACTTCATTAAAATATTCTTTTTCTAAATTCTTTCTTAATTCTGGGTGAATATGTTTGTATAAACGTTTTAATTCATATAAATTTCTTTGCTTTGAATATAAATCTTTGGGGATTGTGGGCTTTGCTGGAGAGGTGGATGGTTCAGGGGACTGGGAAAACTCTTTCATTTCTGATGGCGCTTGTAGTATGTTTGGTGGTGGAGGAGGGGAAAACTCTTCTGTGCTTCCATATTTAGGGGAGTTGGTGTAAGCTGTAACAGCAGCAGCAGTTCCATATTCTGTTTTTCGTGTCCCAAGAGTTTCGTGTACTCTACTTTCTGAAGCAGTGGCAGCAGAAGAGAAGCTCACTGCAGAAGGCCATACAATTTCTTGGAACTCATTTTCAATCTTTAGGGGACAAAATTAGTATTTTTAAGAAATCATTTCTAAGATCATAGCTTTTATTCATTCTATTCAAAGGGCTTAGTCCTGCAAGATGCTGAGAAATGGGATTTCAATGGGAGTTGAAGGGACCCAGCACCTCCAGGAGTTGCTCAGAGCCTTGTAGAATTGAGCCTAAAGGGAACATGCTGTTTTAACACAGCCTGCATAAGGAAGGTAATGTACTTCTTTCAAAGAGGTGCACAGTGATTTTGCAGCTTTGCTTTCTCTGCTGCAACCAATGCACATTGTATAATTTATCAGCAGTTTATATTTGTTTCATTCATTGATGAAATTGATATTCTCTGCATTTACCTCTGATGAACCAATGTGTCTACCAAAAATTTTGAAGAAAAATAATAAGTTTTTTTTACATGAGTCAAAGGAGAGAGAGAGAGAGAGAAAATTGCATGCAGCAGAGGAAGACAATGGAAAAACAAAGATTTTTGGTAAAAGCTTTACTTTATCATATAATATAAATATATTTGCTAGATTTACTTAATATAATTTTCATTACTTCTTACTTAACGTGTAAACAGTTTCCAAACCCACCCATGCTCCCACCATTTCCACAATGTTATATTTATTTTAAAAATCAACTAAACGATCAAAATATGAATATGCTGAGATTTGAGCAATTGCACAAAGGGCAATGTTTCAACATTCTGGCTAACCAGAACACTGCTAGTCTGCATATACAGAAATCCCACTTATTAAAAGCACAGACCTTAGTATGCTTTGCAGGTGTCGCAGTCTCCCTGTCTGAGAGAAGAGCCTTTTCCTGGGCTGTCTTTTCAAAGTGCTGTTTTAAAAACTGTGTTGAAATCTTTGGGATCTCTTCATTCATAGTTTCATTGACTACTACAATAAGAAAAGAAGAACAAAAGGGTTTTTCTAAGCCTAGTATTTTATTATAATTGTCTAACAGTGAGTTATTTTAAAAAAAGAGTTATTAAACTAAACCAATTGCACTCAACCTTGCAGAACTGTAGAATCACTTAGATGAAGACACAGAAAACCATAGAATAATTGCAGAGTAACATATCACATATTGTTTTGCAATGTGTAATTTGTGTTAATGTCAGGACTAGAGCTGGTTGAATACTGAAAAATCAGCTTTCATGAACATTATTCATATTGTCCAGAGCTGTTATTTCAACCATAATTTTATCCATTATTATTCACTATTTACAAAAATTTGCATAAATGGGTTTTTGTTTTAACAAATGTTAGGAGAATGGATTTTCTACATGGCCCCAAGTCAGTAGATCTTTTAACATGTGCTTTAAAGTCCACCTCATTTACAAAGCGCTTCACCAGGTACTTAAATTAGCATATTCTCCTTAAATCCCATCAAAGTCAATTGGTGTGTTTTGCTGAATAGAAATGGAATACTGGGCCCATATTCACCTGTGAACAATGGTATTTTTGTGCCAACAAGTGTATATGCTGTTTGTCATTTCTTAGTCTTTATTCTCCTGCTTAAAATCATCCTGATTTTCTTACCTGTTTCATCAATATGTTGAGTGAAATTAGAAGCCTTGCTTGTCTGATGGGTAGATTGTTCGACATGAGAAACCTGTGGACAAAATTTTGATTTTAATATAGGATTTAGTGTAATATGTCTAAGTTTTCTATTTGTATGCAGACATACAGAACAAATGCTTTATGAAGGTAAAGTCTGAATGAAAACCCAACTAATTAACACATTGAAGCAACACTTATAAAACACCTATTTTAAAATGATTGCCTACCACAAAATCAGGGAAGTTTTCACTAGCACGTCAAGATCTTGTTATACTAAGTGGTAACAGAGTTAAAAAGCAAAGCAAATATGTAGTCTCCATATCAGCATCTCTGTACAGTGGCCTGGTGACATAATTATTAATTGATACACTTAACCTCTTCTGTTTCAAAGGCTTCCAACTGAGTTCCTTTGGAGGTCACTTCATTCTGTTCAGCTTCTCTGCTGCTGCTTGATACCGTGAGCTGACTACTACGTGTCACTTCCTAAAGACAAATAAAAGTAATTACACATTAACAGTTTAATGATAAATTGAAAAACTTAGTGTTTGCCTATGAATGGCTTTTCACTAATGTTATCACTTAAACAGCATGGTTTGAAAAATATATTTTTTAGCAGGTTATCATTATTAATGCAGTTCATCTGGATAAGAACTATAAACAACCAAAGACAGGCCTTGTTATATAATAGAACATATATTGTAATTTCATTACTGCAGTCTGAGTTTGAGCTGCAGGTACTGAAGTTCCATGGATAAGCATAAGGTGCAAAGTGACGAGCAGAAGAGCATGGGAAGCTGAACCTGCTTTAATGAAGGTGACTCTACACAGCTGCTCAGTTACTCCTTATTAGTAGGAGTCAGGTCAAAGACACTTTACAGTAAATTCTATAATTTTTTTGCATAAGAGATAGTGTACAAAGATGTGCGCACATATAAATGCATTTGCACGTTTGTATGTGCACAAATGGAGGGTGTATAGGAACTTTCAGACTCATACTGCCTTCTGTCTTAACAGAAGATCCAATGTAATATATGTGCTGCTTTTATATTTGAAAAGAAGGGCAATTGTGGTCTAATAGACTGAGCAAAGGGCTGAAAGTTTTGAGATATAGTTTTATATCTGTGTAAACTAAATTAATGCCTATGATGCTTATCATGGTGACAGTTACATTCAGTTTCATCCCAGATTCTGCCACTGACTTGCTTTCTGACCTAGTGCAAGTCACTTAACTTCTCTTTGCCTCATTTACCTATCTGGGAAACATTATTCTTTCCATTTTACAATCTTCATAAAGTGTTTTGAGACTTCCTGATGAAAAGCATTCTATAAGTACAAACTATTATTATTTATATCCATTTGCACAAGTTTTTCAAATATTTTTCAATCTATGCTTGACAAATCAACTCACCTATTTGTCTATATCGATTAGGAAACTGCTTCATAAAAGAGGGACTCACCCATTAGTTTCTGCTGAATCTAAGCTCCCAATTTAAAGGGAAAAAACGGTATCTAGTCCTTCTTCAGAGGAAACTCCCAAATGCCCAGTGAGAATACAAATTGAGGCCGTGTTGTGTAACTGAGGCTGCAGATATGCAATCTGAAGAATAGAGAGCTATTGACTTCCTAAATCTCCAACCTTTGCATCTGCTTTCAGCCAAATAAGCCATGAGTGTAACAATTCCCTCCCTCGCCCCATGCACTCAGTCACTTTATGGCAATAGAGTCATTCCATGGCTATTACTCCTGCCTCGGGACCAAGGCACCTCTATGGAGCTGGCACCTACATGAGGGCATGTTGGGGAAATCTATGTAGTGGAAAATCCACTGATTGGCCCCCAAATCCCTGCTGCACAGTGGGCTGCCAGAAAACTTAGGCTCCATGGCAGAAAGGCTTCATGGATCCTCATCGTAGGCTTTATGACCTCCATCCACCAGGCAGTAACATTCTCTGATTAGGCTAAAAGAGGAATTAAAATATTGGTACAGGTAGAATAATCTTCTGGCTAGTGACCCACTGGATGATTTAGTTGGTCACTAATCACATTTATCTTAGTCACTGCCATGCTTGCATTGTAAAAGTGCATGTAGGGTTTGGGGTGGGCAAGATGGGGACGTGATTGACATTACAGACTGAAGTGGGGCGGCTCCCCCACTCCAGTGGAAAAAGGGTTAAAGTTAGCCCTGGGAGAAGGTTGTGGCTGAGAGCTGCTAAGCTGGGCTGCTTGGGGAAGCTGCCACAGCTGGGCCATGCCCCAACTAGGCCACAGCTGGCCTGTATAAAAAGGCTGTGAGTCAGAGGCCCAAGAGAAGTGTCTCTCCAGGCTGGGAGAGAGCAGGACCTGGCTGCCTGCAGAAAGGGTACTGGGAGTAAAGCAGGGCTGGGGAGAACCAGAGGAGCAGGGGAGCTCCAGGCTGGCAACTCCCCAGGCTGCAGGGCTTGGTTCAAGCCCCATAGAGGTACTGGGAGGCAAAGGAAGGCAGCAGGTCCAAACCCCCCTTGCCTCAGTCTGGGCTACTGCCAGTCATCACTAAGCCCCCGGTCCCTGGGGCAGACTGCAGTGTAAAAGCCACTCATCATACAGCAGTTTTGAGAGTTAGCTCCCAAGAAAGACAAAAAGGCTTCAGCATTAGCTCCCCACAAAGCTGAAGGGAGGCAACTTGCAAAGATTTAGGGATCGATCCTACCGTCCACTCAAATAGTTATATTTTACATATATGTATGTATTCACACTTAGACATGGGTGTTTTAGATCTATAAGTCAAGATCTCATTATTGAAAAAACTCATCATAAGATGCAAAATATGTTGATGTTTGTCATTATATGTTGTTTGAATTGTATAAAGGTATTAAAAAGGAATATAATTAAACTTAATGTAGTCAGAAACCAAACTAATCACAGAATCATTGCTGCAACTTTTATATCTGTTTATGAAGTAGCTACTAGGTTGCTAAAAGTCACAATGGCATAAAATAATAGTCATAGCTATCGAAAGCTATAATTAACAGTACCTTAGGAAGCCTAAACAGTAAGGACCAAATTTTGACCTTGTACTTACATGGCTATGGGTGGTGGAACAGGAGGAGGGGCCTTCCTACCTTTATATGGTTTGCTTAAAAGCTGGTTGAAATTCCACTTGGGGAAGCATATGGGCTGCTACAGAGATGCTGCTCCTCAGAACAATCAGTCAAAAGGAGCAGGGAACAGATAGACCCGTGGTTCCACTCACCCCTCTGCATTGGCCACCAATATGTTGTCAGGGAGAGTATAATTCACCCCTTAAGGGGCTGTGCTCCACACACAAACACACTGGGAAGCATTCTACAGAATGCCATTCAGTGCTCCCCACTGTCCCCAGTGTACAGCTGCAGCTAAATCTAGTCCTAATATTAACACTGTCCCATTAGCCTGATTAGAGATATGCCTGCAAAGAGAAGATGACTTCTTTGTCTGTCTTTCTGTGATGTACATTATTAAAATAATATTTTATTCACAGTGGCTAATCAGGGGTGGGCAAACTACAGCCCGCGGCCAGGATTTGGCCTGTCAGGGCTTTGGATCCGGCCCGCGGGATTGCCCCCCGTGGCGCCGTGGGCCCCACGCTGCTCTCAGAAGAGGCCGGCACCATGTCCCTGTGGCCTCCGGGCAGGGAGGCAGAGAGCTCGGTGCATTGCCCTTGCCTCCAGGCCCCGCCCCCCGCAGCTCCCATTGGCTGGAAACAGAGAACCGCGGCCAATGGGAGCTTCGGGGGAGGTACCCTCTGCCCCCCACAAGGGCTGCAGCACTTCCTGGAGCAGCGCAGGGCCTGCAGGCAGAGAGCCTGCCCTGGCTCTGGTGCGTGCCACTGCCACCCCGGAGCCCCTTTAGATAAGTGGTGTCGGACTGGACCCCAAACCCCTCCTGCCCCCCCAACTCCCTGCCTTAAGCCCCCTGCCTGAACCTCGCACCCCTCCTGCACCCCAACTCCCTGCCCTGAGCCCCCTTGTACACCCCGCACCCCTATGCACCCCAACCCCCTACCCCGAGCCCCCTCGTACACCCCACACCCCTCCTGCACCCCAACCCCCTGCCCTGAGCCCCCTCCCGCAGTCTGCACCCTTCCTGCACCCCTGCCCTGAGTCCCCTCATACACTCTGCACCCCTCCTCTGCCCCAATCTCTTGCCCTGAGCCCCTTCCTACACACCACACCCCCTCCCACACCCCAACCCCCTGCCCCGGCCTTGCAAACAATTTCCCCACCCAGATGTGGCCCTCGTCCCAAAAAGTTTGCCCACCCCTGAGCTAAATACTTCCTAATTTCAAGGATGCAATAATTTGAATTGCATAGCACAGGATCAATAGTCTGTGTATGTAAACAATTCATGACTGTGGGATGTTCACAACTCATTATGACTTTGGGAACTCACATCTGGTGAATGGTGTGAAGGTTTGTGATTCTTTATGCATGAATGTGCTATGTGCACTTAACTTCCAAAATCCAAATTTCAGCCAGGCCTACACTGCTGATCAGGGGTAAAACTTGTGGCATGAGTAAAATTAGAGTAGATGAGAAAATGGTTATCTTTTTCTTTGCCTTATAGGGTACAATAATATTGTCTAAAATATATAACTGATATGACATCTAAGAACACCTAAAGAAGCTGAAAAGTGCTAGAGATCAATATGCATTGAAAGCAGCTGGTAGAGAAAGGCATAGAATGTTAATGACATTATGATACCAAATTCATCCAATATTGAGACAAAGGAATAACACAAGTAACTGTGATTCACTCATACACATCTCCACAAGAATATTAAAACTCTTTAAGGATTTGTGAAATGGGGCACTACAGCAAGAGGAAGAATGCTGTGGCCAAGATGCTGAAAGTTTTACAAAGATGGCTGGTGTCAGTCAGAGCATGTATAATTCTACCAGGAGAGAACAGTTGCAGGTATCCATCTGTGCAGGGATACAGAAGACAACAGTAGGGTTACCATATTTCAGCAAGAAAAAAAGAGGACGGGAGGAGCCCCGCCCTAGCCCCGCCCCTGCCCCTCCCACTTCCCGCCCCCCAGAACCCCCAACCCTCCCCCCGTTCCTTGTCCCCTGACTGCCCCCTCCTGGGACCCCTGCCCCTAACTGCCCCCCAGGACTCCACTCCCTATCTAAGCCTCCCTGCCTCTTGTCCCCTGACTGCCCCAACCCTTATCCACACCCCCACCCCCAGACAGACCCCTGGGACTCCCACGCCCCATCCAACCACTCCCCACCCCCTGACAGCCCCCCCCCCCCAGAACTCCCAACCCATCTAAACCCCTCTGCTCCCTGTCCCCTGACTGCTCCGATCCATCTCCCCACCCCTGCCACCTGACAGCCCCCCCCCCAGAACTCCCAAACACACCCCCCCTGCTCCTTGTCCCCTGACTGCCCCCTCCTGGGACCCCTGCTCCTAACTGCCCTCCAGAACCCCACCCCCTACCTAAGACTCCCTGTTCCTTGTCCCCTAACTGCCCCCTCCTAAGACCCCCCCCAACTGCCCCCCAGGACCCTACCCCCTACCTGTACCCTGACTGCCCAAAACTTTCTCCACTCCCCCCAAAAAGCCCCCCCCCGTTTCTTGACTGCCACCTCCAGAACCTTCCTGCCCCCTGACCTCCTTACCCTACTGCTCAGAACAGAGTGTTGGGCTCTGTGCAGCCGAGCCGGACATGTGGCTGAGCTCCCCAGCACAACAAAACCCGGTCCCTGGCCCTGCACAACAAAACCCGGTCCCTGGCCCTGCACAGTGCTGCCGGACTGGGCTGCAAGGGAGCTGCCGGCTCAGAATGCAGGGCAGATCCGGCTCCTCTACAGCTGCTCCTGAGTCCAGCCCGGGACTTCCCTGCAGCCCTCCCAGCCGCTCGCTTTGCTCTGCAGGGGGAGGGGGGAAATCCCGGACATTGTGAGTGCTTTACAAATTCCCCCCCGGACGCTATTTTTAGCACAAAAAGGAGGACATGTCCGGGTAAATCCGGACGAATGGTAACCCTAGACAACAGTAGAGAAAAATGTCAGTATTTTTTGAGCTAGGTGTGAAGACACCTTCTACTATGATGATTTTCCCCTGTGATCTGGGGCCCTCTTTAACACACTGCCAACTAGACAATGGTTAGTCATGTGGCAAGTTGGGACAGCTGTTCATTATGCACAATGTTCACTTCACTGTTACTTCATCCTCTGATTCTCCTCCACCCTTCTCTTTTGTTGGTTCCTTCCACCTGTTAAATCTTATCATTATCGAAGACTGTGGGCTGTATGGGACAGGTACTGTGTTATTTAAGTGTATGTACAACATCTACCACAATGCCACCTAGATCAGCATCTCTAGAGACTCCTGTTGTATAAATATTAAAAATTGTTTAAAAAATTAAAATAATCTTTAGAAAGGAGGAAGCAAACATGGGCATAAGTCTGTATATATTTGCATTAGGGAACTGAATTTTTATTCAGGCGTTCAGATGCTATTACTGAATAGAACTGTAATTGCTACACTAGTTTTATATGTTAGTGGCGAATGCATCAATTTTAGGGCCCCTGGGCTGCAATAACTTACACAGAATCCTGTTGTAAAATGTTCCAAGATTTGTTTTTCAGTAATTGTCTGTATTGTACACTTTGGACCTAGGTTTGCCTTTTCCTTTTATCTGACATTTTTTGGAGTTTCCCATCTCTGTGTTGTGGCAGAAAAGGAAAGAGGATTACTTTATAGAGTAAATTATTTGTATGGAGAAACAGAAAATCTGTCAAAAGAAAATAGGACTAGATAGCTTGATGATCCACACTAGGAAATATAGCCTTTCACCAATTCCTATTTGAATCATGTTGGTATTTATCTTAATTTGTATGTTGTGCCCACCACTCAGTCTCTGTTCAGGTACCTAAATCAGCATTTTATACATATCTTATTAAAATAAAAACGTATTCCAGGATACAGCTCTGTACAAATCTATTGCCCTGTACAGGTAAAAGCATAAGTAAATTCATGAGACTTAAGATTTAGTTACTTAAATTTGTAACCATATGATGACTGCTCAGTAGCCTATTTGGAATGAGTCTCAATCTGATATGATCTTTCAGTTTATCTTTCTTTATAACACATCCAGTGCACCTTTCACAGTATTTATCTAAGTGCCAAATACAGAAGATTTACACAGAGATTTCCTAGGTTTCAGAGTAGCAGCCGTGTTAGTCTGTATCCGCAAAAAGAACAGGAGTACTTGTGGCACCTTAGAGACTAACAAATTTATTAGAGCATAACCTTTCGTGGACTACAGCCCACTTCTTCGGATGCATCCACGAAAGCTTATGCTCTAATAAATTTGTTAGTCTCTAAGGTGCCACAAGTACTCCTGTTCTTTTTACAGAGATTTCCTAGTGGACTCCACAGTATATTCTTCTCTTCACCTCTCCCAGGTTTGGTAGTTTTGCTTATATTGTTAGTCTGTCTGTGCAATTTTGGATTCATCTATACTTTGAGATCTGTATCCAAATTGAAAAAATTTGTCCCAGGTTTGATTCAATGATCTTGAGTAAGTTTTCTGCTACTAAAGTATATAATCACGTTTTACATGAAAGTGCAGTTCCATTAAGAATAAATAGGATTTTATGGTCTTGCACTAATTATTTAATCTAAATTTAAAGACTATTCCACATAGTTTGAGTGATTTTATTTCCTGTGAATTTGACTATTTCTGCTGATTATCTGAGAGAGAATCCTCAACAGGGTATAAAGGGCAAAAATGCTGAGGCTGATATGCTAAGAAATGCCACCTTTATCAAAGATAAAAGGGGGTCATATGAGTGGCTTGGTAGAAAACTAGTTTTAAAAACTACTCAACCTTAGGCCAGGCAAAACCAGACTTAACATAGAAACATCATTGTTCAACTCTGGAGGAGAGAACTGATCACATTACCGTAACTCCTCACTTAAAGTCGTCCCGATTAACGTTGTATCGTTGCTGATCAATTAGGGAACATGCTCGTTTAAAGTTGCGCAATGCTGCCTTATAACGTTGTTTGGCAGCCGCCTGCTTTGTCTACTGCTTGCAGAAAGAGCAGCCCGTTGGAGCTAGCTGGGGGGAGGGGCTTGGAACCCGGGTGGACTGACAGCCCCCCTATCAGCTCCCCTAAATTCCCTGTATGGCAGCCACCCAGCAGGCTATCAATTGTTGGGCAGTTCAGCTGTCCCTCCCCCTACTGCCATGTGTTGCTCCTGCCCTCTACCTTGGAGCTGCTCCCGGGAGTCTCCTGCTTGCTGTGCCAGGGGGAGGGGCAAGGAGTGCTAATGTCAGGGTGTCCCCCTCCCTTCCCGCTCCTTTACCCCATCCACAGAGAGGGGTGGGGTAGGAGGGACACGACAGGGCTCAGGACGGAGGGAGCTTACTAGCAGCAACTGCTGTCTCTACTTGCTGATCTACTTAACAAGGCAGTGTATTTAGAGTGCGGTCAGCGTACTTAAAGGGGCAATGAACGTCTCTCTCTCTCACACACACAAAATGTGTGTCTCTGTCTCTCTCTGCCATGCTGTCTCCCCTCCCTCCATTTGTGCTGCCTTGTAGAGTGTGAAGCTACATTAACAACAATGTGTTAACCCTTGAGGGCTCAGCCGACTACTAATTCATCTTTTAGCAGTAAGGCAGTCTCTGGGAAATATCCCTCCCTCTTCCACTCTCTGACTTCACCACCTCAACCAAGCTTCACGATCATCATTGCTGTGTACAGTATTAAATTGTTTAAAACTTATACTGTGTATATGTGTGTATATATATATATAATATAGTCTTTTTTTCTGGTGAAAAAAATTTCCATGGAACCTAACCCCCACATTTACATTAATTTTTATGGAGAAATTGGATTCACTTAGCATCGTTTCGCTTAAAGTAGCATTTTTCAGGAACATAACTACAACATTAAGCGAGCAGTTACTGTATTTCTTGGCACAGCCTACCTCATTGCCCCTTGTAGATAAATGGCAGCAAAAGATAGCCCTTGTCAGCCTAAAAATGGGGGCAAGAGGTGACATGAGTAAAACAGCTGCAGAGGGAAAAGGCTGAGTGAAACACTAAATTCACAAAAAATGAAGCTTCACTTTTCATATATATTTTTCTAACTTGGATCCAAATCCTCCCTGGTTCCTTATGCAGTGAAGTCAATGAATAAGTTGGGCAGATTTTTGCGCTATTCAATGGTAATATAGAGCTCCTATATTGTATAGCGCTTTTGATCTGTAGATCTGACAGCATTTCACAAAAGAAGGAAAGTATCATTAGCCCCATATTAAAGATAAGGAAACTGGCACAGCGAGATTGAGTGATTTACTCAGGGTGACACAGCAAGTCAGTGGTAGAGCTGGGAATAAAACCCAAGTCTCCTGACTCCCAGTCCAATGCTCATTCTTACTGGACCACACTCCCCCTCTCCTTTTGGAGTAAAGGGTGCTTGGTATTTCTAAAACTCATACTAGTTTTATTTATGTGCCTAACTCTAGGCACTCAAGTTTGAAAATGTTGCCCTAAAGTTTTGTCTTAGCTCTAAACCATTTATTTATTCAGTCCATAAAACTTGAACTAGATTATCTGGTTTCTCTCTTTTGCCAAAAAGGATCTCATTGTCCTGAGGATCATCTAGGTTCCATCGGGTCCCTAGCTCACCTCCCTTAAGCCCTCTGATTCTCAATGCCCTGTTGGTACCAAGCTCCCTGACTATTCATCACAGATCTCATTGTCTTGTGGAGCTGCTAAGTTTTCTGACTCATCTTCCCCCTCTTCCACCCCAGCTCTCATTGCTCTGTGAAGGACTTTTGGGTTCATTGACTCATCCTTTATAATACTGTGCAGAGCTCCTAGCCTTGGGCTTTGCTAGATTCTTGCCTTCTTAGGTATTACCAGCACTGTTATCTACTTATAGTGAAAAAATATGAGTTTATTAACAAAGGTTAAAATTTAAGAGCTAGTGAGCAAATATAATAAGAACTGGTTACAAGTAAAACAAAAGATATAACACGCTTCTTATAGACTAAACTTAACTTTAACAGGCTAAGGCCTTGTCTAAAGATGTCTCTTACTCAGATGTCCTTTACAGTGCTTTTCAACCACACCCTGGTTGAGATCCCACTTTAATTAATGTAATCACACTGCCCAATTATTCTCTCGGTGCAGGATCAAACAGGGGTCCTTTTGTTTTCCTCTTATATCCCAAAGTTCATAATCTTTCCACTCTCCCCTCCCCCGCTCCCCCAATGGCAGGACACACTGTGGGTTTTAGTTTCCAGTGTCTTCCCATGTTGACTTCACATCCCCACATTGACTAGGAATGCAAATATAGCTCCCATTGTGTTTGCCTTACAATGCTTAATTTACATCAGAGACTGGGATAGGTGAATAGACATGCTTTGTCTGACAGAAACCCTGTTTGTCACCAACGACTGGTTACATAGTTTAAAACATATTTTTAGCATGTATATATCTGCATCACAAACAGGAACGAGGAGAAATATTTAGATAAGAACGATGGGGAAAATATTGGCAGGCTGGTCAACATACAACTCTGACACCACCTTAGTTCCAAATAAAGATGCAAATGCACCTTGTCCATGCAGGATTTATTATATGGTGAATCAAATGTGAAAGCATGGAATTTATCTGACAAGCTGAAGTGAGTGCACACCACCTATGCAATCTTCAGTGTAATAAGAAACTTGAGCTTGCAAAATCTAAAGGCTGAAAAGAGGCTTTCATCCAATTAGCAATATCCCAAGAATTATACCTCTTAATTGGATTTTCAAATACATCATATCCCTAATAAAGACTAAGCAGAAATCAGCTTACCTTCTACAGGTTTGTGAAAAGCTGAAAATACAGTTAAGAAGACTTTTAGGCATCTATTCTCTCATCTTTGTGTGTGGAGCTTACACAATAAATCCTATTAACACTAATGTAAGTTACAGGCATAAATCCTCTGTACATCAGTGGAGAGAATAGATCCCTTGCTGTTAAAAAAGATCAGACTGTGATCAACAGAGAAGACATTAAAGCAGTTTTTATGTGAGGTAGGTGAAAGTATCTGTTTGGTGCTGGATTTATGGCACAGTAGTTAGACGGCCTACTTAACTAAACCTTTTAATAGCCTATCTGTAAACTTTGGTAGCCAGCATAATTATCAGTGAAAAATGTTTGTGGGAAGGCATTGATAGATTTACTGCACCATCCCTTCCCAATTGTTCCTCCACACACGGCTCTTTCCTTCCTTGTTTTTCTGTACATTTGTGTCTCCTCTTTCTATCTCTCCTCTAGTCTATCTCATTGTTTTGTTTCTCTTATTGCTTTCTCTTCCTTTATGGAAGCATCTCCAAAATTTTGGAAGCTGAGCCCAACCACTTCCAGGAAAAATTAAAGGCATAGCCATATTTTAGAATTTCAATTTAATACGATTAAATAGTATTTTAAAATGCTTCCTTTGTAGGCCTTCATAATGTGATACTTCCACTTCCTTCTTATAAGCTTTGAAGAGCAGTGAAATAGTTAATAATTACACTTGATAAGATTATTTGGTGAAAAAATGTTTTGGGGAAAAATTTCTTATTTGTCGGAACCAAAACTCTTTTTTTTTGAAATAGGGCTGGTTTTGGCGAATCTCCTGACTCAAAAAAGTTTTGGAAACAAACAAAAAGCTTTTGAAAAGGAAAGTTTGTTTTTTGAGTTGAAATGACTTTGTCTAAATTTACTAAAATTTTAAAACAAAGGTTTTAAAAAGTCAAAATCAAATCAAATGTATAGATGTTATTGAAACAAAACATTTTGATTGACCCAAACCGATTTATATTTATTTACTATTTTTATTTAGTGAAAAATTAAGATTCTGACTTTTTGTGTCAATTTGAAATGGGGAAAATATTTTGGTATTTCAATTTTTTACGGAACAGGAAAAATCACTTCCCGCCAAGCTCTATTAATGATGTTGACATTTACCATATCACATTGACATCTGAGTTAGCATACTTTTGAAATAAAGGGAGTGGTTCACATTTGAGATTAATAGCTTGAAACTCAGGTAGACACCACTGCATACATTACACTTGATTCATATTTGGTATTCTTCACAACCATAATATTTGTTTAAAGTGAAAACTGGTATCCAAGGTATAGCTATCACTACGTAGCATATCAGTCCCTAGGGTGGTGTTATAAACCAGTACAACTTGAAGGAACCTAGAAGTTGTTCTAAATTGTGTTAGGGACTGAACTGGCCTTGGCCAGACTCAGGATCAGTGAGAAGCAAAAAAGGAGATGTAAATCACTAGCTTGGTGCACTTGGGAACTCAACCCAGTATCAATAAAAATGTTTAAAGCTCTATAAAACTGTAGTATAAAGATTTTATTGATTGGGATGACTTCCATAATTCACTCTCAGCTTTGCCACTCATGAGTAATGTGGCCATCCTAAATTCATTCTGATAAAACCTTTGTACCGCACCATTTTGTATTTTCTACATAGTATATCATGTCATTTGTGGTGATTTCTTTTGTGATATTAGAGAGCTGTTTTCAGAGGAATATGCAGATAGCTTCCCTTTAAATACATCCTGCAAATATTTCCTTTAAAAATTACTTACATCGATTTTTAAATGCTGAAGGCTCCAAATAGCAAGGGTGAGAAGATAATTCACCTTAAATAATTTACTTATTAATTTTATGTATTAGCCCTTAGAGTCTAACGATAGCTAGGAAAAATCTAGGATAGATGGATCATTCCTAATATTGGTGTGTGTGGAATTGTACTTGAAGGAAGGAGAAGACAAGGATTTCCCCGAGGATTTTCCAATCTAGGGATTGCTCCTTCTAGATCAAGTGCATAGTAAGCACTGTACTCTTCCAGGCCCAGCCATAGTATGTCATTGTTCAGCTTTTTGTCCCAGTGCAACCAGCTAGCTCTGCTGGCTTATGTATTGGTGCATCCCTCGCTGCCCCTTTCAGGGCACTGTGCTCCTGGGGAAGTAGGGACAGAATAACCCCAGCATCCCCCACATAGCAGGAGCTGCAAACCTCCCTAACGCTTATGCAGGCAGTGCTAAAGTGGGGAAAGTCTTCTTATTACTTACCCTATGACACACCCATGCACCTACATCAAGGGCCAGGCAGAGTCCGGCCCTTTATATGATTGACAACATTCTATGAGTGGGAAAGGTTGAGGGATATATGAGAATGAAAGGAAAACCTTTCAAGTCCATCACATTGTCTGCTGGCACTACAACCACCCCGTGCAAGGGTGCACATCATGCTGTACTAAGGAATCCAAGTGAAGATGGACCATAGGGAGTTATATATGTGGCAATTATTTTAGTATAATAGGATTTATTTCAACATTTTCTATCAATAATTTTTTTTTGAATTAGATTAAAAAACCAATGAAAACCCTGTACAGTACTCCACTGATCTGATTCTATATGGTTCAGCTCCATGATCTGGGAGGATGTGGGGGGAGGTTGGTAGCTTTGATATCAATTGCATGGTGCATGCAGAGATGTCTCAGTAGAATGAGAGCCACCAATCTGCAATTTCAGGGAACTAAAATGAAAAAAAAAAACATAATTATCCCTCTTATCCTTGTTATTTGGGGCATTCAGCTCATAAAATACATGTTTTAGTTTCTTTTCCAAAACAAGTCTTTAAAAAGAATGAACACATTGGAGCCAGATTATATCTGTCAGAAGCTATCAAAATAATTTTTTTATTGTACCAAATCCACATAATCTTCCTGAGTGCTAACATTTGCATTGGGATCTTTACGGAAGTAGATATATGTATTAAAAACAAGTACTGCCAGAGTTCCCTATTGGCTCCACATCTGAGATGGCTGCAGAAAGTTATTCTAACAAAGGTCAGGAACAACTAATGCTTCTGACACAAAAATCAGTTAAGCAATTTATCATGTGATACAGCTTGAAAAAGTGGGGAATTCTACAGACAATTCCCCCTTTTCCAAACCTCTCTCTCTTGTAGCTCCATCTACCATTTTATATATTTCCCACTCAGTTTTTATTCTCTTCTTTAAAAATAAATAACTAAAAAGTAATTCAGCTCTAAATATAGGAAAGTATGTGAAGGCCTTGTTAGGATGGAAAGTAACTCTCAGGGGAAAAAGCTAATTTTTAAAAAAGTGTGAACCCCTGAACGTCAAACAGCTGTGATGATGAGATTGTAAGAGATGTGATGAGTTGTTGTGTCCCAATACTATAGAGATCCCAAAGATGTACTCTTTTCCCTCCCACTTGTAATCTTTAAAAGCAAGATTATTTCTCTTCCCAAGTACACACAGAATAGTAAAGGAATTTTAGTCCCCTCTTTACTCCCGGTGCAAGCTCCCTGCATCGTGGGTCACAGCACAATGGGGAGAGCAGCCTCCACAGGGCCACTACTCTCCATCCCATGCAGCTGGGTGAGGAGTGGGGCAGATGGGGAATACTCAGAACTAAGCAACATGCTGACATGACCCTTAGTGGGGAAGAAACCTGTAACTGGCATGGATGTTGAGCAAATTACTTTCCCTCTGGAGCAGGAGGAAAGGAGAGCATGAAATAAACTGATTCTCAGTGTGACTCCCCTGGTACAAAATACAGCTCCCCCTCAGTACAGCTATGTGCTCTCCTTATTTAGGGCAGGTTTTTATGTTACAGTCTAGCCCTAAGATAGTGGAACTGATATTGTTGACTCAGTAAGGGCCAGATTCTGATACCCTACTGCTTTTGGAGTAAGGAACTATTCCTGAACAAGGGTATCAAAACATGTCCTTAAGTCTGGACCAATTAGATTGGTAGAATAAGAATAGGCCTGACCCTCCCCCTGACTTGAATTTAACCCAGCACTTAATTTTATTTTACTTTTAAAGGTTCAGTTCACTTTCAAAGTGTGCATGTGATTTTCTCTTGCCTTGGCACTTCTCATTTCATACTGAAACTAGAAGTGGAAATAGTGAGATACAGTGAGAGACTTTTTGTGGTATTTCTGGGCTGACTGGAAACAAAAATGTTCATTCTCTTGAGATTTCCAGCCCTGTTTTTCAGACTCAGGAGGTTGAATAGTTCAGGTAATCCAGACTTTTGGGATCGCGTGTGAACTGAACTGTACTTCTAAACCTGTTGAAGCTGATAGAGAAAATAATAAAAGTGGCAAAGAAAAGTGATATGTTCAGTAGAAGAAATTAGCAATATAAGAGGAATTACATTAAAAAAAACATGTTAAAAGAATGTTTGTAGGCTACAAAGCCAACCACTCAAAAGTTAGAAAACTAGAATGTAGACCAGAGGTGGGCAAACTATGGCCTGCAGGCCACATCTGGTCCATCAGAGCATTTAATCTGACTCTCAGCTCCTGCTAGGGAATGGGGTTGGGGGTTTGCCCCCCTCTGGTGTTCCAGACGGGGAGTGGGGCTGGGGGCTTGCCCCGCTCCGAGTGGGTCCCAGGAAGCAGCTGACATGACCCCCCTCCAGCTCCTATGTAGTATGCGGAGGCGTGGCCAGGCGGCTCTACACGTTGCCCCGTCAACAGGCTCCGCCCCCGCAGCTCCCATTGGCCGGGAACCACAGCTAATGGAAGCTACAGGGGTGGCACCCGTGGACGGGGCAGCGCACAGAGCCACCTTGCCGCACCTCAGAGCCGGAGGGAGGACATGCTTCTGGGAGCTGCTTGCACTAAGCACTGCCCAGAGCCTGCACCCTTGAGCACACCCCCCCGGCGCCCCAACCCCCTGCCACATCCCTGATCCCCCTCCCACCCTCTGAACCCCTCGATCCCAGCCCAGAGCCCCCTCTTGTACCCCAAGCCTCTCATCCCTAGCCACACCCCAGTGCCCGCACCCCCAACCAGAGCCCTCCCCCCTGCCCCTGTACCCCAACCCTCTGTCCCAGCCCTGATCCCCCTCCCGCTCTCTGAACCCCTCAGTCCCAGCCCAGAGCACCCTCCTGCAGCCCAGAGCCCTCACACCCCCTCATCCGAACCCCAAGTCCCCTGTCACACCCTGAACTCCTCATTTCTGGCCCCACCCCAGAGCCCGCACCCCCAGCCGGAGCCCTCACCCCCCCCTGCATCCCTACCCCCCAATTTTGTGAGCTTTCATGGCACGCCATACAATTTCCATACCCCAATGTGGCCCTCAGGCCAAAAAGTTTGCCCACCCCTGATGCAGACTGCCTATGCATACTTAATTCTGCCCCCTTATGCATGAGCATTAGATAAGTAAATTTAGGAGCCTAAATCTCACTGAAAGTCAGTGGGATTCAGGTTCTGAAGTCAGATAATTTGGAAATTTTAATCACAATTCAGTTACATGATCACATACTAATTTTGCCATAGGACCCTGCCTCATTCAGTGGAGAGGATGGGCAGTGCTTAGGGAATGAGGCAGACGTTCAATATTTTTATCTTCATTCAGCTAGTGACCCCTGCCTTAGTTACTGAGTACTGTGCAATGAATGCAGAATTATTCATGTCCTCATAGTGTTTTCCAGGGCAATCCTCACTATAATATCCCCATGCCTCAAAATTGATGAATTTATCTTTTACTGAAAGATGAGAGATTTATTATTCTAATTTTACAGATGGGGAAACTGAAACAAAAAGACTTGCCTGAGGCCACACAGTAAAAAAGTGACAAAGCTGGATTAGAATTCAGGAATACCTGACTCCCAACCCAGTGTTCATTCCTCCAGACCACTGCTAGAGATGCTGAGAGCAGCTACAGTTCCCATGAGACAGGGGTTCTGTGAGGAAAAAATAGTATCTGATTGTATAAATAAAGGCTGTATCATAATATTTACACACAAGAGGGCTGAATTAAGATTTCACAGGCAATTGTAGAGCTGGCATTTCCTAACTTTTGAGTGCTTGACCTTCCAACCTTAACATTATTTTAACATTTTCTTAATGTAATGTCCTAGATTTTTTTTTTTATTTTAATGGAAAAAGGTACAAACAAATTCTATCATGGGTAACTGTAACTCTCCCCTCACCCCCAATCAGGTTTGGCTGAAATTCCTTCCATACGTATGATTTCCATTTCTATAATCATGCATCATCAATGCAGTTTGAGCCCTGACTCTTCAGCAGTGCAGTAGTGCTTGAGCTAACTACATTGGTTATCAGCATGATAAGACTGATACTCAGGGGCAGGGAGCGAGTGAGTGTGTGGACTACTCGGGTTATTTTGCTGGGTCTGGGAGGCTGTCTGTTTCCAGGGTTGCCGCTGCATTGTGGGCTGCTGCTGCTGCTTTGGTGGTGATGTGGATGCAGCCTTTTAGAATGTTTATGTTCAGTTATTATTTTGGCAGGCTGCCAAAATTTACCTGAGGAACACAAGTAAGAGATGGGAAATAACAATTTACGAATTTTATAACTCAGCAAAACCTAGAGAGAATGTCATGGGACAAAGAAAAGGCATGTCTATGGTCTTATGGATTTCTCTTTGATGACTTGAAAAGCCCTGCTGCAAATATTAGAAATGCTGGAGCACCTAAAAAAAGTTGCAAGAATCTGTAATCGGGAGTGTTAAGCAATTGAAATATAGGGGTAAATACTAGCTCCCCTATAATAAAATGGATTTGGTGCTTTCCTAAAGGTTAAGAAGTGTATCTCTTTGCATTCCTCCTCCCTGTTGCTTTTCAATCGGTGTGTTTCAACAGCAGTATTAAGTTTGGAAAGTGGTCTAATGATTGGTCATTGGAAGGTAACTGCACATTCAAAAAAACAACAATAACAAGGAGTCCTTGTGGCACCTTAGAGACTGACCTTACACTTGGTAAGGCAACTCCCATCTTTTCATGTATTTATACCTGCTCCTGTATTTTCCACTCCATACATCTGATGAAGTGGGTTCTAGCCCATGAAAGCTTATGCCCAAATAAATGTGCTTATGGCAGGAGGAGCCTGAAGTCTTTGTGGACTGAGGTTCTCCTGCCATCCCAGCTTTGTGGCCTTTTTTACTCCATCCCCACTTACTCAGGGAAGGGAAGAGGTTTCACAACTGAGCTGAGTCTGTGGGGTAGCTCAGGGAGGCCCTATCCCAAATTACTGTTTGGTTTGTGGTTAAATCTCTGTAACCTGGACTGGAACCAGTCAAATGCCTGGCATGTGAGAGCAGAGGGCAGGCAGTGTAGTGCTCCTCCCCAAGGAATAATTAATAAAACTGCGGTCTGCCATGTAAAGCCATCCCGGGAGCGTCAATAAGAGTGTCTGTGTGGGAAGGGAGAGTAAATGTGACACTGTGAGAGGGAGAGAATGGGTGAGTTATCTAGGTAGGTCTAGTTGTTGGTGACAGGTTCACATATGTCCCAGCAACAACAGCCTATTTCATAGGATGCCACCCTCAGACATCACAGAAACACAAAGAAAAGAAAAAGTAACAGTTCTCCCTAAACCTTATGCAAACACATTCAAATGCATTTTAAAGCATTAAATAGGCCATACAAGAAGACTACAAATAAGAAAAGCTTCAGTAGACACCTAGATAATCATAGTGTCCCATAAGATATTTTAATTATTTTTTAAAGAATCACAATTTCAATTTAAAGACATCGGAGATAATAAATTCTTTATTTTACCACATTCTCCCCATAAAAAATGTAAATGCCTTTTCATATTTCTGCATTTGCAAATCCATGATTTCCACTGAAATGTACCTCCAGCCTTAGACATAATCCACCATTTACTCTTACTTATATTTCATTTATTTAATCTTCAGATTCTGCCTTTGAATACACAAGTTTCCCGTTGACTTCAATGGGAACTGCACAAGCATACCCCCAAGGTAGAATTTGGCTTACCATGTGTAAATGCTGTGGGTTCTAACGTTCATGAGTAATAAAATGATAAACAGTGGCCTTTTGTAAAGTTGCCCTAATTTAACACCCTAAGTATGAGTACATTCAAACTGTAGCTTTATCTTGTGGTACAAAGTTTTACACTTACATTATTTAAATATCTCTCAAACAAACTCAGTTAATGCTGCTGTTCACTATCCATTGCTATTTTTCAGAGTGCACAGTATAGATGTGTAATAAAATTAATTGCACTAAGCCTTCATATATTCCAAAATCATTATCTTCAGCAACCATTTTTCATGATATATGATAATGAAGTAATAAAACGCAAAAACCCTTTATCTAAAACACTTGGAATGTGGTTTTATGTAGCATCTGGGTTCTTCCATGCAATTTTTGATCTGTTTAGAGAAGCTGATTAAATTTAAACACGAAGGAAACAGCAAACTCCTTCTCAAGTGAAATGGCTTAACAACGCTTCAAGTACAATATATGCCAAGTAATAGCAGATACTTTTATAATGAATTACAACCCCAAAGACAAGGTTCTTACAATTCTTATCTATTTTCTTGTAGATCAGCTATAAGTCTAGATCTCTTTTCCACATTGAAGGTTTATCTACCTAAAGAGTATATAATTACAGTAGCAAATATCAAAGAGAAAATTACACTCTCTACGTACGTTACAAAAACAATGTCTGTCAGTGATCATGAAATTAATCAGCACATTCAGCATGCCAAGTAACAGTATTTCCCCTCCAAGTTATCTAGTAGGTCATAACTCTTATACTACTATTATTACCTGTACAGATTTGTGCTCGTACTGGTGTTGACCAGTTTCCCATTTCTCAAATTGTTTCTTCACACTTGCTAAGCCACCAGGTACTGTACAGGTCTCTGATTCCTCTATAGCCTAGTGTAATAGATAAAATAGGTGTTATTTACCTGATACAGTAAGAACAGATGTTCATGGAAATATTTTTTTTCATTAGGGAATAGAAATAATTTGTGTATTTACCACTTAAATAACCATTGATTTCCAAAATTTGTGTAGCCACTTAGTGATAACTTCCACCAGCATATTCTACAAGCTCTGCTACCTCATTGTATGGTAGATTCTATATTTAACTAGTTCATACAAAATTTTGAATTTTTTTCTTGCTTCTCTGTAAGATACATTTTGATATCTGATATCTCACTATTGTTAGAACATATTGCAACTGTAGCTAGCACACAGAACCCATGAATATTAGTATATGTCATCATCATAATAATTAATAATAATAATTATATATATATAATAAACCATATATGACCAATTACCATATATATATAAATATATATATAGTATATTTCATATATATATAATAGTATATTTCATAATAAAACAAACCCAAAATAAGGCTGTCAAAAATACTAAACATATAAACATTTAAGACTAGTTGTTAAAACATCACTGAGTCCCTGTGGAATTACTATCTCATTGATTTATAGAGAATAAAAACACACAAATAATAGACAATCTATGGAATTCCCTTATCCAGAGCTTCTTCAACACCATTAACTGGTGGTGTAGAAGAGGTGCTGAGAGACAAGCAATAGATCCTGTTATATCTATAAATCCTCTCTTCCAAAACTAATATCCAAGGTACCAAAGGCCCCTGCATAATGCTAAGGATTAGTCATGTGTATCCAGCAATGTATAATACTGTTTGTATTTGCAAGGACTACTCCGGCATCAACACAGACAGGCTCAAACCTGCAGGAGGTGATAAACTTGGAGAACGGAGCAGTTATAAATTGAGATGCTGATAGAACTAGAGGGCTACTTATTAAAAAACAAACACTTTGGCTTGCCCTGGAACAGTGCAGACAATGGGTTACACCTCCTCACTCACTCTGACCGATAAGATGATGACCAATTACCATCCAGGTTTTTCCAGCTGTCCGGGGGAATGTAAGCCAAGGGTTCCAAATACGGGTCAAGCCTAACCAAAACAAAACAAAAAACGCTCCGCCTCTGCAGAATGGACCGAATGTTTATGATATTTATATTGTAAAAACTCCTTAATTTTTCTTACAGGTAGATAAAAAAGAGCAAATTCACATGGTAAGGTGAAACAGTACTTGCCAAATAATTTAATTAATACCTTTTACATGTAAAATTACCTTTTTAATCTTATGGATTCATAAATTATGTTATATTAAATATGATTTTCATATTATTTAATGTACAAATACAAAATAAGCCTTGAAAAATTGTTGGCGCCCGCCACACTCTTCTGAAAACATGAATGTGCTACTGGCCACAAAAAGGTTGGGGACCACTGACTGTGATCCTCTAGTCCAGGGGTCGGCAACCTTTCAGAAGTAGTGTGCCGAATCTTCATTTATTTGCTCTAATTTGAGGCTTCGCGTGCCGGTAATACATTTTAACACTTTTTAGAAGGTCTCTCTATAAGTCTATAATATATAACCAAACTACTGTTATATGTAAAGGGTGGCCTGCTGGGACTCCAGGCCCGAAAGCAGGATGAGCAAGGGCTGGAAACCAAGATTGGCAGCTGAGGTGAGTGGAGTAGGTGGCTGGTAGGCCTGAGCAGGGCTGGAGGCCTGGACCCTGTCTGCAAGAGAGCCTCCAACCGGAAGCAAGGTGAGTGGAGCTGCGCGGTAGAGACCCCTGCTGGCGAGGGGCCAGCAGCCAGAACCCCAGATCAGCGACTGGCTCGGCCTGCCGCCACTCTGGGGTTTCTGCCCCCAGCTCCTGCCAGCTGAGGTCTCAGGAAGGAACCTGGGGTTCCTTCACCCAGGCCAGCAGCAGGTGCTGAGTGGGACCCGCGGGGACCCGGCTGGCAGGAGCCGGCAGTGGGAACTCCAGAGCGGGACGGGCTGAGCGGCTCAGCCCGACCTCAGCAGGAGCCGCCGGTGAAAACCCCAGAGCCGCGGCGGGCTGAGCGGCTCAGCCCGACCCCCGCTCTGGGGTTTTGGCTGCAGGCTGCTACCAGCGGGGTCTCAGCCCGCTGTTCCTCCCCACCCAAGCCAGCAGCGGGGGCTGAGTTGGACCCGCGGGGACCCCGGCTGGCAGGAGCCGGCAGCGGGAACTCCAGAGTGGGGCGGGCTGAGCAGCTCAGCCCGCCGCGGCTCTGGGATTTTCACCGGCGGCTCCTGCCAGCGGGGGTCTGAGCCCGCTGCCAGCCTGGGGTTCCTTCCCCCCAGGCCAGCAGCAGGTGCTGAGTTGGACCCGCGGCAGGGTCCGCAGGATCCGGCAGCTGGCAGCGGGAACTCCAGAGTGGGGCGGGCTGAGCAGCTCAGCCCGCCGCGGCTCTGGGATTTTCACCGGTGGCTCCTGCCAGCCGGGGTCTCAGCCCGCTGCCAGCCTGGGGTTCCTTCCCCGCCAGACCAGCAGCGGGTGCTGAATTGGACCCGCGGGGACCCCGGCTGGCAGGAGCCGGAAGCGGGAATTCCGGAGCGGGGCGGGCTGAGCGGCTCAGCCCGACCCCCGCTCTGGGGTTTCGGCTGCAGGCTCCTGCCAGCTGGGATCTCAGCCCGCTGCTAGCCTGGGGGAAGGAACCCCAGGACAGTAGCCGGTGCTGAGTTGGACCTGTGGCGCGACCCCAGCTGGCAGAAGCTGGCAGCGGGAACTCCAGAGTGGGGCGGGCTGAGCAGCTCAGCCCGCCGCGGCTCTGGGATTTTCACCGGCGGCTCCTGCCAGCGGGGGTCTGAGCCCGCTGCCAGCCTGGGGTTCCTTCCCCCCAGGCCAGCAGCAGGTGCTGAGTTGGACCCGCGGCAGGGTCCGCAGGATCCGGCAGCTGGCAGCGGGAACTCCAGAGTGGCGGCGGGGCTGAGTGGCTCAGCCCACGCTGCGTGCCAGGAAAAATCAGCTTGCGTGCCAACTTTGGCACGCGTGCCGTAGGTTGCCGACCCCTGCTCTAGTCTGACCTCCTGTATAACATAGGCCATAGGAATTCCCCAAAATAATTCCTAGAGCAGATCTTTTAGAAAAAACATCCAAGCTTGATTTAAAAATTGTCAGTGATGGAGAACCCACCATAATCCTTCATAAATTATTCCAATGATTAATTTTCCCACCATTATAAGTGTATGCCTTATTTTGTAGCAATGGGATTCACTCATCCAAAGTTCTCCCTCAATTTCACAAGGTGCTGAGATAATTGTGTGACATTGTATATACAGATTAGTGCTGCGATATGACAGGTCAGCAGAACATAGGACAAATTTATGTCTAGACTAGTTTGTGACACCCCTGTAATTTGGTTTACATGACTGCCAATTAACTTGAGTTAACTCACACCTTTTTCAATACTCATCTAGACACTCCACAAGCATTTGTTCTAGGACTCCATGAGCCTTGTATAAACCACAAATATTTGTGTCCTATCAACTCTTTTAATGTTAGCATACTCTTCTGGATCTGGTT